>NW_028186446.1:2453068-2568847 GCF_003343005.1 Rhea americana
CGGTGCCGCGGGCAGCGCCGCAGGTGGCCGCCGCGGGGGGGTCAGCAGGGCCGCGCGGAAGGAGGGGAGAGCCGCGGAGGGGGAGAGCCGAGCTCGTTACCCCTTTAAACCTGCTGCGCAGATTTGCCGTGCAAGCCCAAGCAAGCACCTAGCACGAAAGGCTGTAAAGCTTCCAGGAAGTTTGAAAAAACACCAGCTGGCTCTCAGTGTGGCACTAATGCGGTGGGATAATATTAGGCGGGGGGGGGTAAAGATGCTCCCATCTCATGTGCTGCGGTGCGTTTATCAGCTGTTTTAAAACGTTGGTTAATATAAACGTGAGTCGCTTCCAGAAATTAACTGTAAGGGCTCGTCAGCTTGAAGGCAGTGGTTCCCAGGCGCTTCGTGTGCAGTGGTCGCTGCATGAGCAGCTGCTCATGCTTTACCTAGCCTGCTTATCAAAGTGTTAATCGGGAGCTTACCGTTTTACTCTTCAATATGGCTCAGCACACCCTGGCTGCAAAGCGCTTCGCCTTGTGGGCAACAGGCTGGAGTTACCATGATCTAAGAGTTCATCCCTCTTAGTTTAAAAAGCCGTGATACGGTCAATGACATAAGACTGTTATCAGCACTCTTCATAAAGTAAATAAGGTAAAAGTAACGTTTTGACATTTGGTATCACTTTGTTCCTTCCAGCAATTATTGCTAAAGGATGAAGTTTAGAACCTTGTAAATCAGTCGTTCATAATGATACAAATTTAACTTGGCATAAGCTAGCTAAAGACAAGCCAAAAACAAAACCACCAAATAGTGGCATTGTCTTGCTTTTGTAATTTACAGAAAAGTAAGCATTGAATAAGTGTTTTTGCTGTGTTAGTCATGATCTTTTTGTAACTGCGTATCTTCATCTTGAAAGAGTGATCAAAAGCAACAATGAGAAACTCTTGTAGCTGGAACTGTGTATAGAAAAAGCTGTTCTTAAATGCTTAGAGCAAAAATGATGTTTACACAATGCTATGCAGTGCTTTTAAAAGATACTGGGACAGATCAGGTACTGGTGGCAGTGTTGCATTCTTTTGCATCCAGGGTGGCTAATTCTTTCACAGTAATAATAATAATAATAAGTCCACAAAGGAGAAGATTGGGGTAAATCTCTCATTGTTCCTGTGATTTATAATATTTGCAAATTTCAAGGGGATGGATATCTTTCTGTCTCTATCTGACAATTATTGAAAAGTCAACCCAAAACAGGAGCCTAGCAGAAATGAAGTGGCTTCCTTTTTATTTTGAAAAAAATGTATGTATATATTTTACTAATTTTGTTGTACTTTAGGAACAATAATAATGCTCACCCATCTAGCCTTCTCTAGCTGAAAACTAATGATGACTTTCTTGTAAGTATTTGCCTGAAGACTTTCATATACCATGCTTTTAAAACATCTCTCGTGTGGTTTGTCATTGTAACTTTTTATATCTATGTGATTTACATGATAAGAGACTGTAAAAGCAGTGTCAATTGTTCAGATTTTCATTAGTTTTCTCTTTACGCCTTTTTTACATGTGAATGGTGTAACTAAACTTGTTTTATTGCAGAGACTAGATTACAGTCTTCCAGTGACAAACGTCAATGGTGAAAATAGAAAAGAAGAAATTCAGCTAGCTGAAAATGGAAACTAGCAACTGCTCCTGCAGTCATTTCCCCTCCCACCTCACCCAATGCCCGCCACTATATAAACACATTCACAGTAGTGTGCTCAGTATTGCTTCCAACATTGCTTTGCTCCAATGAATATTCAATGAATGAATATTAACTAACATGTAGAATTTCATAGCTTTTGGTTGGTCTGCTTGGTGCTGAAGTTATGATGAATAGGGTTGTAATATGGGATGGGGCCTTACAGAATATAGAATATAATGAATGTAAGGATTATACAAGCATTGTAGAATGCAGGCAGAAGACAAGTAATAATAAAATGTTTAATAACTCCAAAGTTGGCCTGTCTTAGCTATATAGTTATGGCTTAGTAAACTTCTGTATGTATTCTGGAAGTATTCAGTTAGAGACAGGCAGTCCTGTGAACTGTTAGTATCATCAAACAAAATATCACCAAGGCACAGCTTTGTCAAGTGCACCTGGAGAGCTCCTTTTTCAGGCTTGCCTTTTGACACTGGAGAGTGTGTGTGCATCCATGCAGACCTCCTGCTGGGCTGATACTGCTCCTGTTAGTTCCCCACCCTTAAAATGGGGTACTTTAACGGAGTTGATTGCTTTACTGGTAGACAAATGTTGTAAGGATCAGATCTCGCACAGAAATTGCATAGTCCATGATGCTTCTCCCTGAAATAATACATTTTAAATATAAATAAGACATGATGTAAACTGTCAACTGCCTACTGTGGGATGGATCCTGGTAGTTGAGGGAAGCCAGTAAAAGAGCCTAGTAGACGGTATGGAGTGCTACAGTGGTTTTACTATTGTTTTTCTCTAAAAGTAGATAGCTAAYTACTGTAAAGTTTCAGTCTGTGCTGTTAACACCAGTTAATTTTCTGTTAAGCAATTGTTTGGTTGTTCTCCGATCAAAATTTTAAGTACGAAAGCTTTGACATTTGTTTTTGTGTGAACTTGCTTGCCATGGAACTTTGCTTATTTTTTGTTTTATTCCTGATATCTTGTTAAAATTCTGTCTGTCTACACAAAAGTTGCATAGAGAAGTATATAGCAAATGGGTYTTGTGTATTGGAAGTTTCTTTTCTTTGAGTTTTTTTTTTTATTCATATGGGAAATGAGAAGCTGCATTGTATGTTGTATCTTGATTGAATGGGGCTAAGTGTATACAAGCCTGGCCCAGTGCAAACACATCAGTCTTCTCCAGTACACCATTTAAAAAAATTGAATAAAAAGCTCTTAATGGAGATTCACCAATGTTCACRTATATTTACTGACCTCTTTCTTTAAGAATATAGCAAGTCTTTGTTACGAAGTAGTAACAACTGAGGTTGCTGTTCTGTTAAAATCCCACAAAGGAAGGGATGCCCAAAAGTAAAATGCAGTAAATTACATGCTCCTTTTTCCAGGCCTATCTATAGTCATTCATTTTCCTTGCCGCAAGATGAATATTCTGGATATTAGCCTTTCCTCTGGAGTTGTCTGTCTCCCTTACTCATTAAAATGGTCTCAGTGTCTTTAGAGATCTYCTGTCTTCCAAAACAAGCAATTTTGTGTTAGAACCAAAATTGATTATGTTGGAGAAAGGAAAGTGTTGGTCACAATCCAGGAAAGATGTTTGTCAGAACAGCTAGTTAAGGGAAACCATGTGGACTGTGATAAAAGTGGAAGTGARAGGGGTGCCAGCAAGAAAAATATTAGATGTGTACTGCGAAGTTGAWCAGTGCTCAAAACCACGGTGAAATTAGAAATCAATCAGATACATTATGTGCCTTACTTAAGAGATTCTAGAATATTGTTGATTGCCTGAGATAACGTTGGCATACCTGATTTTTTTATAAAAAGCTAGGGTAGGGAATTGTTGAAGATCTTGGTGTGATGTTTACAAACATACATAGTAGCTGTGCATGCATGTGTATCAGTTTGCTTAGAAATCTCCTCTAACATTGAAGTAGATGCTGTTTATGATAAATGAGTATGTTAATTTTATATGTTTATTTAGCAGCTTGATAGCTGGCTTTTCTTACCAGGTTTTTGTGCTATTTGATCAAACTTCTAAAACTATACAGAGTTGTTTGCTAGCTTCAGAATGAAAACAACAGGGACTCAGATGACCTAATGAGAAAATGGCTGAGAGTATTTTGGCAAAACTTTTTGAAAGGCCATAAATATTTTGGTTTTATTTGTATATACAAATATATTAAAAGGCAGACTGTATTGCAGTATTTCAGAGGAGTTCTTGCCATGTGCTTTTGGAAGGCACTGAAACAACAGGTGTTACAACTGAAAAGATTAAGAGATTTGAAGTTGTCCAAAGCAAGTTTTATAAGAGAATCTATTTTACTCTACTGGAATTTTATTCCTAAAGTATTTAACTTCATGTGTACTTTTCTCATGTTAAATTTGTGTTGGGGAAGGGCATGCTCCCTAGCTGTTTTTTTGATTGTTTGTTCCCCTCTAAAGGGTTTAAAAAAAAAAAAAAAAAAAAAGACATTAACAATTTACTTTGTAAATTCTCCTCAGCTCCAGGTTGGTCCAGGACTTAAGATCTAATACCAGTAATAGCTTTATTTCATGTCCTGAATTTCAAAGTTCTGTGTATGCTTGTAATACATTCTTGCTGCTGTATTTGAAGAAACCGTTAAAGTGTTAAAGAACCTTAAGAAATTAAGGAGTTATCTGGACTAGTTAAACACTCGAGTGCAGAATAAGCAGTATAAAAGCTTTTGATCTCTACTAGAGAATCAGTGAGCAGATGGAACAGTCAAGTTGCTTTGGGAAGCTCTGGTGGCACTCAGTAGACAAGTAGTACAAGTTGTATAGCTAATTTGATGAGATGCTTTCACAATTTGAATAGTAAAAAGGAATAATGACATATTTTGTCTTCTGGTCATGGATGTGAATATTTCTGGTGGCTGAAGATAAGCATGTTATAACTAAAATAACATTGCCTAATAATATGAAAATGTTTACTGCTTGCATCTTTTTTGAGGGGAGAAAAAGATCTTACCTCCTYGTCTGAGCTCATCAGACAGAAATTTCAGCTCTTTCAGACGAAGCCATTGAACAGTTTTTAATTTAAAAGACTGAAGCAAAGTGTGGAATAATTATGTTCCGTGGTAATTAAACATGTAATTTAACATGTCCGGCATAAATTTAGCATGCAGATTGTGTTTATAAAACACAGCCCTTTAAGATCTCTGTAATTTACCCGGGGAGGGAGGAAGTATTTCACTGGTTATTAAGAGTGTTTCATCATAGAAGAGGAAAAAATAAATTAAAACCTTAACCTAATTCTTTAATGAAGTCTTCTAACCTTTCTTATTTTGTTTTCAGGTACAGACTATTCATTTTGCTTATCTTCTGTCTGCCTCCAGTAACTCGATCAAAAATAGTTAAGCAGAACCCTGAAACATGAATTTTCTTTTCAGTCTACATTTTCTTAATCRGCTTTTCTTTTAAAATAAAAAATCATATCCAACCGTATCATGAAGTGTTCATTTCATCGTAAAGCTCTACTCCTTACTAACATTCTTCATAAATTACGGAGGAGAGGAACTGTGTGGCCTAAAAGTTCACAGAATGGGAATGATACTGGGATATGTCTGTATCGGAAGATGATGCATGTGTGTTATTGGACAAGACAGGAAGAAATTTGAGAAGGATGTAGGCTAACTTAAAAAGAGTCTCCTGGAAAAGTGTGAGTGAGCTTTAGCTCAACAGATGTGAATCAAAACTGCCTAATCTGTTTATAAAGAGGTAGGAGAGTGCAGTGAAACTATGAAAAAGCACTAGAATGAAGAGATGGCCGTAAGGATGCGGGAAACCCTTTTTCTTGCACATGAAGATCTTCATTAACCTGTACYTACATCTTAAGCATTCCTCCTCTGTGTTGCTAAGCTACTTTCCCTCCCAAATGTTTCTGGACTTGTGCCTTTTGGCTCTTCCTTTAGGAGCTTTAGTATATTTTCTCTCCTCTGTGCTACTGTCAATTCTAAATACAAATAGTAAAAGCTACATAAGAATTGCATGTGTGTAATTTGATTATCAATGCAAGGCTAAGAACTGGATTTATTTATTTATTTATTGGTCTCACAGAGAATATCACAGATATAAGGACTGAATATTACCCTGGAGAAAGAATTGTTTTTAAATACTTTTTTTTAATACTTAAGTAAAAGCAAACAGGTCAGGAATTGATAGAGGCGAAAGAGGAATAATAAGTAAAGTGCTAACTTTTTTTTTATTATTAAATGTCTTTGCCCTTTATCATGGCAAAGAAGATTTATACACATTTGAAATCTAAATATATTTTATCTATAGAATTTATTGCTACAGGGATGGTATATAATTTGTGAATCACCTACAGGACACATTCTATTTATGGTAAAAGAAAAATTGGGATGGGCAGCCTAATGATTGAAATTTTTAATAGGATTTTGGTGTTCTCTTGAGAACARAAGAGCTACATCCTCTTTATAGTTTTCTTAGTGTTCTTTTTTCCTAAAACAAAAAAAGAAAACCCAAATCCCATGTGCATTAAAGTGTATTTTTCTTCAAGTTGCTTCTGGACATTATTTGATCCTGGTAAAAATAGTACCTGAATTGAAATTCTGGTATTGCTAGCACTCTTTATAAGTACGTTCTCCATTTTCTTCTGTTTCCTGGGTTTGATCCCTATTATCATTTTTCAGAGATCTGTTCTTACTTTTGGTACAGGCCTTAATTTGTTCAAAATGCTATTGTATTGTATGTATTTACAAGGCTATTGTAAATATATTCTTTTATTCAAGACTCTAAATTAGCTGACTACCTTATATTAGTGATGTGAGGTAGAATGAGCTTGATTTAATACTTGCTGTGTTCTGGGGATGCAGATAAATATAACTTTAAAGTGACCTTTAGTCTCTACAGAGTTTTGGGGGAAGAAAAAAAAAGTCCTTAAAACAAGATGTCCAGTGAATTTGCTATCTAATTAAGGCAACATTTTTTTCCCCCTTCAGTTACAGCAGTATCTGGACATTTCTTTAATACTAATTTGAAAATAAGAATGATCACYGGCAGAAATTCCTTCTTTCTAAAGTGATTTCAATGAAGTGCATCTGATATTCCAAGGGAAGTAAATTAGACTTTGATATTTGTAGGGTTTACCAAAAACTCTTGTATTTTTTATTACCCAAAATATCCATATAAGGAGTGTGTGCTCTTAAATGTTTGTCTGGACAGACATCAACAGAGGAATAACATATACTATAGCATCTTAACCTTTGGAATAGTGAAATAATCTGAGGAAAATTAGGAAAAAGCAGAAAAGCTGCTGAATTAGGTCCAATTTTATCCTTTTCAATATAATATTATGTGTTAATAGTACAGTTATTAGGGATCTTCATTCAGCAGCTGAAAGCATCTGATGAATGCATTTGTCATGCTGTGCTGAAAATTGAAACATAAAGCAAATTGATCTTGAAATTTATCGTGATGAGACACTTATGTTTGACTGYGAAGTTCTGGAATGACGTATTTTGTTAGTGGTTTTTCTTTTCCTGTTTCTCGGAAGAAACCTTAGTCTTCATTTTTGCATGATTTCTTAGGAAGATAACATTTTATAGGATTAAGTATCTTTTCTACAACCAGTGGAGAAAGGACACAAGTGTGCATAAAAATTTTAAGATTTCTTAGAATTTTTTGCTCCTGAGAGGTGTGTTGTCTTTTTTTCCTGCTCTTCCCCTCTTATGAAAACGAACCCTGACAAGCTTCTTAAGAGAACAAATACAGAGATTTTCATATTCATTTCTGCAGCTGACAATCCAGAAACAAATTGTCAAGCTTAGGAAAGTAGGGGAAATGACCACAGAACAATTGTAATAACCCTAAGATGCTGCATGATCGTAAAATAATTAGGTAGTCTCTTGGACCATGCTCTTAAACCTTGATACATGAAGAAATGTAAGACTCTTCACAATTAGAGTTAATAATTTTAAAGAGGTTGTCTGCTGCCTCAGAAATGTTTTATTATGGAAAATGCATTTGATGAAGACTAAATTGTTCTAGCCAGTTACTGGGCATCTCTAAAACTACAGTCCTGGGGTAAAGAGCCAAAAAAAAATTGCTAGAATTAAAGACTCAGAGTAGATGGGATTTTTTAGTTATCCTCGTACTGTTGCTTCTCTGTGAAGAAACATCTTGCATCTGACCACAAAGCAACAAGGGAAAAATTCTTAAACTCAGGTATGTTGCCAAAGTTAGGTAGCTGAGTTAATATAAATACTATCCGTTAAGAATGTATATTTTAAATTAAAAGCTATATATAGGAGAAATACCTTACTGTTTTAGGTAGCACTCCGTGATAATAATAAGAAAAGTCTCTTTGGTTATGTTCAGTAGTATGTTGCAATAGCTAGCTCAGTTAGCTCTGCTCTGAGAGATAAATCATACAGGACTCCTCAAAGGGGATTTGTTTTCTAGATTTTCCAGGAATTTAGTTTTGTACTTTTTCTAGAAAAAAACAAAGTCCATAAAGAAGTAAAGCCTGAAACTCTGATTAATATCAGTGCTTTTCTCTCTTAATAATTCAACATCATGTAAAAATAATACAAACCTGTCAAAATAACACAAGCCTGTCAAGTCTGCACACTGAGCATAAAATTCATGCAGTTAGTTGGTTCCTCCCGTATGTCTCATCTGCTTCTCATAGAGCTGTATCTCAATTCTGAGTTGGTGGCTTCATTTGCATGCTATCTGTTCAGTGCCAGACATGCCACATGGTATAAATGCGTTKAAAATTTGGATCAAAATAGGGAAAATGATGAAGCACATCTCAGTTTGGCTGATTTTAAAGAACATTCCAGTTTATAGAAAACAAAATGTATTTCAAAGAMTTAACTTTTTAAGAAGTGAAGGTTGAAAGTGTTGTTTAGTTGCACCCAAAGCTAGAGCACTGAGGCAGCCAGAATTCCTTCCAATAAATTACTTTGAAAATCTCAACACTAATGCTTGCGAAATGATTGCCTTTGATAACTGTGTGGATGTCATCACATCGCTTGTATTTATTGTCAAGGAGTGGCTCTTATTCTCTGCTTAGCCTGAACTACATTTAAACTGTTGATCTGTATATGCAAAGCTGTTTGTCTTGTTGCCAAGGATGTAACCTCAAATTCTGTGATAATTCCATGTCACTCCTCAGCTTGAGAAAACCGATAATGTTCTCTTGGTTTTTAATAAAGTCTGTATTTGACAGTCTGTTAATTCTAAAAGTGCCTTTTTTTCTTCCAGATTTCTTCRTTAATGAGCAATTAACAAAAAAAGAGTAAAACTATTCAGATTTTATTAGTGCTTTATTTCATTTTTAATACAGTCTCTCCCCCTTTCAAATTAGCTTGCTCAATTTTTGCTCCTTAAAGATCTCTGAAGTAGATACTGAAGTATATACACTTCTTTTTAAGAGGACACGTAGTGTGAAGTGGAAAAAAAGCTGTAAGTATTCTATAAGGATACAACTAACATGACTTATGGCAGAGTARAGCTTTTGCTGTTAATTTTTTTTCCTATTAGCAGGAGGAAGTTAAATTAACGGAGTTAAGGGCAATAGGTGGTAGGTAGAGACTCAGAAAGCAATTTGATAATTARTGCTTTTTTCCGACATCCAGAGATTACTCTCTTCAATCAACGCTTTTCAGCCAAGTTCTAGTGCACTCTTTTTCCTGTCTAGTTAATACGTAGACTAAATGTTGTAGTGTAGAAGAAGATGAATACACCCTGCTGTTAAATGTGAGAGTCCTGATCAGAAAAAACATGCAGCAGACTGAAGTCCCATTCTTGCAGCATCAGCACAAACCAGAAATGGGAGTAAGTTTTCTTGCATCTAGCAATGTAGAGGAGTTTGGACAGACTGAATCTCTTAAGATTAATTAGAATTTGCAGTTTTTTATTCACAGTGTGTTATATAGGAACGGACTATATGAGCTGGAATGGAATGTTGATTAGGATCCCACAGGAAGAAGCAGTTTCCATATTGTAACTGTTTATCCARAAAGTTTTGTTTCTTGTGAGATTCTGAGTCTTCCTGGTTTTGGAGAAAGCAACATTCCTTCCCCCCCCCCGGGTGCTTTGATAATGTACCATAACCAAGGCTGCAGTCCTCAGTAAGATCTATGGTCTTATCAAGGAGTCTCAAAAGACTGGAAAAGAGCTCTTTAAAGGAACAAGGTTTGTCTGAATGAGTTGTTATTTAGTCTAAATTCAGCATTAAGCTCTGTGGGGAAAACGGATAATATGAGAGAACCTTTTGGTAAATAGGGCTGATTCAGGCAGAACTTCTTGCTAGCAGTTAGTGCAATGTAGATTTTTAACACAGAGGTGATCTTATAAGCAAGCTAAAAGCGTAGTCTAGCTATAATCATCATTTGATGGTTACAACCARATGCAAAATTGTTCTTAGCCATTAAAACAAAAATAATTCTTATGCTCAAAGTAGGTGGTGGTCTTTCAAGAAGAATCTTTCAGGGGCCTTAGTGTATCAGTCAGTATTTTCCTTATTGACTTGCACAGTGGCAAGAATGCACAGCCCTTTGGAGGCAGTACCACCCTGAGAAGGGTGGCAAGCATTTGGAAGAGACTCAGGATTTAAAATGATCTTGGCAAACAGTCTGGTGACAAAAGGATATGGAAAAGATGCTCAAGACCTTCCTTTTTTTTTTTTTTTTTTTTTTTTTTACTGATAAGGGCTGTCCTCAGGTCTCCAGGTCCTTCAGTCTAGAGGCAGAAGTTTAAGATAACAATCAGATATTGCTTCAGTCTTTCCATTTTCTCCAAAGTCTGTATGTTTAGGTATTTCCTCCAAGTACCTATTCGCAAGGGAGAGAACCCTTTTTATAATTTGGCTTAAAAYACCCATGCAACTGGATCTGTGTGGGGAAAATGGATTAAATACTTTATTGGGCACCTGCTGAAATTAATGTATAGAATGCTATAAAACTGGTGAAAAATAAGTATATTCTGGTGATTTTTCTACAGTTGAAACCGTAAATATAATGGTGTTCTGCTTATGGTTATTTTGTACATAAATGTATCTAAAACAAAATATGACTTAATTTAGTAGCACATACAGTGCAAGTAATTTATTTTTAGGATAGTATTGTTAGAAACCTGAGAGCTGTTACYTTCCTTCATGAAGCTTTATGTTTTCTGTTCTTCACAGTTTAAAACTAGCTTTAAAAGATCACTCTTTACAAGACTAAAATGTCATCTTCAAATGCTTCAGACAATTAGGGAGCAGGAGAAAGTGTCTGTGTTACAAATACAAGCTTGTTGCAAGTTGCCAACACTTTGACTGACAAGTGCTGCGTGGGGATGCTGGCAGCTGTTGCTCTTGCATACTTCTGTATTTTTGTGATGGGCTTCTAACTGGCAAGCACAGGTGGCTGTTCATTGTGACCTCTGCTTGTTTCTGAATTAGAGGAGACATTTATATCGTAATTTAAATTGTATTGTCTAAACACCACGTGTTAACCTGTCTGTATGGCTTTTGATTTTAACTACTAAGTGTGTAACACGGGMGTTTGGGATCTGACCACATTTCGCTAATATTATTAGCGCAAAGGTTTCTGTGTTCAGCTTTTGAGTAACTTTCAGCRTTGTCTTTCAAGTAATTTGCTTTTAAGGAATTAATGTTACTTTCTGGTGTACTTTTAAGAGTAACTTCTACAAAAATTAATCGGATCTGACAATATCAGGCTTTTTTCTTGCTCCTCATCCAGGATACTCTACCACTGACTCAGAATCGACTGGTTCAGTGGTACCTCCTAAAGTGTTGGGGACTATTCTAACCTAGATTTCAAAAGCAATTTAGAGAARCCTTCTGAACTTCTTTTTGAAGGATGAGGCTTGCTCTGTCCAGTCCAGGAAGTTCATTACACTATATAACGTACAATTTTCTGCTCTCATAATCCTAGCCGGAATGAAGACTAAACTCCATTTTCTAGCATGTGAATATCCATTGCTCTGTATCCTTAGCAGTCTGCTAGAAGTTTATAGAGGGGCTTGGCTTGSTTTGTATGCTTTTTTCTCCCTTTAACAGTGATAAAAATCTGAAGATGTTCTGTAGGAACTTGTTTGTACAAGTGCATATGTCTAATTTATTTAAAAACAGTGTACTGCTTCTCTCTGAAGTTAACCACACCATGTATAACACTTTAGGGCTCCCATAAAATTAAAATATAGCTCCTACTTTGTTAGATGAAACTAAGTCTCTCATTGATTAATTGCTTAGTGGTTAGGAAGGATTTTGAGGAGAAAATGGCTGAATATTAGATCTGAGAAGAAAGGAAACTTACCTTTCTCTCTCTGTTTGTTATTACAGAGTTTAGATTCAAGTGTAAAGTCATTTTTGGGAGCAGGGAAACGATAGGCTCAGTTTTTTGCTGCCATGTGATCTAAGAATGCTTTTCTCAGCTTACYTGAGGGAGGAAGCGTGGCGTATGAAGAAAACAGAAGGTTGTAGCAACAGTTTGGGTGTCTATATTGTTTAAAGACAGTGTTATCATTACTTAGACTTTTCATATTCTAAAAGATACTTCTCTTGACTTTAGGGTTTTTTTTAAGACCTGAGTATATTGGAATTGACATACTAAGCTACTGGATCACAGTTGTTTTTTGAAAATAAATGGTTACCCTGGAAGAAGAATGCTATGGGATTAAGTAAATCTCCAGCAGCTGATTTATATGCTAGTTAAGGAACAGGTGTTAAACCAGATGCTTTAAGAAGGAAATGAAGTGACACAAGTGATGCTCAGACTGCTGGTAGCTTTTTTAGTGTTGCAGGAGCCAACATGCATGCTGAGAAGCGTCTCTGATGAATGTGCTGCTTTCCAGAAGTTCAAGTTCTCAGTAGTTGGATGATTTGATGCCTCTATCTGATTGCCAAGTTGTACCATGCAGTAAAACAATTCTTCTTTTGAAGCCTGATACACTGTTATCTGTGAATGGCCCTTATCTCTTTGTTTATTCCTCTTTTTCATAATAGAGAGTATTCACCTGTACAGTTTGTTTAAATAATTCATTGTGAACAGTTAGTGAAGTACCGTTCGGTAGATGAGAACTAGTAAAATTAATCCCTCTTGTAATTTAGTTGATGCCACTGTTTTTTAAAGAAGTCAGCTGTGATGAATGTAAAGCCTAGGGTTATAATTTTGTTGAATGTAGCATAGTACTGAGAGAAAAAAATTATGAAATTGGAAGCTAATACATAATTACAATGCTTATGTAACCTATGGGAAATATCTCTCATTTGCCACCTGTTCAGGAGGCCTGTATCAGTTGTTTACTTCAGAAGAAAAATCATTCCACGAGGCCAATTTCTTTGAGAGCTTAGTCGAAAAAAGTACTTAAAATCTTAACTGAATTTGTAGTTGTACAGCCTTACCAAAAAGTACCAGTGCTGAAGTTTGCTTTAGAGTTCATCTTTGTGAAACAGTCTGCTAATTATGATTTGCAATCTAATRCTTTTTCTGTCAAGTATATTTTGTAGTAATTACTTCAGTCTATCTCAGTGGCTAAAAGGCGTAGTACCTTTGGCAAGTTGCAGAACTTTGTTTTACCTTTGCCTTCATGTGGTTAAATTTAGTGAACGTAAGTTTTGTGCAGACCAGTAGGTGGTACACAGCAATCTGGTTTCTATCCTTTTGGTGTCATGTGGTGTAGCTAATGTCGTCTGCCACATGCCAGAAATGGCTCAGTTTTATTAGATTTTTATAAGCGCTGACATAATAGCCGCAAGGAAAACAACTCAGAATTTTGATAACTTTTTGTGAAGACCAGAGGCCATCATCTTGTCATTCATTTAAGATCGTAGTAGCTAAGATTGTGTTGCCTTTTGGGACTCAAAGCTTTTATTTTTACCTGTGTGTGTCATAGCCTCTATCACTTATTGTTCAGCTGTTAAGAGCAATAATTTTATATCTTGATTTAAGCAGCCAAAGATCAAATTGTCTATTTTCTTCCTAATGTTTATGTCTTTTGGTTGCGCGAGCAAAATGTGTCATATTCTATATTTTCATTCATAGAAAACTAAAATCATATTTTAGACTTCCACATACACTGAAAACAGYGAGTGCTTTGGTTAAGGTGTAAATATTGACAAGTTCCTATTGTTCGGGGCAGCAGGCTGTAGTAAGCTCACAATCCCTGYGGGGATGTCGTAGCTGGAGTTACCCAGTGCGAAGAGAATCCTATGACTCTSATATTAAAAATGAGCAGTTTTGCAAAGTAACCAATAACACTTACTTCTTTACTTGTTCTTTTATAATATTAAAACATAATTGAAACTTTTGTGTCTCCTTTGTTAGAGTTTATTTGAACAGATTTTAGCTCTGGCCTGGAATTTCTTGGCTTTGGCAGGCTGGATAATTTTAGAAAGCCTAAGCAATGAAAGGGTGAAAAACTTCTCCTCGCTGAAAGATTTTCTTAAACACATTTGTTAATCCGTTTGTTAACATTATGGTAACTCCTCTTCAAAGTTTGTGTTAAGAGCGAACCTAGTAGAAGGAGCAGGAGTGCATTTCTGTCATTGTATAACCCTCAAATCTGGTTCCTTTTGCCTCCCCACCTCTACACAGCCTTTGAAGGTCTAGCTGAACAAGTATGGACAAAAGTGAAAGATAGAATGAGCCTTTGAGGCATTCCTCTATTAATGTAGGGGAGAGTGGCTCTATTTAAATCAGCTCCCTTGGCCTTGGTGCCAGAAGGACTACTTGCTTGTTTCAGGCTTCTAGCCACAGATGATCTGTTCCTCTTCAGAACAGCGGGAAACAAGGTTTTTGTTTTCCTCTCATTTTTGTCACTGGCAGCTTGGCCTAATCAGTTTTCTCTCTATTTAGGGGGAAAAGGGTGCCAGTGTGGACCAAATGATTTTTTCATTTTGAATATTTGTAGCGGCAGTTATACAGCATTCCATATGAGTGATTAAAATATAGGTAGGAGCAAAATAAAAACATGTACATAGAAGTAGGCTAGTTAAGAGACTAATTGGGCAAATTTTAATTGTTAATTTGAGTAATTGTTTTTCCTGTAAGAATGTAATATTGAAATGCTCTTGGTGTGCTTTTCTAGATCATTGTAACCTGATTTAAGAGTATTTTCATATACTTAAATTTCATTGCTTCTTCAGGTAAAAATAAAAACTGTAATGAACTTAACTGTTCCTAGGTCTGTTCCCATTTAAATTCTTGGGACAAAGATGACCAGAGCAGATCAGAACCACACTAATTCTGAGGCTTTCCAGCTCCCAGTGCCATCTGGAGGGGTTCATTCAAGTTCAGTGCCCTTGATTACAGTGTTGACAACAGTACTCTGGCTTAATACAAACTGCTAAAAAGAAGGYGGGAATCGTCATAAGCACTGTTCCTCTCACTGTATCTTGAGTTGTCCTCCATGGTATTCCACCTATGACTGTAAGCAGCAGTGATCCCTTGGCTGTGTGCAAAGGAACAGCTGTCTCTTGAGAGGTATAGGGAGTAGAGTCTCCTCTTCGGAAATTTTCATAGTCTTGTTGGCATCCTCCAAAGCTTAGGAACCTCTTAAGTCTCTCTGTCTGTTAATGCAACACTAAGGTCTTGCACATGTAATTTGGGAAAAAAATTTGATTTTGAGTACAATATATGGATGGGTAGATTGGAAATACATCGTTCTTGGGTGATTATTTTCTTTATCATTCAGCCTAATGTTTCCTGTTTAGTAAATTCAGCTTCTGTTGAACAGGTAAACTTTGAYGCTTCATCTGCGTCAAYGGAGAACTGGACTTGTGCAAGGAACATTCTTTGCTTACAGTACAATCCAAATTTCCAGYTATGGGACAGAATAGATTGAACATACTTCTGAGTTGCTTGTTCAGTTATTGTCTTTCTGTAGGTCTTTATCTTAGGATTTGGAAAGAGTTATAACACTCTCCTATTAGTTGATTAGTTTAGGTGACTTTAAACCAACTGTTAGAAAGAGATTTAATCATCCTGTGTATTTGATTATTTTCTTTTCATCTGTCCCTTAATCAACTTCTCAGTATAAGCATCAGGAACATGGAAGATGCAGAAAACACTGTAATTTGTTGTTGTTCAGGACAGAGTGCATTGGCAACTTAGACTTCAGTACTTAGACCTTTTGAGGATTTGCCAGAAAGCCACAAAGTGCCACTTTCTTGTCTGAAAATAAGATTACCAGCCATCCTGTTAAACACCTCTTCGGGGTGGGCAGATCCTTGAGCTTATGCAAAACTTGATGGTGAGGTAACAGAAGAGATCTAAGCAGCCTAAAGGAAACAGTACTGTCTAAACCTGTGTTGCTCTCTGTCCCACTTCTTTATCCCTTTTTAGGGCCTCTTGTGTGCTGCACTGGGACGTAATAATGTTAATTTATATTGGAACAATATAAATTCATCCTAAGTTCAGATTCATCCTAAGTGAAAGAGATGATATAGCAGTTGTGTTGTGGTTACTGGGAGGTGTGAGGGTGGGATAAATAACCTCTGAGTTAATGCCAGAGCAGATCTCTAGTTTCTGAATGAAGTTCAAAAARTTGAAATTCAGGTTAGCCTTTTTGATTTGTCCTTATTGGCTTGCAAGACCCCACAGTCAAGACTTCATGAGACATATTCTAATCTCAGCATAGGCTTCTGATTTTTGGCCTYTCTGTGTCACTGAAAACCTTTATTGGAATAACTGCTTACCTGTGGTGAGGGGGAGTAGTGGCCTTTCATTACTAGAGCAAATGAATCTTGAATGAATCCTGCACGTTTTAAGATGAGATATTAGTCAGTCTTATTTTAAAGATTTAGATCTACTTTAGCTCTCAATAATCATTCATAAATTATATCTTTTTATCATTCAGTGGTGAAGAYTCAGAGGGTAACTGGAAAAGCTTGCGCTTTTCTACCGCGGGACTGTTTATAAGCTTCAGTGAATCTGATGATATGCCTGAATGTCACCTTGCATTCGCAGTGAAAGTCTGTCTGATTCTGGGCCATATGGTAGTTGTCACTTGTATGATACGGTTTGCTACACAATGCATGTCATACATTCAGATGCAGCTTAGAGCAGTCTCTTTTTAGCATTCACTCTGTGCACAGGATAATATCTCTTTCTCAGTCAAATTTGTGGCTTTTGTGTTGATGTCAAGTCCTGAGCAATATCTGCTGAAGAATATTAGGTTACTTTTTTTACTACCCTTCGTGTGCTTAGTTACAGATAATGTTCTTGTGAAGAATATCAGTCCACTAGACCAAAGGTTTAAGATACGCTGTCTGCTGTTACGTGCCATGTTTACTTCAAACCACTGAGCTTAAGAGTTGTTTGTTAGGCTTACTGTGCCTTTTTTCCCTCTGTATCATGAGACCACATTCTCCAATAATAACTGGTGTTATTGCCATCAAGTTCTGTTTTAACAAACAGGATTGTGTGGGGTCTTTCCAGTATCAAGTAGTTAATCCTGAAACTGGTGTATAGACAGTTGGTTTCRTGTCATTTACCATGGTAGGCAATGACACTAGTCATTCAAGGTGATACAGTATGTGGAGATACACAAAAGTGTTTTAATGACCAGCCAGGATTACAGTTGGATGTGCCCTTGATCTTGTGGTTGAGGAAGATGTATTTACTCCAAGTCTTTCCTGTTCAGAGTAGTTCACAAGAAAAAGAGAAAAAGCTGCTATCAATACTGCTCCTTGTTAGTGTGGCCCAGGCAGTTCTGATTCAGGGATCTCCTGAGTCTCTTGGAAAGAATACCTAAGAAACCTTCCTTTGCTTCTGGATCCTTCAGCCTGCTTGAGCTGGCTTGGACATCTGAGTCTGTTTCATCCTATTTGCAGTCTGCATGCCRAGTGAATAGTACAGTTATCGTTGCAGAATTGCTCTTTTGCTGTTAGGATTTATTAAAATGCTTTTATTAAAAGTAGGGAATGATCAAATACAACAACTTGCTAGGCTTACTTATCATTTGGAGCTTTATGTTAAACTAGATTGCAGTCTCTTTCCTTGCATTTTTGCCTYTTACACTGGACAATAGAGTAGAGCCCAAAAATCTGTCTGTATTTCCCTTAGTTTGGTCAAGGTTAATTTGACAGCTGCTTGACCATACTTAGGCCATTGGCCAAGGCTGAGTATGYGGTTCAAGGTGGGGGAGTCTGGGGATGCAGGAACCTTGGTCTAGTTTGGAAGGGATCTCTRAAGTTCATCAGGTCCAATCTCCTGTTGAAAACAGGTGTTATATTACATAACCTAGTGTCCTTTCAGTATTTCCTGCTTGAATATTTCCAGTGAGGAGGATTCCACAGTTTCTCAGGGCAATCTGTTCCAGTGCTTATTGTCCTCATCATGAAGTTTTTTTTTCATATATCTGGGCAGAATTTTGCCTGAAGCAGCTTGTCCSTTGTGAAGAGAGTCTTAAAAAAAATCTAGATTCCTGACATATGTGGMATCAATTGCTGAGGGTTAGAATGTGCTGAAGATCACTGAATAGACAGATAATGTCATTGTTACAGCAATAAAATAACTATCACAATTGATGTGGTTTACACAAGTAATCCCCACCACTCTGCTAGTTAGTGCCCTTCCATCTCAAGAGTCATTAGTTCCTAATAGCAGTTGATTCTCCTCAGCTTTTCTAACTTACTGCCAGTTAGCTTTGAAATGCTGATACACTCCTAAGCTAATGTTACGTAGGATGTATGTAGTTTTGCTGTAGCCTGTCCCATGTGATGTAGGATTGGTGCTAGCACATTGTTTTGGGATTCTTAAGTTAGAAGAGGTTGTAATTCTACAGAACTAGATAAAATRTATCTAAATATCTAAGGGCTTATATTCAGATGTTACTTATTTTACTTTGGAAACTTTTTGAAAACTATACTCACGAGTTTTCTGCATTCCGTGTGCTGTTCTATTGTGGTCTTGTGACTATAGATAAGAATATCTTCTGTTTATAAGAGGCAGCATGAGTCTTTTGCACCTCCAGAATTTAGTGCCAACATCCAATCATTTCACAGTTTTGAAACTAATAGAAAGCTGAGCAGCTGTTGTTAATGGCAGCAGTGGAATTGCATACCTGCAAATAAGCATAGTAGTAGTTGCACAATGTTATTGTAGGAAGTTAGGCATTAAAAGGAAAGAAAGTGTTTCTCAGAATTTAGCTTAAAACTTCAATTTACCTGTAACCAGTTAACAATTAAATTGTACACTGCAAATTTGATAGAAATAATTCAGAGGATAAATACAGACTCCCTAATGTAATTTTTTGAATTGATGCAAAGATTGCTTTTTTGACTATAAGCCTACTTGGAAAACCTGTGACCTGTAAATTGCAAATAACTAGCTATTTAGATGCTTAAGATGAGGGTCAAGGATAAGAAACAAAAGCAGCTACTATATTCTACTGGAGAAAAACAGATCAATTTTTTAACATTCAGTACTATTTGGAGGATCCAAAGTCATATGAGTATGACGGGATAAGGTGGAGGCAGTCTGCTGGCAGGTAGGCTGGTTGTAGAGAAAGAAAACTTGAACTAGATAGTTTTTAACACTTTTGAAAACTGATGGTAAAGTTGCATCACAGTTAAGTGCATCCTTCCTACCAAGGCCATTCCTTCTCACTCCTCTTGTGCAGATCAGTGCAGAGTGCCTGGTCTGAGCGTCTTTCAGCTTAAGATTTTGAAGCATTCCTCTTCCTTGAGTAACTCCAGTGATTACATCTTTTGATCTTGCTTGGAGCTTTCCTAACTCAGCAAAGGCATGGCATTCACTTGTTTCAAAACTGTAGATTTGGAACCAACAAAAACAGTGTTAAGCTCTTCACAGAYTTACTTTTGGCCTGGAAGACAGGGCAGAGGAATGCGCAGTGATACCAGCTTGCATTTTTTTTTCATGTTTTGCTCATATTGGAAAAGTTATTGCTTTACAAGTACAAAATCTGGGAGCAGTCTTCTGTTTAAATTAAAGCTTTAACTCTACAGTTTTCMTGAGTTCCTGTGGCTGCTGATGGACTTTTTTCTGCGTGCTTGTTGAAGTGTAGATAAATCCTCAGTTTTCTCRTTCCTGAATTTGGTTTCTGAAGGCAGTCAGTATCTGAGACTCCCTTGTCTTGATGTGAGTGCTACAGAATGTAGTTGGTCAGCAGTAGCTTTCTGTTATGATGCTTCACTTGTTTCTAATTTGTTTAATTTGATTAAAAATGTGAATTTGAAGCTGTGTTGCATTAGTAGCTGGACAATTTTGAGTATATGTGAATGTGTAGGGTAACAATTGCTATGATTAGTGCATGCAGCTGTCGCTAATAGTGTAGTTAAGTATGAGCATTTAGTATTTTGGAAATAAATTGTCAGTTGAGAACTTGTATAGTATGAAAATGTAATAGTTCAATTTGAACAGGCAGTTAGCCTTYATATGTGCCCATCTTCAATAGGGTTTAAAGGGGAAAAAAATAAGGTCTGCGCATAATTCAGATGTTAGGATTTAATCTGTAAATTCTTTAAAAATGAAAATCAACGGCTTAATTTTGAAAGCAGAGAAACCTGGCATACCCAGATGCCTCAGCTAAAATATTCAAAAGACATCTGGAGATACGTGGAGTAATTCAGTTGTCCTTGAGCTACACATCTAATTTTGTAGACAAATAAAGACTGCAAAGCTGCTTTTAAAAAGCCAACTTAACTTTCAATTACAGAAGGTTTCAGTCATCAAGTTGGAGAAGAGGTTTCTTGACCAATGATACTACATCTCTTATTATTTAAAAATAAAAAAGTAAAATCTCTCAGTGTTTATACATGAAATCAGATCATCTCTTTTGTTTCAGTGCTGCAAAAACAACACTTTTGTTTTTTGGATAAATTGACAASTATTTTGTGGAGGTAAATCTACTCCTCTAGGAAAATTAGTAATGTCATAAGGAGACAGAGTTGGAACTTTCATCCTTCCTATTTTTGAGGAAGTAAATCTGTGTTTTTTTTCTTAAACTTGAAGTTAGAAGAAGAATGTTTCTTTTTCTGTTAAGCATCTTTGGAGCTGATAAACTGTGATAGATTTTTGTGAAATAATGAAAGTTACATTTTTTAAGAAATGGGAAAAACTCACTACATTTAATTGGGGGTGAAATARGGAGGAACTAAGTATTAAATACGTAGGTGATCATATTTGGCTTAGCAAATCTTGAGGTCCTTCAGTAAACAGAGCAGGAGCCATATGCCAAGCTGTCAGTTCTCCTAAGAATGGGGAGGAGGCTGAGGAAGCCTGTGGAGAAATGCAAGTAACAGGACAAAAGCGTAAGCTACTTGAGAAGTCAGAACCGATCTGCAAGTGATGTATTTATTTAGATTATGGCTTCACAGCTATCTCGAGGCCAAGTGAGAGCTACAGAGCACAGCGACTGACAGCTCGCGCTGTAGCAGAACAGTGCTGGGAAGAGACTGGGAAGGGGCGTCTGTGCTTCCKCCTTGCTCTGAGTGTTGCTGAAGAAGGCGAATGGAAACCTGGCTTTCTCGACTGGTGAATATCACAAGCAAACCTGCCCTTATTTATTGTAACTTTTTCTTAAAATGACAGCACACTTATCAAAAGTACCTGATATTTGAGTATTGATGTGAAACATGTTTGAAGCTTTTAGGTCTTTATTTGAATACTTTTTATTTACTCTGCAGCTACATTTACAAAATGTAATGTAGCACTTGGTTTACACTGGACTTTTAAATAGGAAAATAGTGTTACCTCTTGTCAGATTTTATTGATAGCATCTTTTTAATTCTGAATTTTAAATGGTAAAATTTGTCAGTGGTTTTTCTTATCTGAACAGAACTTCTGTTCYTGTTAAGAATAAAATATTTTAAATGGATTTTCTTGTGTAAACCACTATAAAGTGATTAAAAGTAATTAGCTCTTCAAAAGGCAGTGTCTTACAGTATTTGAATAGCTTACATACTAATTGGTTTTTCAACTCTGTGTCTGGCTCACCTGTGACTTTTTGTTTATCAGCATGTTTTGCTACAAGGTAGGGTATCTTGTAATTTGCTTGCTATCTGTTGTTAGACTTTTCCTTAATTATGTATTTTTCCTTTCATTATGGTGCTCTCAGTAACTTGAGATGCTTTCTTAAGTTCTAATACATTTTTAAAAAATTGGTATGGTATTTTTTGGTAGAAAGGTTTGCTTTTTTTAGTTTCGGACAAAAAGTTAAAAAAAACTTCAGTAGATTTATGTTAAGGTATTTATTACTGCAAAACTAAAAAATGTGTTTTGGTATAAGGAAAGTAGAGGTTATTTCATCATAGTTGGTCTTTACATTTACCTGTGAATGTTTTGATTCCTAGCTATCTGTGTGTGAAACAGTAAGTGGCTAGTATGAARCCTAAAATGAAATCATTAATATTTTTTTAGATTTTTTTTTAAGTGAACTATGAACAGAAGAATAATCTGCAGGTATTTCAAACATGCAGCATTAGCCTCCAGCTTGTTTTCTGTAGTGATTAGTTTGAAGCTTTATGTGGAACAGCTGATAAGCCTTTATAATGAAGAGAGAAACTTTCACCTTAACGAGATTTTCTCTCATGTGCAGCTTGCCCAATTTAGGCAGCGAAAAGCGCAATCTGATGGGCAGAATGCATCAAAGAAGCAGAAAAAGAAAAAGAAAACAACAAACAGCAAAGATGATGAATCAGTACATGATGGGCCTGATATCAATCGATCTCAAGGTGATGAAACATCCACATGCAGCAGCCGAAGAGGAGCAGCTGCTACTGCTGACTTTGCTATAATCAGGACTTTGCACAGTGGGGAAATTGTCAAACACAACCAGACTTGCACCATTGAGGTAAGTTTGTCTTACCTTGTAAACCATTATATTATCTTTTTCTTTTTTTTTAATGGTAGGCAACATAATCTATTAATTTCAGAATGGAAATGTACGGATCATTTAAGATTGGAAATACTGTTTTCTTGCCTCAGCTGTCTTCCTTAATATGTCCAAAGACTTTGTACCTAGTATCATGTTTTCTGTGGTAGTCAGTGTACCACAGCTTATAAAAAGTTTGTTGGTACTACATTGTGAACTCTCTACATGGACAAAAATTGKTTTTATTTCTTCATTTTATGCATTTCATTTTACTATGGTTTATAGATTGCAGTGGATTTTTTGATGATTGCAACTGTGGCTACAGCAAAACACAAAGCTAAGCATCTTTCTAGTATTCATGAAGTAATTTGACTCCTTTTGGTTAATGATGATGAGGAATGTATTTAGAACACACTACTTAGATTTGGGTGACTTCAGAGACTGATATATAAATACTCTACTTTTACTGCTTAGCAGAATATAATCCTGATRGCTAGTGGCTGAAAGTATATACTCTGGGAAGGCTGCAATATGCCCTGTGTGAAACACACTGACAGTTGAGTTAGGTTGTGAGAGACATGAATTCACATAACAAAATATGCTGCTCCTGATATGTATCTTGGGAAAACACATGCTGATCTTATTTAAGAATAGTTTTTTTGTATCCTTGAAAGCAGTGTCTCTAAAAAGCACAAGTGCTATTTTGAACAAGCAGTTCAACCCAGGTTTCCTTGCTCTGTGCATGTCAGTGCAGTCCTTTCCGAGGGGTGTAGTCCAGATGAGAGCTCTGCATTTTGGCTTGTCTGTCCTGTGCTAGGTTGGACCATTTTTAACTACTTTGACTCCATTATCCCATTTGCAGCAGCCAAAAAGTAAGAGAGACATGACATTTACTAATTTCTTACATTTATTAATTAAAAGGAAAAGGTTATTGTGCGAGAGAAGGACTAAACTTCACATGTGAATAAAACTTGAGTTCTTGGAGCTTCTTATTTTATGAAATATTTTAAGCCTAGGGACCATCAGTACACTAGATACTTTGAACTTCATAGATACTCGCCTTTAATATACAGGTTTTTCTACTCAGAAAGCTCCCATCAGGGCTTCAAAACTACTTRTAGTAATTGAGTAACACTGGCTAATTTGCAGATTTCCTGTAGGAGGTAACAAATTTTTTAAAGAACATTTAATACCAGGATGGCTGTTTTCATGCTTGAGCATGGGATATTTTTTGCCTTTGGAGGAAAAGGGAAGATGTACCTTTTGAGGGTAATCTGTTTTGATTATGGAAGGAATGAAATGCAGCAGATTATTGCAGCTAAGGAGAGAGGAATGCTAGGGCAGAGAGCTGTTAAGAARGAACCACTGAAACTGTTTTTCTAACAATAGAAAAATACTGCATAAATCTAACAGTATAAAGAAACTTTCTTAACTAAACACATTTTGAAGAATGTCATGATTATATGTTACAAATAGACTCTGCTAATGTATTTTTTTAGCATCACTGTGACTCAAGATGCATCTCTTGCAATTGGAGAAACAGAGAGTAAAGAAGTATAGAATCACAGAATAATTTAGGTTGGAAGAGACYTCTGAGATCCAACTCCCTGCTCAACACAGGCCTAATTATATCAGGTTGCTCATAGTAGCCTTTTTTAGGTTCTCAATACTAACAGTACAAGACCTTGGTAGTTTTAAAGATGTAGAAATTACCTCTCCAGTAGGTTGCAGTAGGTTACATACATAGATGTATTCTTAACATCATGCATAATTTTTGTGAGGTCTGAATCATTGTGGCTGGAATGATAAAAACCTTAAAGCAACTTCTCTTACATGAGCATAAATAAATATGGAGATTCTTAGTGTTTTTTTTTTTAATATAGCTTGAACAGAATAAACATGACAATTACTGTTATTTGTGATTGGACTCTCCTTAGCTCTTCATGTCTCATTGACTCCCCAAAACAGTATTCTCTTCTACCCCAAAAAATTGCTCCCAGCTGGAGAGAATTTTTCTTTGTTACATGTTGTCTATAATTTGCTTACTCATACTAAATGAATAACTAGTATTTTTGAGTAGGAAGATACTTGGCTAAAAGATCTATCTGTGTAGTATTAATGGAAGAGAAAAATTCTGAAATAATTTCACTGCTTCATAACTTACAGTTTTTAGTCTTGTAACTGTAATGATTTGATAGACAGCCTATATTAGAGTAATTGGATTAGAGTTTGTTAGCTGAAATGACAGCCAGTGTATTAGCCAGTTTCAGGCTAATCTTTCCATTGCAGAGTTAAAGACAGCTTCTTTGAGCTGTTTGCATTTTCACCTAACATTAAATCTTTATGGGCTGCTGTGTCAAGGGAGTAAGGCAAGATTCTTGGAGGCATTATGCAGGATTATTTTCTAGCTAAATTTCAATTCCGTTTACTACATTTTTTAATGGAATTCATATTTGGATTGGAAGGGGAGAGGTTTGTGCCACAGAACATATGCAGAACATCTAACTATACTGGCATACCTTTCTGAAAGTCCTGACTGGCCTCTTCTGTAGTAGTTTTGTRGATAGATGTTATCCCTCTGCAGTCTTTTTGGTAAGAATTTTTAGTCCCAAATGGAATCAGTACATCCAAATAAAATACCAAGAGCTCTGTTGCTTGGTGTGTGTGACAGGAAGTAAAATAGAGGCACACCTCTGGGAGTTTGCTCAGATCAGAGTTCCCCTTTTTCTCTCTTCTCTGCAGGGTGGCTGTTTTTTCCCCTCCTTTCCAGTCCCTTAATTATAGGAACTAGTTTCAGGAAGGAATAGGAACTAATTCTGGAAGAACTATCATGTTGTTTTGTGTTATCCTTCTTTTCAATTATATTCTATCTTCTATCTGAATTTATTTGCAATTCCCATAAGATTTGCCTTCATCTTTCAGAGGAAAAGTTTATCAGCTTTTCAAAGTACAAGATCTAGAGAAATGCCAGATGGTATTTCTTGGTTGAAGTTGCTGGATCTGAACCTGTTTTATCTTCAATATTTTTTATCTTAATCTTGCAAAGATGATGATATGTTGGGTTTCTAGTTGTCTTTATTTTTTATCTGTATTCTGTTGCATTGGAATGTTATTTTCCACACAGAAATAAAAAATAATTCAGAAGATGCAACTCAGCAAATATTTTGGATCAGTGAAACTCTTGGGTTTCTTTCAATCTTGGGATTGCTCTTTTTTTTTTTTTTTTAACTTCCTGCAACTGAAAATGGAACAAAACAAAAGCCACTTTTTCCAAGTGGAATGCAAATAACTGTTGAGATCACCTTCTTTGAGAAGTCTTGGAAAGATGCGTCAGACCAGAGTGTTTTSCAAGAATGTACTAATTCCAAGAGTTCAAAAGAAATTAACCTGTGGCACAGCAAAATTGTCCTTGAGTGACCTGGGTAGTAAAAGCTATTAAATAAAGCTTCTTAGAAATGAAAAGTTAGAAGTTCTGTGATGAAGAATAGCTGCTAATTGATTTAGGTTGGATTAGTAACTCTTCTTTTGTCTTTTACAAGACAAATCTGTTTGGTAGTAGTTTTGGAGTAGTTTAACTGTTTATTCAAGTAGATGATGATGTTAGTATATCAGTGTTTATCATTCATTTCCTTACCTTATTCTGAATTGTTAGTTAGTACCTGAGATTTGTAGAATTTGTTGGTAGTTTAAAATCAGATACTTCTGGATAAATTTCTGCTTTACTAGCTTTTTTTTATATCACATGAATACATGTTAAATCAGCATTAGTGCTCAGTATCAATAAAACTTAATCAAAAAGCCATTCAGATGTGGCAGAGTGTAATTTCCAARTGAATAATGTATAAAATAAATATCTATATGCTCATCTTAAAATACAGAACATGGACCAGCTTTAAATGGGATCTGTTGCCAATGRGATACTACCAGCCATGAGTCTGCTTTTCCTTATTCTGAAGCAATAAAGCRTCTTTTCTTCCACTTGTTCCAAGATCAGGATTGGCCTGTGTTTTTCTATTTTATTTATGTTTCCATTTTGCTTATTTACATCTCTTCCATTTCTGAAAGCCTGGCTTCTCTCAGAAAGTCTCCTGAACATACAACAAAAAAGACAAGATGCTGAGTGGTACAGTTTACTTATACCGTAATTTACATAATAATTTRGATACCATTCATCCAAAGCTCATACCGTCATATTTTCTTTTCTACTCAGTCCCAGATGTTAATTCCCTGCCTCTCTAAATCTGATCCCTTCCCTTCCCACCACACTATTACTGAAACGGAGTATTCCTCCTCTCACTTGCAGTTACAGTTCTGAGAGAAAATGGTTGTCATCTAAGTGAAGAAGATACTAGAAAAAGATATTAGAAACTACAGCCAGATTCCCTTTTACTYTTTTGTTTGTTTGATTGATTGATTTTCGTTTTGGGGTGGGGGGTTTATTTTCTGTGKTTTTTTTTGTTGTTCCTTGTTTGTTTGTTTTTTACTAGCAGGCCCAGAGTATTACTAGAGAACATCAACCTCTGTACAATAGACCTGTGTTCTTATATTCCAGTTCAGATGCTGCTCTTTCCCAGTTAACCTTTATCTAAGACCTTTCTGCTCATTTTCAGCAAGGAAAAGAACTGAGGATGGCATTGGGTATTCTAGATGCAGTCCTTTTCCTTTAGAAAGGGCATACATGAAGTATGTAAGCTGAATGTAAAAGGGATCAGGAGACATTACCTCACTCAGTGTCAGAATTCCAGCCATCATGCCACTCTGATTACTTTTTATACAGACATGCAGCTACTGTGTTTGCCTTTATACTGCAGAAAATACCTGTTAGCTGCTGCTACTTCAGCTTTCTCTCTCACTTGCRTTTCGGGTAAAAGATCCCAGTATTTTAACCCTAGTCCATAAATTAATTTACACTACTTGGATAAGGGAAGCTTACTTATTTGGCAGTATCAATAAGGTTTTGTCCAGTCCTCCAATATAAAAAYATGCTCAGACTTTACAATATCTGTTTTTTAAACTTGTTATTTTGGTTTGTGTCCTTTACATGTTTGATTCTTTTTATTGTTAGGACAAAAAGAAGAAAGTCAATTATGGCGAAGACCTGTCAAGGAAAATGAAAGCAGAAGAGGATAAATGGAATGAGAGGGAACTAAAGCACATGGAAAAGATAGGCATTGCAGAATTAAAGGGAAAACAATGCTGGTAAAGGTCAAGTAGACAGATATATAAGCAGGTTAAAAAGGGGTTTTAATGTCACTGATTAGTGTTGTCATTAGTAATGCTGAAAAGTTTTGAGTTAGAAGGAGATAACCATGACAGGCAAGGAACAGAAATAAGAGTATAAAAGGAGTTCCTGGATCAGGTTCTTGAGGAGATCCAAGAAAGAAGGGTGAGAAATAGGGGAGCATAAGCAGTATGGAAGAACAAAGAGGGAATCTTAGTAAGAAAAGTTTGGGTGGTGGATGTAGTTAAGGCACTTGTATGTTATAAGGGTGAAAACAAAAGGCCACAAAGGCTTTGACTAGAGATATTCTGGGATGCACAGTAAGATGGAGGATTTAAAAAAAGGATGAATAAATGAAGTGTAATARAATTTGATGCAACTAACCAAGTTACTTCAGCTAAGGCTAGCATTCCTTGAAAAAAGATTTTAAGATTGAGAATGAGAGTCTGTTTGCTAAACAAATGTATGAAAATAGTCTGTTCAATGGTAGCATGAGTGCCAAGAGAGGAAATAATGGATTCTCAGGAACATATGGTGGTGACTAAAGCCAACCATCTCACCCTTTACCATCTGGCCAAAGGATTGCCAAGATGTCTTGCCAATTTTCTTYGGTACATAAAACTCCAGTATTACGCCCTACCTTTTCACTGTGTGTATGTGTATATACATACATATATATACATTGTGCGTATACATACACACATGTGTGTATATATATATATATAGATAGGTAGATATAGTTGGACTTAAAAAATTAGACTTAGTAACACTGATATCACCTGTATTGAAGAGTGGTCTTTATGGATTCATACAGTATTTCATTTTAGCTTGACTGCAGGTCTTAAAGGTTGGCTGAGTTCCATTTTACCTGAGAGAAGAAACTTACTTAAACACTCAGAGAGGTTAGACTCACAGCATAGATTACCTCTTTGCTCATAATGTTTTCTGATACTGGAAATTTAGMGTTTCTGGAGTGTGAGGTATACCTTACTGCAGATCGTATTCAGATTTGGTAGATTTTTTTAAATCTCCATTAAGATGCGGTCGCTTTAAATCTGAATGTAGTCATTGATTTGGGACATAAAGTACCAGTGCATCCATTTTCTTTAAATAGAGTGGTTTTAGGAATGAGAGGAATTTAGGAAATTGTGAGGAAGGAGGTTGAAGTTTTGGGGGATGGAGGGGAGGAAAAAGCATTGAGATAGACCTGCTTTACATACTTGATACCTTAATCAAGMTAATCAGAATGAAAAGCAAGAAGCCTGGCGCAACTCTCAGCATAGACACAGGAATGAGAATCTGGGAAAACGTTGTTCAAATATATTTTAGCATTGACAGTACTCAGAGTAAAAAATATGCAAAGATGCTGCTGAAAAYGGTGGCTATAGTTGCTGAGAGACTCCAAATACAGCCTTTTTTAGAGGAATAAATGAAATAAAATTGTTGAGTTATTATTTGGTGTCTTGGAATAAGGCATATATGAAACAAAAGGTAGTTTTTTTAATACTACATCTACTAGTAATGGTACCATGTTCAATATCTCATTTGGGRAAAATTRCTAGATTATGTTGAGTTAATTCAGTGTGAAGCTAAATTTTACTGTAGARCTTGAATTATCATTGAGAGAGCAGTACTTATGTTACACCCTCAGTTACTGATAATGGTATTTAGAAAAACTAACAATTCAAATTTTCACATCAATTTGAAAATTTTAGCTCAAATACTTTTCTTTGCATGTAATGGTGAACTTATGAAAAGATAAAAAGGAGAGACTTGATAATAGTTCCACTGGTAAATCTTGGTCTTCATATGGAATTTTTTCCTTTTCTTGTGATCTAATTGAAGCCATATTTAATTGATAACTTAGCATTAATCCATTTACATTTATCCTACTCAATAGACTTGTGACTACGTTACTCTAAACTGCCAGAGTCTGTAATACAAAAATTCAGCAATGGTTTCATTGGTATTTTCCTGTTAGTTATAGTTTTCGTACAAACTAGCTTAGCTTATTAAGATTGCTTTTGCTTCCATCCACTGGCTAATCCGTGTTTGAAAATGARTTCAGAATTTTGCTGTTGATGTTTTTATAGCAATTTACACTATGATCCTAATCAAGTCAATAATTTAGTTTAGATAGAATTTTGTTTCCAGTCTCAGTTTTCTCCTTGTAATATACTCAGCTGTTGCAACTGGAATAGGTTAGTACTGTTGTCCATACTTACAGACGTTTTAGTGTCACCTAGGAAAGTTTTTGAAAGAGACCCAACAATAACTTTTTAGTTCTTGTGGTCAGTTGATTGCAGGAGTTCCTTTGTGAGGCTGATGATTACTCTGGGAGCTGAGTGCAAAGAACATTGCTTCTGAGCAGTGCTCAGCTGCATAGAGAGCAGGCTTGTCTCAAGCGGATGCCCTGTGTTCCAGGGACAAATTACCTCTTTTTTCCTACCATTTYGTGGTATTTAATTTTCAGTGACAAAAATGTTTTTGATTTCTGAAAAGGGCTGAAGTGTTGTATATTCTCATGAAAAGTACTTTCTCTAGGTGATGGAGATAGTATGGRTATAAAGACCCTTTCCGATGTCTTTTGTTCAGTATATTTTAGTCGTGAATCGTGTTGTTGGTGGAAAAAAAAAAACTAAATAAAGAATAAAAGTACCTTGCTTAAGAGATTAATATTTTGTACAAAGCCAGTGTTGTGTGACATAGGTGGTATAATAAGTGCAAACAAACATCCTGAAGTCATGGTGTAAGAGCAACTTATTTCAAATTCTGTAAAGTGTTGAGAGAAATGGTGAGTAGCTTCATTGGCTTCATTCTGTGCCAAAGATGTTGTGTTGCTAACAATGTATATATGTGAATTTCTGAAGTATTTCCTTTTAAACTGAACCCTTGTGGTTCATAAAAATGAGCTGTGTAAAAGCTAACTACTTTTGTTGGGCAAAGAGTATGGAWAGCATACAGAATGGGTGTCTTAAAGATGGAAAGAACTGGATTTTGAAGAAATTTTGATCAGTTCTCGGGCATGATGGATGGATAAAAGGCATGATGGATTTCCACAAAATGTTGTCTAACATTGATTTAACAGCTTGAAGTCWTACAGTGTTGGAGTCTGCAGTTGGGCTTGTAGAATTTCAGTCTTTTTAATTGATTTTAGGAAGGTTTGGATAGACCCTTTCGTATAGAAGGGTTCAGAAAGGATATAGAAGGGTTCCAGAAATATTTAACTTGTTCATTTTGCCATCATTCTGTATTTTTCTTTAGAAAAATCTCTTGGCAAAAATTCTTGGTCTTAAGAGCCAAAAAAACATCTGYTCAAGCTGTTGAAATACCACTTTTTTTTCTCTAAAGTGAACCCTGCAGGCAACATCTCTATACTTTGGGTTCATCCAAAATAATTTAAGAAAATGCAAGAAGGATCATCAGCTTTTATATTTTGAAAGATCAGCTGTRGAACAGGAGAAGAAAACTCTCTAATATTGAGTAGTTAGAAAACTCAGAAGGATATCTTCGTTATTTGTACTAAAGAAAATTTTCTGTTTAAAATCAGCAAAGTATTTTCTCTAAGAACTTTTATATAAAAGTACTTAACTAAAACTGGCTTGTAAGGAAGATGGTTATAAGATGGTTGGAAAGTTTTGAGAGCAATAACTGCTTTTTGCACAGATATTTTAGTGAATGATTCTTAGGGGTTTTCAGTTTTGARAGTATCAGCTGTTTCTGGGTTAGTACCTTTTTATTAAGGATTTTATTTTCACTATTGAAACTAAAAGTCTTCTGTACATTCCCAGCTCCTTACCTATTTATTTGTAAGTAGCAAGAACTCAACATTTAGTTAACACTTACAAAGACTAAGATTTTTGATGTGATTTAATGTACAAATGCAATAGGATATTTAAGATGTGAAAAACAGTCTCCAAAGATCCTATCAGGCAGAAGTGGCTAATGAAATGTCAGAACTTAAAATTCATAAGAAAATTTTTAGTGCTTGATTTATCTGTAGTTTGCAAAATAAAACAATTCATTTAGATCCATAGAATTATTTCTCTTTATCTCCTTAGAGAAATTTAACTATAAAAGACAAAATAGAGGTCTGCAGAGATTTTATTTTTATCCTATAAAKTGGGGTCTCATGAGCAGAGAGGTGGCCTTAATGCTTTTGCAGCCAAGCTAAACGCAGAAGCTRCCGAACCGCTTGGCACACGCTACCCATCCACGATGGGGAGTCTGYTCTCCATCAAGCCCAGTGGGCTCTTCCATAAAACAGCAGAAGTGACCAGAGAGAGAGCTGTGGCAGAGGATCCAGCTTTCACTTATCTTTAATAATGCAAAGYTGATTGCTTCTTTGAAAATGTACCTAAGAGAATTCAATAACAAAAGCAGATTGATCTAATATGAGCCTGGTGATTTAAGTGAGTGTTGAGTAAGTTCAATTGTCTACACTTGTTTTTTGCTAAAGTAGTTTTACATTTTAAGATTAATTTTGAGTTGAATAATTTTTTCRTTCCCCAAGAACACACCTTTTGTAGGTATTTTGAATATTTTGCGTGTTTTYCTACAAATTTCTTGCTCTGAAACCTGATGCTTTGTATCAAGCATTTTATGTGCCATTTTTAATGTTGATATGGCTTCCTTCTTTCAGCTGGTCCAATTCCTGTATGTTAGAATGCAAGATTTAAGTCTTTGTCCTTGTTTCTTAGCTTCCATGGAAGCTGAAAGAGAATGAGTGTGACAGAAGATTGTTTCAGAAGTCTAGTCACCATCAAAACTTTTGCATGGTTAACAATGTCATAATGTCATTCAATATATTACTGATGTTCTTAGGCTAACAAAATTCCTAATTAGGTAAAATTACACTCAGAGAAAAGTCCTGTTCTTGATATTCCTTATTTCTTTAAAAAATATTATAACTTACATTTCCAGAATATTATTTTATACTAGTATGTTGCATTTTCATTAGAATGATTTGTCATGTAGTTGTACTGTTTCCATGATCAAAGTTGAATACCAAAGTAACTTTTTCTTTTTAGCTAAGATGGCAAGAAAGTCAAAGTGTGTTTCTCTATATAGATTCTAWTCAAACTTGTCGATATCTGAAATATATTCAAATACTGTCTACGTCTTTAAGTAAATGGAATATGTCTTGATAAGTATTTTTAGATTGCCATCGTTGTAAATATTTTAATATTTTGTTTTAGCCTGAAAGTGAAATTTCCACTACAGTAGAAGATTACAGTTCTGAGGTAAGACTAAAGTAAGACTTTTCCATTTTAAAATTTCTTCTAACTTTTCTTTTGCATGTTTATTAAATTTCTGTGGACTGTTTTCCAAAAAAGGAGGAAATAAAATAAATATCACGGTATAGACAACATGAAGGTATTGTCATTACAAGTATGATTAAGCATTAACATTAAAGAAAGGATTATGTCAGCTGCTTAGTAAGATGACTACTGTAATCAACAATATTGGCTCCTATAATGAACAATATAGGAGATTTATGAATGGTTGTAACAATTTCATCATTATGGTTGCATTAATGCTTTGTGTTGCCGTTGAAGTTGTGGTTGTGCATAATTTCTACTAATTTTCTGTTGAAAATTATTTAATGATTTGATTATTTTTTAATGAGGAAATAAAAAAAAAAACCCTGTTCATTCAGGAAGATAGCTCAAAGTAGTTGTTCTACTTTAAAAGCTTCAACAGTAGCTCAAATTTAAAATGCTTCATATTTTTCCTATTAAATGGACATAGGAATATGTATTTTTCTAAATAAAAAGAAGTTAATTTTGAATGTGTTTGCTATCGTGTATCTTGGTTCCTCAGATTGTTTTGTAGTTTTGTGCTGAGTTTTCCGATACTTACATAAGACTTGCAGCACTGAATGTTGAGGCTGCTCTAGTTCTCAAGAATTTCCTTTCTCCRTTTGTACTTTACCATAATATAAGAATTGTATAATTTGGGGACAGATAAATGATTCTATAAACTGAGCTAAACTGTTACATAGTTTTTCCATTTCTTTTCTACCACAAAGAAGAAATAATAGAGGAATATGTTACAAACACTAAGGAAATAAGAACTGCAAAAATTTAGATTGCCTTTATTCATCCCTGTGGCATGCACACGTCAAATTAATCTTTAATTTCATTGTCACGTAGTGCTCTTATCTCACGTAGTACGTGTAAGCTAATCTTTGTTTTCGTACGATATCGAACCTCTACTTTGAATCTAGAATTCTTAATTTCCCTATGGCTTTCTTAAAACAGTCCTTGTTACAGTTTTTGACAGTTTTTGAGTGTTCTAYGAACTTCTGTTAACTTTAAAAAAGTCTTTTAGGAGTCTCAATCATTAGCTCTCTGTAAWGACAGTCTTGTTTTTGTTTTGCAGCTATCTGTGCTAAACGCTTCTGCAAAACACATCCCAGAATCTTAAGCTGGGCCATTAGTGAGCGGGGAACAAGTAAATGAATACATCTCCGTTGTTAAAGTGAATTTGTTGTAAAATACGTACTGTTCCCCAGTTGAGTTAGCCTTTCATAGGCGAAAGTGACCACACCTTAGAGTAACTATTTTATTCCATACCAGAAAAATGTCTCTGACTTGACCTGCTGGTATATTTGTATGATGACGAAGTGAAATCAGTAACTGCAGCAGACAGTGCCTTGAAAACTTTGAGGACTTCAGTTTCTCAACTTAAAGGCTCTGTCTTCACTTATTCCCAGTTCTAGTCTCTTGACCGACTCTTGGGTTTGTTTTCTGTCCTCCCCACCACCACCCCCAGTAGCTCCTATCAGTTGCCGTTTGCTTGAGGTATGGTAAGATGATAGGGCAGCACATGCACACAGTTTGCCATTGGGAGTGAAACAAATACACTTTTGAACAACTGCTGTGACCTCCCTGTAATATTTTAGAGTGTGTATCACCGCAGTATGTGACTGCGATTCAGTGGAATATACAATATGTGAAGAATGAACCCTTGGAWACACTTGACAATGGCATTGGTGTTCATTTATCTCTTCAAGTGAGAAATATAATGTGTCATGAAATATGGCTAGAAATTTTGATCGTATCTGAAGTTTTAAGAAGCAATGTTGTACCAAAAGCTCAGAAAGAAGATACTTCTTCATGAAGAGACAAAACACACAAAAGCTGTGACATAATGTCTCATTATAATTGTGTTTCTGATTTTTAGTATTTTGTTAATATCGATTGAATTCAAAGCTCTTATTTGAAAATGGTTTTTCACAGACTTCATCTAAACACTTCAAAATCTAACCTAATTTGATGGCATTTTTACAGTGCTTCGTTCTTCAGATTTCTGTGGATGCCCGCAGATTATATTAGGGAACAATTTTTCAGATACTAAAGATGATAGAATTACAGCTGGACTGCTTTCTGARTGGACCTTTTTTAAAAAATTGCAGRTTTTCTAAAAAATGCCAGGACAGATTGGTGTGCTTGCATTTCTAGATACTACTAATTCTCATTCCTGCAAAAAGTTACTTTATTTCTCTGTGAATTCTGTTCCAAGAAATAAGTAGGCAATAAGGAACTTTTGAGCAGTAAAATGATACTAAATCAGGTGAAGAACAAATTGAAGTGATGAGAGCTGCTGTCTTCCAGTACATTGCTTTGCTTCCACTGCATTACAATTGATTGGTGTCTGCCGTGAGCAAACAACACGTTTAAGAATGCCTGTGTTTAAGGTACTGCAATGAACTTTCAGTGCAGTTTGTGTCAGCTTGTAATGTCACTTTTATTATTAAAATCTTTATTTACATTCATAACYATCCTATAATTGAAGATATCTGAAACCTTTTTAATTGAGGAAGATGAGAGGAAATTAAAACTTGCGTATAACAGCGTAATTATTAAGTTATATCAATTTTTGAGCTATTCCTTTGTTTCAGATATATGAATTTTTTTTGAATGCTAAGAAACCACACATTGCGCAAATATAGGCCTGTTCATCCCTTTTTTTCCCCCCCTTGTTTAAAACATCTGTATCCTCTTAGTGGTTTTTGTCAAAAATTATTCTGTCATGCTTTAAAATGAAAAAGATCATAAATAATTTGCTTTATTATACTCAGTAAAATAAGCCATGTGGTTTTAATTCATCGGCCCCTTCTCATGAGGAATTGGATAAAACAAATATTTTCCTTCTTGAGAGACTTATCAGACATAAGCAAATACTATAATCTAGCCTAAGCAAAGTTAAAGGAACCAGTGAATGCTTCTGTCAGAATTCTTGTCTTGAAGGAATTTTATTGTAAATATAGTCTTTCGATCAATTTTCTTCTGTCACTTCTCTGAATATCTGCTAAGTCTGCTTGCCAGTCTGTAATGATTATGTTGTTTTCATTCATTAAAGTATTTTCTATGTTTTCAGTGATTGGACATTAAGTATTGATTTACATTCAACAGGAATTTGGAATTTATAAAGAGAAATCTCTGTAGTACTAAGATTAATGTTATAAGTAGTTAGACATATTATTACTGCTCTTTCTGAAATACAGTTTCAGATCTTTGAAAGCATTAAGGGACTGAGAGAAAAGCTGGCTCTTTAGTAAAGTGCTATGTTTTAACAAATTTAAGTCTGGCCTCTGGTGGCAATTGCTGCGAATCACTGCCTTATTTTAGTGGTATGAGTTGTTTTTCCTTGTATTTTCTTGGAAGAAGCTTAAAGCTTTCACTTGACTTTAACATTTACTACTGAAGTAATATAAGCTATACCTTTGTTTTTAGAAAGCATACTAAAATATATTTTATTTTATGCTAATAAATACTATTTCTGTGAATTGCTCTGAAAATACAATGAAGGAAGAAAAGTTGGAGCTTCCTTTAAGGGACTTAATAACCTTCAGTTATTTAATCTATTCTGTTCACCTAGTTACTTCTGAATACTGAATGTGTTGTAAAATTGTATCTCTCCTTGCCTTGTGGTTATTAATTATGCAATTATATCATGAGCTCTTATTACTCATTTYGCTTACCTTAAAATACTTTGTGGTTTGATTGTTTCTGTARAGAGACTATTAGTAGCATGCTGGGGTATCTAGGCACATTGTAAGGCGTAAGGAGATTTCAGCTTTAAAGGTGAATTGCAAAGCTTTAAAGAAGTTGTTAATTAGGAAATTCTACATCAGTAGTATTTACAGGCTTGCAGAAGAGCCCTCTACAGGCAAAACACTGGGCCCAGGAGAAAAATCATGGAAGTCCATTAAGCCTTGTGCAGACTCCTGTCAGTGCTAAGTTGGTATCTGGACTGTAGACTTTAAATATTACAAATGAGTGAACAATTAATTTTAAAACAAGATATTTAAAAACTAGTATTCAGACAGTCATCTATCTCCTCTGATGCAGTGAAATTTTGGTCATGCCTAAAGTTGCTAGCCTGTTCATGTGGCTCCCAAAAGTCTGGCATTCTGATATGTTGTTTTGACTTGTACAGTTTGCTCTCTTGTCACATTTTGACTTGCACTTTACCAAAAGGCATAAAAAACTTGAAATGAAAAGGTATGAGATGAGAAAGAGAATGGACTGAAATGTTGTTACTAGCTCTTAGGTTTCTGCYCAAATGAAGCAGAATTTCCAGCTTCCTAGACAATTGTTTTGAATTTGTATAGCAGAATTCCTTTTATTCATAAAGGGATTTTTTTTTAATAGAAATTTCAGGTGCTGAAGAGTCTAGACTATCTGATGAGTTAAGGTTTTTATGTTCTGTGGTAGCCCTTATTATAAAGCATCTAAGAATCTTTGGTGTTGCACACAGAAGTGGGTGCAGTGTGGTAGATTACAAGACTCATACACTACATCTTTTTTCATCAGTTAAGTTTAAATGAAATGGGAGTTGAAAAAGGAAAGGTAGCATTTCATAGCAGTTTTTATTAACTACTAGTGTTAATTTGGGATATGAGCCAAAATCTGAGTAAAGATCTTGGTACTGGGCTCTGTTGTATATTGTCTGAATGTAGAGCAAGCAACAGGGCAATACACAAATGATACACGGTGCCTCTATGAGTTGCCTGGGTTGCAGTTTTGTTCTTTCTAAAATAGAGTATTAGTCTCTCAGTGTTATCTTCCTTTTTTGGGRGGAAGTCTGGAATTGAAAGAGCACTGTGTCAGCTCTGTAAATTCACATCTCAAGCGGGTCTATTCATTCTTTAACACGAGCTCGATGACTGTATTGATCCCATTTATAACGATATACTTCCATGTAGGGTAACTTATTGATTTCCTCAGACTTGATAGTCCTTTTTAAATAATTCCTGATCTAGTSTATGGAAGATTTCTAGACAGTATTTATTTTTTTCCCCTTAATATAAAATACTTGGGTCTGAAATGCTATGATATCTTTACATCCCAAACATCATTATTTTTGATTGAAGGGGAGATACAGCTGTTCTTGCTTGCTTTCTTTAAAGCACTGGTCTACTGTTTTAAAAGTCCATGTGTGTGTCTTAAGATTTCTCCTGAGTATACAGAATATTTTTTTGCATTTGAATTTTTATTTTTTACTTACAACTGGTACTTTGGCTTGTGCTTACATTTTGGAAATTCATCATTATTGGTGTGTGTAGTCCGTAGAACCAAAATTCTTTTGAAATGGAGCTGAAAGGGGTTGCAACGTTAGGTGAGTGAAAGAGAAAATGTGATTTTTTGGATATTTTATTTCTGCCTTTTCCACTTTAAAAATTCCTTTCAATTCCTTCCATGAGATTCTATGGTATTGTCTTTCATTCACTATAGAGAAATTAGTGTCTTTCAGAAATAGTAAATCTTGGAGTATGTGAATATCTTTTTGAAGAACATAATTTAGTTTAATAATACAGAGAAATATTAAGCAGATTTAATTAAAATGGTTAAATGCAATAGTCAGCATTTTGATCATTCAAAGTATAAAGCTTTGCATAACCTTTAAATCTGAATTCCTTTGTTTTCTTCAAATGTTTAAATTCCCAATGTGTATGTTGTCACATAGTGGTATCTGATTTTGTAATTTGAGATTTTTTTTTAGCCTGTTATAGCATAAAAATTCCCATGGGTCTGCAGAAATCATCACATAACATTCAAATGAACAGAAAATAGAAATCAAACTTTATTTTAAATAGTAATATATTTAGAAATTGTCTTTATACAGGTAAATGGTTGCAGTTTTGTGACAAGAACAGCTATACCTGCAGACTTAATCAGGGTACAGTATTGCAAATTGAATTGTAATACTAATGGTGAATACTAAAAACCTTAAGCAAAATGTTTTGAACAGAAGCTATGCTGCTGACTAATACTTTATTTTGCATGCTATGCTCTGCAGCTATGTTGCTTGTTGTATATTAATATAGTGTATCTTTAAGCTTGAAATACCAAACATTTTAGTACTTCTATTAAGGCTGATACTACAAAGCAAAACTTGCAGAAATGCTTCATGTCGATGCTTCTGAGGTGTGAATTATACTGACAGAGGTTACTATAGCAATAAGCTCTTTGATGCTGTATTGTATGTTAATGTTCTAAGGTGGTGTTTGATACAGAATTTGATATTTGAGTTTACTCATCTTGATAAAACATAAAAAATGGGATGTTAAGGAACTTGGATTGATTTAGGAAGAAGAATTTGGAGTTGGAGAAATTTGTTCTGAGCATGGAACGCAGCACTCTCAGATGCAGCTAGAGGTGATGGAGAATGAATTGGCTGGGAAACAGCAAGAGATTGAAGAGCTAAACAGAGAGATAGAAGAAATGAGGGCAGCATATGGTACAGAAGGATTGCAACAGGTATAATTACCTTATGTTGCTTTCTGCTTGCTACTCGGTTACATGGAAAATGTAGATTATCACCTGAAAATGTTCACACTTAGTGGGAGCTGTTCAGAAGGTAGTCAATGTGAGATGCGGAATTACACACAATTTCTTTTAATCACTACCATGCATTGTGTTTCTTTGAATGGTGATTTCATCATGTGTCCTTTTGCTTTGTATTTTATGACTAAGATTTGTTGCTTCGCAGTGACTTTATTTGATTCAGGAATGGAAAAATAATTTTCTTTAAGAAAGTCCAAATTCTTCTCTAGTTTTGCAAAGACTGCRTGTCTTTAAAACCTTGTATCTCAGAGATCAAATACAGAATCAGCTTTTACTTCGTAAAGAATGAGATTACTGAGTTGGTCCATGAATCAAAACAATATTTGTACATCAGACTCCACTGTCTGAAATAAAAGGCAACTGATTGGGATATTTTAATAAACATTTAATAATTGAGGATTACAGAGAAGGGTTTTTTATATAAAATATATAAATATATATATAATATAAATATATATTACACAAACACACACACACATATATATAAAATACTACAAATACCACCAGAATATATAGTTAGATTTTAAAATACAGAATATCAAATACTTTTGTTTCTAATATAAGCAGGTGCTACAAAGCTTAAATTCAGTGCTTTGTTGTGCTTCATATATTGTTKGTCTCTTTTTGCTGTAATTTGAATTCAGGTCATGTCATTGTACCTTTTTCTTTGTTTTGCAAGGTACAATAGAACACAAASAAAGAACAAAAATAGAGCACAAATAGTTCATTCATTTTCACCTTCATTGTTACTACAGGGTTAAAGTTTTTTACTGTTCTCATTTTTATTTTATCTGTGAAAATAGATGTCATGTTTTCTACCATATTAGAATGATCTTTAAGTTGTTACTCTGGAGGAGGAAGTGCTTTAACACTGCTGTGTCTATTGATGCATCTCTGATGTTGCATTTTAAGTCAATCTTAGCTTCTATCTTATCGTATATCAGTAGTGCTAAACAGAATAGTCATAATTATAGTGTAATAAAGAATATAACTGTAATTTTATTTTCTCAAAATTGTGACTACTGTTATTTTTTTCCTGAAAAAATTGAAAGTAAACAAGTTTGATTCTTAGATGGCTATGAATACTATTTTTAAAATAAAATTATATTAAAACAAAATAGACTGTGATACAATAATATTTTAGATAGATTTTAGTTGCATATATTTTATGTGATAATGGTACAGTGCATTGTATCTTAACTGAAAAATGCATATGGTTTATTTTTCAGATGAAGCAAAAGATTTGTAAGGGAGAGAGGTGCAGAAGATGCATTGTATGCTTGTTTGTCAAAGAAAAAGAATGATTTAAAAAGTTGATAATGATGATATAGTAATGTATGGATTTGAACAGATAAATCTGCTTATTTAATTTCATTGAACAGATGGAAGAGGAAAGGTTTGACACACTTAAGTGTCTGATCTGTTCCTGTGTTTGTATTAATACAAGCATCTAGCAATTTCTTTTCTTTCCACTAGATGCAGATTTTTTTAAAGTAGGAAATCATTATGGTAKTCTAAAAAGAATTTTAATTTTCTCAAATTCTTTGCATAGTTTGGCTTGTTTAAAAGGCCTCTGTTTTTATGGATGACACTAAATAATGTTCCTGCCCAGTAAATGAGTAGGCTTTATGTGGAAGTATTATAATTAAACAATACTGTTTCAGAAGTTACAGAATATAGTTACAGAAGAAGGCTAATGTTCAAGGAATGTATGATATGTAGAGACATTGTGTTTTTCTGAAGTTTCTTCTAGTCTTTTCTATAATGAGTTCAAACAAAAAAATGCTTTAAAGTAAATAACATATATATTTCATATGAAATATACTCCCAAAGAATGTTGTAGGATTTATGACTGCCTGAATGTAATCTTAAAAAAAATACAACACTTTCAAAGGAATTTTTCTGTTTTTTTTTTTTAATCATTTCTGTTTCATTACAAAATGAGATTCATCTACTAAGTAACCATGCAGATCTTGCAATTTGAGTTTTTCTCRTGCAGTTATTCAATCAGAATTTCTTGGGTTTACAATGTAAGATACTCATGGTATCTACTTATATGTTTTTAGTACAATGAATGCTATTTATTCTACTTTCAGAGAGAGTAACATAATTTGTATTTATTGTCAGAAAAGTGTGTGGTCATTGGTAATTGCCACAAAGTTGCTGATGTACTGTAAGTAGATACCCTGACTTCYTTTATGCTGGTTCATTTACAGGGCCATGCTCTTTAGTTCTAAATGCAAATTCTATATTGTGCTAAAGCTTAAAAGTTCATATTATGTTTTGATAAGTATATTTATGGAGAGCTCATATACTGGTCAATGATTAAAAAAAAATTGTTTCTAAAACAGTTGCAAAAGCAGTTTGTGAAAATATAAATGCTCCAATAGATCTGTGTAATGTCTTTTGAATAAAAAAGAGGCTAGGGAAGATATATTCCTATTTAACTGGAATAACTTAATAATATCTTCTGTCTATGGCTTTGATGTGCATTATTAATTTACATTTCATTTTCTTTCATAGCTGCAAGAATTTGAAGCTGCTATCAAAAAAAGAGATGACATTATCACGCAGCTCACTACTAATCTACAACAGGCACGGAAAGAGAAGGATGAAACTATGAGGGAATTTTTAGAGCTTACTGAACAAAGTCAAAAACTGCAAATTCAATTTCAGCATGTAAGTCATAACACTAGCAATATTTACTTGGGTGTGAAAACTGGTGTCACTTCAGAGGATCCATCAATGACTTTGTGGTATAGAAACATGGAATTTAACATGCGGTTTTGAAGAGTTTGTCCCTTGGTGTAGATCTGCAGTCACAGTTACCATTATTGCACCTTGTTTCTTGCACTAGATCACTATAAATAATGCAAAATTAATCTGTTTTCCTAGTATATGGGAAAGTGTGCAGCTGCTGATAAATACTGGATGGCGGCAGTTGTCTTGAGTGGGGGGAAGAAAACTTGTGTGTAATTACTGTTCTCAAAGGCTGGGGTGAAATCTGTCCTGTTCCWTTTGCAGTAAAAACAGGCATTGAATTTTCAGGGCCACCATTTCATACTCCAGTCCTAGACTTTTTGATAAAATCTACCTCTTGTGGTATTATTAGACAGTAACTTAAATAATAAAATTAAGTTTCACCATTTGTTCAAAAAATGTCCAGAYGCCATGGAGACTCTTTATTTGTGTGACTGCAACTTATGCTGTTGCATTTCAGTGTTTTAGTATTTTGTGCTGTTTAAGCACTTCATACAGCTTTTATGAGCTTTAGGTGGATTGTGTTCTAGACTTTGAATCTATATTATTATGATGCTGATTTCATGGACAGTAATTACAACTAGTTAATTTTATAGCTTTGAGTTTTTTCTGAGACTCTACTGTCCTGTACTAGCTGACCATAAAATGATATCATGTTAAATATTTTCTATTGGCTGGCTTTTCCAATAACATAAACCTTTTTCAGCTGCTTCTAAAAGAACTACAAAACTTTTCTAATAGTCTTTGGGCTCTTGATATTGAAAAAGAAAGTAGAGGTCATATCTCTTTCTGTGGTACAAGCCGTTTCTGAAAAATGATATATTTTAGGTTTCATTTTTTAATGCACAAGTTGCAGGCAAGTGAAGCCCTAAGGAACTCCAGCCATAGTTGCACAGCTGCTGATTTATTGCAAGCCAAACAACAGATCCTTTCACATCAGCAACAACTAGAAGAACAAGAATGCCTGCTGAAGAATTATCAAAAAAAGAACGAAGAATTTGAAGCACAGATTGCACATCTTCAAGACAAAATTAGAACATACGAAATGGTATGTTTCTTAGTAGAAAGAGCTCTTTTTCTAGTCTCGTTTTTTTTTAATGATTTTGTAGTTTCTTTGAAATCTAAGGACTAAAGCACTAGTGATGGGTGTGTTGCATGTATTGCATACAAAATATTTTGTATTTTAAATACCACATCTGTTTTATTTAACACACTAACCCATAGTATGTGTGTACTTTAGAGCTGAGGTACTCATCTCAATATTGTACATCATGTTTTAAAATATTGCAAAATTATTTACCAGAAATGATAAAGCTATACTAAATACCACCATGGAATTAGAATGCCTTTATTAAATATCAGCCTGTCAGAATTTGCTTGAGCAATCTTTTTGTCTTAAAGAAAGAGTACTGTCATTTCTTCATGCACATTTTACAAACTTCATGGAAAATATCTCAAAGTAGCTTTAAGAGAGAAAAAAAAGGAAAAAGGAAATTTGATTGTCATTAAAAGTGGCATAAGACAAAGTTTTCTAGTAATTTGACTAAATGTTTTTTGAAATATCAGAGCATGACAGTAAAGACTCTCTTTTTTTTTTCTTTTTGGAATGACACTTATCCCAAATGTAGAGGAATCTTCTAAAATAAGGCAACAAATAACTAAGATTTGGTTTTTATTATCTGTGTTTTTTTTTAAAGAAAAGCATCATGTTTAAATAGGTAAGTATATAATGTTCTAATACATTCAAATAACAAACTAAAAATAGGAATGTGGTTTTACTTATTTTTAAAGGAAAAACAGAAAAACGAAGGAGAAGATTTGAGTAAACTGCAAGAAAAAGAAGCTCTAATTGAAGAGCTGGAAGCAAAACTGGGAGAAGAAGAAAGAAATTCATTTCAGCTTACGGAAAAATTATCAGATGCCAGTAAATTACTTGAAGAATTAAAAGAACAGATTTTACTGAAGACCCAGGAGATAAATAATATGAGAGTTGAACTTACCACCTACAAACAGAAAGAAAGGCAATGTTCTGATGAAATAAAACAATTAATGGGAACTGTGGAAGAACTTCAGAAACGATGTTACAAAGACAGTCAGTTTGAAAGTGACATTGTGCAAAGGATGGAACTGGAAACACAACGGAGACTGGCACAACTTCAGGCTGAATTAGATGAAATGCATGGCCAGCAGATTGTACAAATGAAGCAAGAATTAATTAAGCAACATGCAATAGAAATAGAACAACGGCTTTCTCAACAAAAAGTAGAGCTGGAGAAAACTTTAAGTTTATGTTCAAATGATAATGTTAATAAAGATCAAATGCATTTAATGAATATTAAAATTAATGAATTGAACATGAAATTGCAAGATGCTGATAATGAAAGAGAAAAAATAAAGCAAGAATTGTCACAACAGATGGAAGTCATTTCTGCAGAGAAGTCTCTTCAACAAACTAAATTTGAAGATCTTTTCCAAGAATTGAATTTTTCAAGAGAGCAGGTTCAAAGAGCCAGACAAACTATAATGGATATGGAATGTAGATTAAATGAAGCTGAAAAATATGAGTTTGTGATTGAAGATCTGAAAACTCAACTTGCTTCTGCTTCTGAATTCAGGGAAGAATTAGAATTAAAACATGAGGCAGAGGTCACAAATTACAAAATAAAACTTGAAATGCTAGAAAGGGAGAAGGATGCAGTTTTGGACAGGATGGCTGAGTCTCAAGAAGCTGAATTAGAGAGACTGAGGACACAGCTTCTGTTTAGTCATGAAGAAGAACTGTCCAGGCTTAGAGAAGACTTAAAAAAAGAACACATGGCAAGCATGGAAAGCCTTAAAGATAACTTGAATATACACTATAAACAGCAGTTAGATGGGGTACAGAATGAAATGGGTCAAAAGATAGAAACCATTCAGCTTGAAAAGGAGAACTTAATCACAGAGCAAAATCAATTGATTTTGGAGATTTCAAAGCTAAAAGATTTGCAGCAGTCTATTGTAAATTCTAAATCTGAAGAAATGTCACTTCAAATCCATGAGCTGCAGAAGGAGATTGAGGTACTTAGGCAAGAAGAAAAAGAAAAAGGTACCCTTGAGCAGGAAGTCCAAGAGTTGCAGCGTAAAACTGAGTTGATGCAGAAACAAATGAAGGAGAGAGAAGAGAGCCTTAATGAAAAGTGTTCAGAACTTGCAACACAAAATAACTTTCTTAAAGGAGAAAACAAAAATCTGGAAGAGAAATTGAAAAATATGATGATGGTAAGCTCTGAAGAAAATGTCATTTTCAAAGACTCTGTTAGTTCCAAGGCAGAAAATCTAGACTTGCAAAAAGGAATAGAAGAGGTGATTAATGAAAATGAGCAACTTAAAAAACAAAACAGTCAACTCAAAGAGGATTTTGAAAGGCAGAAGAATGCCTTTTTGTTTACTGAGAAAAAACTTGAAGCTAATTTTAAAGAGCTACAGGAAGAATGTGCTAGCCTTCTGAAGACAAAAACTGATTTAGAAGAGAACAAGAATAAGCAGGAAGCCGAGTATAAAATTAAACTAAAAGCTCTGAGTGAAGAACTTCAACACTTGCAAAGCCATAGACCAGTTTTATTGAAAACTAAAAGTTCTAGTTTTGAAGATAGTAAAGAAAATAAGATATACAGGGCAGACACATTTGAAGCTGGAGAAGTTATTGAGAAAGATGCAACAGAACTTATGGAAAAGCTTGAGGTGATCCAACGTGAGAAACTGGAATTATCGCTGCGACTTTCAGATCTTTCTGAACAGTTGAAGTCAAAGCATAGTGAAATTTGTCATTTAAATGAAAAAGTTAAATCCTTAAAACATGAGAAAGAACAAGTTCTAGCAAAATGTAAAGAACTAGAAGTCAAAATTAGCCATACTCAGAAAGGAAATATCGATATTACTGAACATAAGACAAAATGCTCTGAAGGAAAAGCTCTAAAGACTGCTACTGCAGCATCTGAAAGTAGAAGTACCGTATCTGGTCCAAGCAGTAAAGTTGATGAAGCAGTAAATGTAGCAGGTGATCTGGGCTCAGATAAAGATATCAGTCATCAGGTAGCAAAAGGAAAGGAAGTTCAGCAAATCTTGAAACCAGAACAGCAGTTTCTTGCAGAACATTTGCATGAGATGACAGAGGAACTGACTGATGAAACATCATTAATAGCAGTAACACAAAGTGAAAATAATCAGCTTCAGCAGCAAGTGGATTCATTGAAATCAGAACAGGTATGTTCAGAAATAATTTATCTAAGCAAAGTTGTAGGAGACTGTATTCAGAAATTTGTTAAATATTTGTTCTCTTAGCTGCTTTGTACTGCGTGYATGTGCTTGTGTGTGGCAAAGTGTAGCCAATGTTTGAAAGTGGTTACAAGAATGACCAGAATTGTAACCATAGTCAGTACCTGTAAGGATGCTATCTTTCATTGAAAAAAATACTCTTCCAGTGCATTTAATTAAAGCAAAACAAAAACAAACAAACAAACAAAAAAAAGGTGAGCAGGAGAAGACATTTGTAACACTTCACATCTTGATAGAATGCTTAACTTAAGTAGAAGAGATGAAAACTTTTTCAGGATACATTTTATTTGTCATTCAGTTTTTCACCCTGTAAGTACTCATTCACATGATAAACCCTTGACATTTTCAGTCAGGTTTTGTGACGCTTGTGAAATTCTAATGTTCCACTATAAAAATTTCTGTGTGTATGTGATTTTCATTTAAAGAGTATCTGGATGTGAGTGTCGAAAAGAAATGGAAGTTAAGCATATCATGTGATTCTATTCAATCTGTTTATTATGTTCCATGCGTTTACTGTTAATTTTGAAAATGAACGGAAGTTGGATGCTCTTTTCTTGTTTCTCACTCTTTATAACATGTCTATTTTTCTTCAAAGACTGATTTACAGCTACAGATGGAAGCACAGCGCATTTGTCTGTCCCTGGTTTATTCAGTGCACGTAGACCAGGTTCGTGATTACATGAAAGCAGAAAAAGAGACTGCACTTCGCAGTCTTAAAGAGGAACTTGTGCATAGTCATCTACAAGAGATGAATGATCTTAAAAAAATGCATCAACTGGAGCTCCAGACCTTGCAAATTCAACGTGCAGGTAACTTGCCAAAAATTGTAGGAGTGAAGCTCTTAATATGAAAAATAGGTAGTGTCCTTAAAAGAAAATAAGCACAAGTGTTTAGGGAAAAGATATATGTAGCTATCCAACAAATTATTTTTACAGAACACTATTAAGTGCTTTTATTCCAAATTACTTCCTTATAATAAGTAGTCTATTACTCAGGTTACTTCAGGAAAGTAAGAGTAAGGAAGCATTAAAAGTCATGTTTTACTATTTATATTAAGTCATTTAACTGTAAAGAACTGTATAATAGCTTCAGCTATAGGTTTGTATTCCTTACAGAAATACTAGGCAAATGCAGCAGCAAAATGTCTTTGATCTTGGTTCATTCTCTGTTCCTTGAATTCCTGCAATGGCTCCCTGTCCACATTAAGTAAGCTTTTTTGCTACTAATTTCAAGATTATTGTTCTGTAATTTTCTGCCTTTGTGATATTTTTATGTTATAATGCTGAATCTTGCACCTATTGCCCCTAATCACTATTTTTTTGTCATCTGTGATTTGCCCCTATGTATTCTTTGGTCATAACAACTTCCTGGCACTCCAGTATGTTTGAGTAAAGTAAAATCTTTCCATCGCTCACTGAAATAGCAATGCATTTCTTATATGTTATTCCTCTACACACAATTCTACCGTAGTAATTGAATGTATCTGTGAGATGGAACAAGAAAGAGGAAAAAAAGTATGCCTTTCTAAAATTTGAGGAGTTGACTTCACTGAGACAGGGGAGTACACCTTATAATCCATTAATGAAGTGCTGTGCATATAACATGAAAAATAATATTATGAATTAYTTGTATTCATAGGTGATGAAGTCAAATCTACACAAAGACTTATAGAAAAGCTAAGTGAAGCTGTATCCGAGGAATGTTCTAGGCTCACTCAGGTAAGACTTAGCAAAAAGCCTTTTTTTAAATTGGACTTCTGAAGAACTGAAAATGAAGAGTTATGTGTGTGGTGAGTTGTCTTGCTTTTTCACACCATCCTTAGCCGTCTGTCTTTGGACCGGTCCAGTTTCTCTTTGCATTGATCTAAGTAGAGACTACTAAAACCTGATCTTCCAAAATATGTTTCCAGTTGTTTTTTTTTCTTTTATTATTTTATTATCCTTGTCCAGCCAATTCTGCTGCCTTAAAGCTAGTCTGCTAGTGCTAAAGTATTTTTTCCTTCGTGTATGTGTCTAGCCAATAATCAAGTCACTCATTAAATTTATTTGTGGATTAATTAAGCTACTTTCATCATTTATTATAAACCATGATCTTCTGCTCTTTCGTACTTCATACAGGGCTTTTTTTATTTTCTGTTTATTATTCTGGATCATTTCCAGTTTTCAGTGTCTTTTTGGAAATGTGGATACTGGAACTGTTTTACTTGAGAACCAGCATAGGAGAGATTAAGCTGGACTCTGTGATGGCACACACAGAGTATCAGCTGAACTCTGGGTTTTGGCATTAGTTGTTTCAGAGCTGCAATGAACCATGCCTAACTGTATGATTCCATGTTGAGCTTGAGGAGAAATTATTTTATTCTTGTAAATCAGGTCTAGAGTCCATTGAGTCTAAAATGTTTAAAGAATGCCACTATGTTCCTTGGGCAGGCCAAGTTTCTTTGCAAATATCATACATTTTCAGATAGCATATGCATAAATCTTCTGTTAGTATGCTCACTGTAAATACAGCAGCTATTCTGCTGGCTGCCTAGCAATAGCAAACATGAGGCATTCTGTTTATTATTTACTTATATTTTCTGCTGCCATCCCCTTTTATTCTTTTCATTGAAAACTTAAAACAAGATAAATAGTAATCTCTAAAAAGATCTAAATTTCCACTGTACGAAATACTTCCCCAAGAAAAATTGCAGTTAATCAGAATGAGACATTTACAATACTTTCAGGGTTAATAAAGGAAGCCTTATTCTGCAAAATTTTAACATTTAGCAATGCCAAATTAAATGTCTGTGCAAAAATATATGTATTTCTGTTTTAACTGAAAGTTTTCTCCATATCTCTTTTTTTTGTCAGGAATTTTAAGGGTTCTCTAGGCTCTTTATGACTTAACAGAACATGTACATCATTATTTCCACAGAAGATAATATCACAGAATACTACTTTCTTGCCATCATTTTTCTGTTTTCTCTATAATTTGTCACTGATACATTAATAAACAATTTTTCTTGACTTTTTCTTTATTTTATTTGCCATACAGCTTCTGTGTCATTACAAGAATGAGCAGTCTTCAGCTATTGTAGAAGCTGATGATAGGGAACAGGATATGTTCCATATTCCTGCTGCTGAGAAGGAAAAATTGAATATAGAATTGGCAACACACAGAGGTGAAGCTCAAGGTAATGGCCTTGTACTATCATACTGGTTATATATACATATATATGYGTAAAACCAGATATATATGTTATTGATTTCAGGCATTTCAAATTGACAATTACTATGTTGCTAATTGTTCAGGTACTAATGTTCCTAATTAGCCATTTTAGAGAACTCAGAGTATTCTCAACTATTTTTATTTTTGTTATGAGCATATTCTTATGCTGTTTTTATTACAGTGGAAACTGATAAAAAAAAAAGTGATTATTTCTTTCTCCATGTAAAAAAACCTAGCAGCTCTACCAAAAAATCCATACACATCAGTTTTATATAAAAATAGATTCTAAAATGTGTAAGGGCCCTGTCTCTCTTGTTTCAATAAAATATATATTTATGGGATATTCAATTAAATATATTTGAAAATATTTTGAATTTGAAAATATATTGGAAATATATTTTATTTTCAATAAAATAAATCATGGTATAATGTTTATAAATGTAATTTTTACACAAATAACCAGGGACTTTTTTTAATTTAGCTTTGCAAGAACATATGGATGCTCTCCTGCACAAAATAAAGGAAGAATACAGCAGGCTGAGTGCACTTCGAACATGCTTGGTGAAGGATGGTAAACAGGTAAGCTTTTTATAGCACCTCCTGTAAAATACAAGTGTTTGTGAATTTTCTATTGTATGGATTCCTTATGGATCAGGGAGGGAATTTATTTAAAACTCTATTTATGTATCCTGGTTGAGTGTCATAGGAAGTTGATGATTAAGTAAAAGAGGGAAGGGTTAGCTAAAGCAGGTTGCTCAGGATTATATCCAGTCAGATTTTGACTGTCTCAAAGGACTGARACTCCACAACATCTGTGGGCAACCTCTTCTAGTGTTTGACCATATTTTTCTTATGTTTACATGGAATTTCCTGTATTTCAGTTTGTACACATGGCCTCTTTTCTTGTCTCTGGGCACCACTGAGAAGAGTATGGTTCTGTCTTCCTTACTTCCTCCCACCTATTGATAAGATCACCCCAAGCCTTCTCTTCTCCTGGTTGAACGATGTCAGCTCTCTGTCTTTCTGTATTTGATTGAGAGATATTCCAATCCCTTAATCATCTTCATGGCCTTTTACTGGGCTCACTCCAGTAAGTCCATGTCTTGTACCGAGGTGCCTAGAATTGGACAAAGTACTCCAGATGCAGTCTAATCAGTGCTGAATAGAGGGAAAAGATCCTCTTCCTCAACCTGCTGACAATGTTCTTTCTAATGCAGCCCAGGATTCTGATGGCTACCTTTGCCGCCAGGGCACTTGTCCTCTAAGACCTCAGATCCTTTTYTGCAAAGCTGCTTTCCAGCTGGTTGGCCCCCTGCATATACTGGTGTATAGAGTTATTCCTTTAAAGGTGCAAGATTCAGCATTTCCCTCATGAGGTTCCTATCTGCAAATTTCTCCAGACTGTCAAGGTGTCTCTGGATGTTACAACAGTCTGGTGTATCAGCCACTCTGCCCAGTATTCCATCATTGCAGACTTGCTGAGGGTCATCATSTAGGTCATTAATGAAGATGTTAAAAACTGTTGGTCCCAGTTTGGCCCCATGGGCTGCACCACCAGTGACTGGCCTCCAGCAGGACTTCATGCTGCCGATGATATTTGGCAACATGACGACCTTTGATCTGGTAGCTCAGCCAKTTTTTTTCAGTGAATCTCACCATACTTGTACTTCATTAGTTTGCCTTTAAGGGTGTTACAGAAGACAGTGTCAAAAATCAAGTTAAATAATACCCACTGCTTTCCCCTTCCCCGCTGAGCCAGTTGTCTCATTGTAGAAGGCTATTGGGTTGGTCAGACATGGTTTTCCTTTTGTAAATCCATACTGACTACTCCCAATCACCTTCTTGTCCTTTGTGTGAAATAATTTCTAGAATTCGTTCCATCACCTTACCAGGGATTGAGGTGAGGCCTGTGGTTCCCTGGATCCTTATTGCCCTTCTTGAAGACAGGAATGACATTTGCTTTCTTTCAGTCCTCAGAAACCTCTCCCGGTCAGCGTGACCATTCGAAGATGATTGAGATTGGCCTTGCAATGACATTGGCCAGCTTTCTCAGCACCTGTGGGTGCATCCCATCAGGTCCCACAGACTTGTGTATGTCCAGTTTGCTTATGTAATCCCCAAACAGACCCTATTCTACCAAGGTTATATATTGCTTGCTCCAGACTATTCCAGTGGTCTCAGTGAGGGGGAATTCCTGAAGGCACATCTTATCAGTAGAGACTGAGTCAAAGGAGGCCTTAGGTACCTCAGCCTTCTCCATGACCTTTGTCATCAGGACCCTTGCCCTATTTAGCAGTGGGCCATTCCCTGGTCTTTCATTTGCAACTGATATACCTGAAGAAGCGCTTCTTATGGCCCTTCATGTCCTTTGCCAGACCGAGCTCCAGGTAGGCTTTGGCTTTCCTAACCCTGTCTCTATACGCACATGCAGTGTCACTGTGTTCCTCCTGGGTGACTTGACTATCCTTCCAGCTTTTTTAAGATTCCTTTTATGACTGAGTTTTGTCAGGAGCTCCTTTTTCATCCATATAGGCCTACTGCTGTCTTTACTTGATTTCCTGCCTATGAGGTTAGACCATTTCTGAGCTTGGAGGAGGTAATCCTTTAAAACCAACCAAACTCTCTTGGATCCCTCTTCTCTCCAGAACCATTTTCCAAGAGATTTCTAAGCAGATCCTTGAAGAGGCCAAAGTCTATTCTTCAGAAGAGTCTGTTGTGATCCTGTTTTTTTACCTTGTTCCCTTCTAAAAATCCTGAACTCCATCATTTCAAGGTCACTACAGCCAAGGCTGTCCCCAGTCTTTCCATCCCTGATGAGTTCTTCTCTCCTCTAAGTATGATGTCCAGCAAAGCATCTCCTCTCCTTGGCTCTTCCATTACCTATCTCAGGAAGTTACTATCARTGCATCCCAGAGGTCTCCTGGATTGCTTATGCCCTGCTATGTATTGCTCTTCCAGCAGATACTGAGGTGACCTAAATCCCTCATGGAGGGCTAGGACCTGCAAATGTGAGTTTTCTTCCAGCTGTCTGAAGAAGGCCTCATTTACTTCTTCCTGATTGGGTAGTCTATAGCAGGCACCCACATCAATAACCCTCGTGCTGGTCTACCCTCTAATCCTTGACCCATAAGCTCCCTGCTGGCTCATCATCTGTACCTAGGCAGAGCTCCATGCATTCCCACTGCTTTCTCACAGAAAGAGCAGCTTACCATCCTGTCATTCCTAAAGAGCCCATATCCATCCATTGCAGCACTCCAGTTACGTGAGCTATCCCACGACATCTGTGGTATCAAAGAGACTGTAGCTCTGCGACTGCACACGCCTCTGTAGTTCTCCTCGTTCATTTCTGGTGCTGTAGGCATTAGTGTGCAGAGAAGCAGCCAGTCATGCTGATTCCCCAGAAAAGGCGTGAGAGTTTAACCTACAATACTGTCTTGCGGATACCTCCTTATTTATGTGCATATGCTTGAGGTAGGTTGGTCAGCCTGCTGGCAGATACGCTTTTGCCCTACTTGGCTGGATTGATCCTGTCTCTTCACAGCAGAGCACAGCAAAGTCCTGCCTCAAAGAGAGTCCCATGATCATAAAACTCAATTTCCTGTTGTCAACACCAGCTATTCAACCAGTCAGAGGATCTGTCCATTTCTCCTCAAGCCCTTCTCTGGCAGAATCAAAGTCATACCACCCATGCCCTTGAATCTCACTCCCAAACCCACATAGTCACACTTGATATGCTTCAGGTCTCCTCTGGCAGTATAGTTGTCCATGTGGAAGAGCAGTAGGGGATAAGAGTCCAAGGGCTGGACAGGCTTTGGCAGTCTCTTCTACATTCCAGCTCCTAGCAATCGGAAAATCTCCTTAGACAGCAGAGGAGGGCCTCCATCCCCTGCAGTTGTCTCTCCTTACCTCTACAGTTGCTCCCAGTGCTGCTTGTGTGGTGCAGGCTCAGAAAGTTTGGATGCTTCATTGGACAGAGCTCCCAGACCCTCATCTGCAACTGTGGCACCAAATCTGTTCCATAGATGCAGATTTGCAGGGTGGAGCGGGAGGCTTCCTCCTGGTGCCAGAAGTCATGAACTTCCAGCCTTCATCATCATGGCAATCTTCATCTCCCGATCTGATAACCACAGGCTCTGCCTCCCACTCCTTTGATACAGGTAGGGGTTCAGGCTCTTGAAGCTGCACGGAGAGATCCAGACAATCTCTTTTGTCATCTCTGATGCTGCACAGTATGCTGMCCTCCACTTGTAGTTCCCTTATTGTTGACAACAGATCCTGCCCCAGCTTCAGTGAGGGGCCTGGGCATCCCCATAACCCCCAACTTGCAGAGCAGCATCGTCTCTCAGGAGTTCACTCAGGGGCAAGGCCTCTGACATTGCAGTCTAGTTGCTGCAATGGCTGCTGGACACTGTGACCTGTAGCATGCCACCACCCTTGCTGAGCGCATGTGTGCTATTCCCAGCAGAGTTCTGACTCTCTGCTGGTACTGCCTCTTCTGTACTGCCTCTTCTGCACTCTCATCATCTTCTGTAGCTTGCTGACATAAGTCATCTTTTAAATACGAGAACAGCAAGAAGAAAAATAATGAAGAAATATAAACCTGAGGTTGAGGCACTGTGTATTTTWTTTTGTGATACATGCCTTTATTCCTCTTTCCGAATGTCACCCCAAGTTGAGAAGCTAAAAGTTAAAAATATTTTCTTCATGCTGCTTCAGAATTTTATTAGGAAGCAGAGATGGAATTTATATGTAAGTGAATGCTGACTTATTAAGGGTAGCTGCAGCGTCTATTTCTCTGGTACTATGCTACTTCTGAAAAAAAAAACAGATAATAGATGCTAGCTAGTAGCTGATAGGTTCAAGAATAAGTAGAGGAAAAATTGAAATTCTTGTGACCTCTACTTTGTGAATTGTGTTGTATATGGATATTGGCTTAAATGTAATACCTGGTGAGCCCTCCTGAAAGGATGTTTAACCCTTCTTATATATGTATAATTATAATTAATATTTTTATATTAGTGTAATACAAATTGTTGTCATTTGTATTTACTTGATGATTTTTTTTAGGTCAGAGAACCATGGATATTATCTTCTGAACCTAAGCCTCAGAGAAAAGAGGGCTCTAATTGTCTGGAAACAAGAAAGGAGTGTCTGCAGACTCCTTCGCAGGATCTAATGGGTAAAAAGATGTATATGTTGTTTYCAGTATTGTGTTTCTCTTTCTATCTGTGAATATACATATGAGTTTGAATTTAAATTGATTCCTGTTTTACAGCTTGAAGCACGTAAGAGATTTTTACCAATTTTACAATATGATACTGTGATTGTCTTAAATCTCTAAAGTACTTTGGAATTACATTGCTTGAAGAAGTTTTATTTTGATGATGTTCAATATTCTACAGTTAGTTTGGTTACCTAGATCCAATAACAGAAGACAAAGGATTTATTTTATTTTGCAAGAGGGAAGACTAAATTATATTTATTTGCTATGGGAAAATAATTGATAAGATAACAAAATAATATTTTAAACTACAGTAATTATTCACTTCCATCACTACTATTAACTTTGAGTGGAGGCAGATGGAAAATTGATATAATATATAACAAATAGAATTGAACTGATCTTTTCCACTTTCTCCCCCACTTCAAATACCCTGCATGTAGATCCTAAGATTCAAGAGTACCTTTGGAGGGAGTTAGAGAACCTTAAAACACAACTTGAAGAAAAACATGCTCATGAACTGGAGCACCTCCGGTCCTATTTTCAACAGCGGCTGAAAGAAAATGAAGAGAGGTACACTACAGAGATTGTTCATTTGCAAGATAAGCTTCAGAGTTCTGAGGTGTCATCTGACCATATGAGGTATTCGTCAGTTCTTTAGGTTTTAAACTTTATACTGGGTACAAACAGAAGTATTTCAAATAACCATTCTTGTAAAGCTGCATGTTTTACTTCAGAATTAGAAAAATTCGTTATAAGCTTACTAACTTAGGTTGTTTTGTTGCTTCAAGAGATGTTAAGTCTCTTACCAAGAAACGGCATAAACATTATAAACTAGGTATTGCAGCATTTAGAATTATGAAATGTAAAAATGCAATATGGTATTTTTATAATGAGTGGAACAAGATACGATATTTGGAACAATGTATAAATTTCACTTTGTGTATACAAGCCTTTTGGAAGTAATTTCCAAACTTCCAGAAGCGGCAGACCACTTTTAACTCTTGAAACTCCAGACAGTACATTTCATATCCAAGGACACTTCATTATCTTGCATGGAGTAGTTGCATAAACTTGATGATTTTGTAGAATCATATTCAAAAATAACGTTTGTGGCCCAGGTAGGGTCCACTTAACAGATTCTGACTTTCTCCAAGTCATGGGGTGTCCTCATCAGACTGTTCCTGGCCCTGGCTAATCTGGGTTGCCAAATGTGGAAGTTTCTTGGGTGTATGCTGACGATGATGGAGTCTGTTTCTGATACCTGGTTCTTTTAGCAGCAGCATTCATTGACTACTTGGATRAGTTTGAGGAGTGATGAGTGCTTTTTATTGTGCTCTCTGGTTTCTTATTTTTCCATTTTTGACCCTAACATTCCTTTCTTCTAATGCACTTACTGTATCCTAAATCCGTTCAGTTTTTCTGCATTTTTCTTTTCCATTAATCTCCTGCTGTCAAGGAGAATAATGAGGGTTTGTTAGTCATATACCCAACTATAAAAGGAGAGTCCAAAAGACCCGGTGGCAATAGGAAATGCTATTTATAAGGAAAAAAGGTCAGTTATATGTTTCTAGAAATTGTTTAGTATTTGATATACTTAGCAGTGTACTCATTTTTAAAGTGAAAGGACTGTTAGGATAAATCCTTAGAGGATGAGGGAAATGTAGACAAAAGTGCTTTTCTTCAGCTGTCAGAACTCAAACAGCTGTTTCTCCTCTGTTGTTTGATCACAGACTCTCCTCAGCTGTTTTCTTAAAAAAAAAAAAAAAAAAAAAAAAAAAAAAAAAAAAAAAAACTTTTAAACAGTTTTCTTATTCCTTAAAATACGTTTCCATTCTTGAAAGTAACAAGTAAAATAACCAGATGATCTATTCTCATATGATCATACTTGTATATACTTGTTTTGAGGTGAATGTTAGATTCAAATTCTGCAAATATTTATGGATCTTTAAGACTGAGGCCATAGACTTACATAGTTACTTATCTCTAACTGCCTTGTAGAATCAGCAAACGCGTGAGCTCAGCCTTTAGGAACCATATGACTTGTTAATCAATTACTTTTTAATACTGTAAAAAGTGTGTGTGTGTATATATGTATATATATGTGTGTGTGTGTCAGCATTTTCAAAATGTGTTTTGTGAAACTGTATACTGCTATGTGTATATTGGCCAGGACAAGTCATAAGTCTTTATGTAAAATTTCTAAATTAATTTCTGGAAATTATTTTATATATCTTTAACTTTTTTGGATAAATGTTAGTTTTTTGATTTCATTCATGACAGATATTCACCTAAAGTACTCAAAACTCATTTTATGTATGTTTAATAAGCATTTAGGGTAAATGTCAATATTTGTAATCAGATGATGTAAAGAAAAATTTTCCCATTAAGAGTTTCCCTTATTTCTTGAACTTCAGGTTTTACAAATTAAAATGAATATAGAGTTTTACAGGAAAAATTCCTAGCTCACTATATAAATTGTTTTTTAATAAACCTATATGAACTTCCGTCTCATGTTTCAAGCCTGAGTACAAGATGGGACTCTTTTAATGGTGTAGTCAGTAATCTATTGAATTCTGATAGGTCTTCAGTCTTCATACTTGATTTATTACTGTCTTTTAAACTATGATGTAAATAGGAAGATAGCTCCAGCCAAACCTGGTGGTTTTTAAGGACCTTTTCATAGGGTTACATATCCTATTGCAACATTAGAAAAAAATAATGGAAGAAAATAATTGCTACTATTCATTCCCTATTGTGTTTTAGAACTGAAATGCACCATACATACAGACCTGTACCTGACTGTTTATGTATAGAAATGAAATGTGAATGCTGAAAGTTGTATTACTTTTTATAGTTAAAAATGTCTTAAGATTTATAAAATTATCAGACATTCTGAACTCCATTTCAGAGTARTCTAAACAGACTCTGGGATTTGGTAAAGCCCTTGTGCAACTAAAAGTTGTAAGTCCCACAGAGAATAATCTTACCTTCTGACTTCATCTGATCTGTTCCTTGTCTTTTTTGTCAAGGTATTCCTTCCTTTGTGACAGCAGATCACAAATACTAAAATGAGATTTATTTAGGTAGCTTGTTGCTGTATTTTATTCTTCTGCAGTGTGTTTCTGTGAGTTTTTTTGCAACATGTCAGAAATGGAAACGGGATTTAGAGGGGTTTTTTGTATCTGAAGATAGAGTGCTGTTCTGCTTAGAGAAACAGTTGCTTGAATGTGTTAGTATCTAAATATAAAATGAATCATTATTGGATTTCTTAATATTTTCATCAATATGCCTTTTCTTACTGAGTCATATGTGTAATAAAAGAAAGCAGTGCATCTGTTGAAAAGCAGCAATTTAAAAGAATCAAAATAAATATAACCAAGCTGTTTTCATGGCTCTGTAAAGCCCTTTTAGTTTTTCTAGTGTTCTTACCATTCAGACAGGAACTGTTGTCTTCATCTTAATTATGTATAGTTACTGAGCAGTAAATATTCTGAAGTAGCTTTAAAAGACTAGTTGTTTGTGAGATCAAGTCTGCAAAACTGATGTTAAGGAATGTTATATAGATAGAGCAAGTGTCTGGAAAGGCAAATGGATTATAGTCAAGTATATGAAATTAGTGGTATAGGCAAAGGTATGTTTTGAAGGAAGTGTTCGGTCATTGATCTTTGAATATATATATATATATGTGAATATATATTCATATTTGAATAGAGAAATATATATTGAAGCATTGTTTTTTTTCTCGCTTCTGTCTTTTTAGTATATCTGCAGATTCACAAATAAAACCAGAAGAGGTCTTCAGAAAAGTAAAATACATTAAAAATCTTCATCAGCAAAGAGCAGATGTGGCTGTGGAGGTATTGTATAACTCAACTGACAATTCATCAGCAAATGTATATATGGTCAATACAATTTAGATGCTTTGGGATTTAGTGTGCTTTTCTGATACAGACTATTGTTTGATTTTTTTGAGATTTCATATTTTTCTTACAGCTTGCCAGTGAACTTGAAATGAAGAATGATCTGGACGTTGTTCAGCTGCTAGAAAAACAGTACCAAGAAAGATTAGAAGAAGAAATAGCGAAGGTATTACTTTTATTTTGTTATTTTAGAATATACTTTAATAGTGACTGTTATTTGTTGTTTCTGACAATTTGGATGGTTATAATACCGTATGATGACTTTCGTTTWATTTATTTACAGGAATGTTTCATTCTCATTCTGAACATGAAAGTCTATTTAGAAAAGTTTTTCTAAAACACTTTAGGCTTTTTTATCATGTGGTAGATGTACATTCATGCTTTTAATTCCATATCCTCATAGTCCTTCAACTAATATTCTATTCTTAACTCTCATAATGTTGTTTTTTTTTTTTAATTTGGTGGGCGGAGCAACACCGTGAACATAGATATCCTGTTGCTTTAGAACTTTGAAGAAAATAGACAACTTGCATGCTAGAGAGTAGATTTCATGCTGCTTTAGGTTTAACAACTGATGTGTACAAAAGACTTTTTACTKAAGAGTTTCACACTATTTTCTGATCGTATTTTATTGTGTGTTTTAATATATTGTATAAAACGTATAACTTTTATTTAGATCCAGTGACTTTCACTGAAACGTGAGAATTAACACTGAGGTTTTATAGTAGCGTATATTATATCATTTGTGGATATACTAATTTATGACTTCCAAAAAAGTTCTCACTTGCAGAATATTTCTTTTTTAAAATGAAAAATCCTCTCTCTGGTTTCATTATATAACGACATAAATAAAAACAGGTGAATCAGTCAATTAACATAAAGTAAAAACTCTCATCGTAAGTAGAATAGATGTGTACGGGCTATCAGGCACATGGCATAGCTATTATTATACAATCCCAAATTCAGCATCAGGGAAATGTTTACAAAGAATGATTGGATACACAGAGGAAGCTTAGCACAGCTGTACTTAGGTCAAGCCAAGAGGACTTATATTAACAACTCTTTTATTTTAATGTCAACTTGTAGAATCCAATCTCTATATTTTTTTTAATGGTAACTAGATAATTCTGTGCTAAATAATATATTTTAATTGAAAATAGTATCATAGTGTAAACTGTCTTAGATATGACATGTATATTTTAAGATGTACCTGTTGAGGAGATTGGATATCTACTTTTTAATTTACTGTTTTTTTCTGAAAAAAAAAAAGGAGTAGAATCATAGTTCAGAATATGTTCAGAACCCTTATTTGTATTACTGATGATTAGCAATGAGATTTCTTCAGCAATAACTCATACTGCTAAGTATAGATTAGTATTAATTTTATTATTTTCTTCTATATTCAGGTTATTGTGTCAATGAGCATAGCATTTGCACAACAGACTGAATTATCAAGAATTACTAAGCAGAAGGAAGAAGAAACACAAACACAGATAGTGCATCAACAGGGAAAGCATTTTGAAGTTAAAAATCAATGTAGAGAAGAAGTAGACAGCCCTCTCAGAAAGGCAACAAAAAAAGGCAGTAAGCATGAAGAACTAAAATCACTTTGCAAAGAACTCAGTGAAGAGTCTGGTGAGATGAACTCTCTTGGAGGACAGCTTGATTCGAGTAGCAGGCCCGATTACGTATTAGGACAAACCACTCATGAAATGGTAATTTCTGAACAAGTTTTCTCTCAGGTCAAAGAGCTTATGGTAGAAGAAACACTGGTAAGTGTTTTGGTTAAAAAGATACATTTATTTTTTATATATTTTTATATATATATTCACACACACACACTATATTTGAATAATATTTCCAATACATTTGCATACTATTTGAATAAGAAAACAGCAAAAGGAAAAAAAAAATAAGATGAAACTTCCATTGAAATATTTCCCTTTTCTTTAAATGCCTGATAACTTTAGATCTAAATTATCTATCCTTTTTTCCTATGTCTTACCAAGTGTCATAGTGTTTTGCTAATAAATGAGAAAGAAATGTAACACTAATTATAGGGAAATAGATTGTTCCATTTTTGTGGCTAAAACTGTATTGAAAGCAATAAATTGTATAAAGCTTTTTTTAAGGTAGATTATTTTCTAATGTTTATACATAGAACAGATTAAAAATTATGTTTAAGTAGTTTGATTAGGTTTATTATTTGAGCACAAATTTTATAAAGGTAATTTGAAAAAAATATTAAGTGACTCACCAAAATTGAGGGGATGTGGTAAAGCTTGGAATAGATGTGGTTAAAAACTAGTCATAAGTTTTGACTGCACATTTTCATACTAGTTTATATTTTTTCACTATATTTGGCACTAATTGAAGCAAAACACATTTTCAAATTTGTTTAACAGTTAAATGTTCTGATCTTGTGTTATCTGAATAATGGATAAACTCCTGTGTTTCTGCTTTGTGTGGTACTATTCTCCTAAACTTTGGTTGCGTTATACACGCACCAGAAACACACGCTCACTAACTTCCATACATGTATGTTTATTAAAAAATTTCTACTGAGGTCCTCGCCAGCTAAAAAGAGTTAGAGTTAACGCTGTTCACCATTAACAAAAAGACATTCTATCTTCTAAAGAGGAATAATTCTAAGTTTTGGCTTTCTAAGACACAGGAAGCAAGATAATGCTTTAGTAATAGCTATTGTAATTTGTGAAAATTTGAATATTTTCTAGAAAATATTCTTGAACATAAAATACTAAAACAGTTACGATATTTCAGCACTGCAGTGAGATGACAACAGAAACATCAAGTCAACTGCTGTTGTACGAGGAACGTTTGGAAGACATGCGGCAGGAACTAGTACGGCAATATCAGGAACATCAGCAGGCAACAGAGTTATTAAGACAAGGACATATGCAGCAAATGGAACGTCAGAAGGAAAATCAGGAACAACTCCTAGCGGAGCTTGAGAGTCTGAAAGTGCAGTTAGCTGAGGTAATGCRGGGTCTAACACAACAGCAGCAGTTGTGCCAAAAAGTTAACCAGGAAGGTTTTTATATAGAGAGATACACTTATATGTAATGCATACGCATGCACGCACGTGCACATACACACACACTTGTGTGTATGTGCACCCATATATACATATATATTAAAAAAGACTTTTTTTACAAAGTTCAGTCGGTTAGGGATCAGTCTTGACTGCTGCAAACCTGGAGAAAACCTGTGATGCTGCCCAGCAGCCAGAAGAGTGAGTGAATGCAGATGTATTGTAAACCGTACCACATTCTGGATATGAGGCCCTGTGTAGGATGTGGGCTAGTATCTGTTTAAATCAATGATGCAGCTATGGCTTGAAGTACTACAGAAACCCTTTTTTTTTTCCCCATCCCCTCTTCAGGTCTGAGGCAGAACAGTATCTGCTGCTTCCCACAGAACTTGCATTCCACAGTGCTCTCTTCTCCACTTCCCTTTCCTTCTTCCTGTTTCTGGTCTTCGTGTAGGGATTTCAATGGCTTGAGGGGTCACAAACCAAGCTAATATGCAGAACATGAAGTTCCAGGGCTCGACTTAGCTAGTCTGGTTCTAAGTCTCTGCTGTCACACTGCCCTCATATTCCCTTTTCTTTCCCCAAGTGAGATAATCAATCATGTGGTAGAGAAATTTGTCCAAGGTCTTTTTCAACAGCATAATCTGCTCCTTGAATAAAATCAAAAGCCTGCCAGTCATAGGAAGTGTCTTGGATTGCTTGGATGGACCTAGGCTTTGGAAACTGGCAGGAGTTACCATGCCTGGTTGGGTGGCAACTAGTGGTAAAGACCACGAGGGAAGAGAAATCATTCCAAGTAGCAACAAAATGTTTTGCCCTCTTTTTTTTTTTTAATCATGGAGGGGGCAAAGTTCTTACCAACTATGTTGGAATGACACAAAAGTAGTGTGGTTTGATGTGAAACACCGCTGTGTTTCTTTGCCATTTTAAACTATGACTTGTTATCATTCCACACATACTTACCACAGGCTTTGTGTATATTATGGAACTCATTAGTTTATCTTAATTGTTAAGTCCTTAAAAATATCATTTACAAACTTGTCTTCAAGGATTCCTTTCCTTGATAGACAAAGTGCACAAAACCCAGTAGAATTCATCTTGCCCTGACTTAATTTCAATGTGATGTTACAGAAATGCACATGGAAATGGTAATCAGCAAATTCTAAAGTTCTTTGTTTTTTTATTATGGAGTGGAGCTTTACTGCAATGCTAAGTTCCTTCAGACCTTACTCAAACCTGGTTCTGTTCTGCCTAAGTTTGGTCTCAAGGAGCCTGGAAGTGGTTCTTCTCCAGCAATATCGGATGTCTGTTTCTATTAGCTTCTTTGTAACCCTCTTTCTATCATTTATCCTGACAGCCTTTCCTTTCTATATATACCACCTTTCTCCCYTTGCCTCTCAGTCAGTTTGCAATCRCATCTTTTGGCAGAGGTTGCAGATTTCTGACACTGATGAAAAATATTAAATATGAGCTCTTCTGCTTTTCTGTCATTTTTTTTAGATGTCAAGGATGTTTAGCTATAAGAACTGTTCAGGATTTCAYGTGCATCTTCTAAGCCACGTATACTTCTAGCTCTTCTAAAAGAAGAAAAAGCCTTTGAAGACTTTTCTTCACAAAGAATGTACTTTCATCTATTTCTCTCTCCTGTGTAAAGTTTACGTACTGTAACCTGTAATACTTAGAAATTAACCTTCCAGTTTCCATTGTGATCATTGTGTTTATATGTTGTATGAAAATCTTAAAGATACAAGATACCAAAAATATTTATTAGCTGCATTCAGTTCTGGAAAGCTTTCAATGTTGTTTTAACATTGATGTTTAAAAAAGTGGGCTGAGTGTTCATTATGCAAAATAGATGAAGAATTAGAAGTGACAGGACTCACTAATACCCAGTAGCTTGAAAGATTGAGTGCGCTTCTGTAACGGTTCTGTTTTTTAGCGAGTCTCAATGGAGAATGACAGCTTGGTTACAGAGAGGGAGAAAATGCTTTTGGAAGAACTGGAATCAGTAAAGCAGCATTTTGCGTCTGAAAAACAGAGGCTGCATTGTGAGCTACAAAACAGAAGCACGCAAACGCAGGTAAATATGGACTTTGACTTTCTGGGCAGCTGTGACAGATAAATCCAGTAAGATTCTTTTTGTCTGCTATTCTYTTTGATGTAATACATTTTCCAAATAGGTGTTGAGTATTACTTGAACAGAGCAGATTTAAGAACCAAAAGCTGGTACCTGTAGATACAGTTTTTCACTTCAGGTAAACAGAAGCGAGTTTAGCAGCTTGAAGGTGGGGATTATATTTAATATAGCTCTTTGCTCAGGTAAACGCAGATTCTTGTATTGCTATAGCAACACCAACAGAAAGCACAAGACTGTTTATTTGGCATAAAGTTCTTTCTAACAGGCCCTGCCTTGGATTTCATGTTTTGTTTTTGCTTATACACATAGGAGCTTTTGTATATATTGCCTTTTCTTGATTTCTAATTTCATATACAAGTTTTATTAATGGAACATAACTCATTTAGATTTTTGATTTCATATTCTGCTGTGTATCAGAAGAACATATTGATTCTGGCATGACAGGATTTCTGTCCGTTTTGTCTTCTCTCCCTCTGCAAAAACTTACCCAGAGTGARGATGAAAGCCAAGGCAATGTGAGAGAACACACATTTGAGGATGAAGWTGAAGGAAGAAAGTCTGAAGAAACATCAGCTCTTCTTTCAAAAGAGAGGTACTTAAACTGTTAGTATTAAGAAAATATTGTTAATGTAAAAAAAAGTTGAGTGATGTTCTTGCTATTAAATTAAAAATATTTTGAAGCCTTATTCTGATTGAGTTCATGATTATGGTACTCTTAATTCTGSATAACCATGTTTCTAGGTTTATGTAATCTAAATGAAACAATTTCTCCTCCCCCCCCCCTTTTTTTTTCTTAAGCCTAACTATGTAATGACATAGAGAATAAGCAAAATCTTTGGAAGTTTTACTGTCTTTCATATTCTACCCATATATAGAATTCTATACATTAATTCTATACATGTATAGATTTACACCTATCAAATGTACATATATGAAATACGTTTTTATATGGGTATAATTACTTTATTTGATAACACATTTTGAATATTTTAATTTGTCACTTTGAATAAGTTTATATGAAAACAAGACAAATGTGGACCTCTATCTGTTTTAAAAGAACAACTAGATAAAATACCAAAATAAAAGTATGGGTTTTGATACATATATTTTGTACATCTTTTGTATATATTTTTTAAAAAGATCCAACTTTGGATTAACATTGATGTGCTTTTAATATTTGTATGTTACGTGTCTTTTAGTCTTACAAAACATACACAGATTTTACTGATTCAGCAGGCAACTTTTTTGTGACTGCAATGGTCCATAAGGCATAAAAAGAGCTGTGAAGCAGGGGAAAATCAAAGGACTGACTAGTTCCTATTCTGCAGACATGTTTTTCAGAAGGCTAATGAGAAACTTATGAAGATTCTTTTAGAAGTTGTGAAGACAACTGTGGCCATAGAGGAGACAATTGGTCGCCATGTTCTTGGATTACTGGATAGATCTGGGAAAGTCCAGCCTTCCAAACCAGTTGGATGGGACACAGAGACAGAGGAATCAGTAAAACCTTGTGTCCATGTGGGGTATGAAAAAGGTAACAGTTCTGTGATGTCTTGTTGCATAACTAGTAGCATTTGCACACTTTATTTTTTTACTTAAATACATTTTGAAATTGTTAATTAAAAAGCTTTTTCTTCAACTATTAGTCATTTGAATGCATATAACATCTCCATTTAAGAGATGGAAACACAATCCAGGAGTTGTTTTTGAGCATTGAATCAGGCAATAATGATGTAGGATCCTGTTAGAAAGCCTGCAACAGAATGGGAAAGTGGTTGAGAAAGTCAAAAATAAATATGTTCTTGAGACAGCAAAGGGAAAGAGGATAAAGCACAGCTTCATTTAATCCTGCATCAATCCCTTTCCTCTTTATGCCTGGGGAGCTGGAGTCAAAAGCTGTATCTCTCCTGTTAAACTAAGCCTACGTAGAGATATTGCCATTCATTGAGGGCAGCTGACATGGAGCAGCCTGTATTTATCCTTGTAGACTTCCCAGGCCTCCACAGGGTGGTAGCCTGCAAAATGCCTTTTGTGGGCTGTCCCTGGAGCTTTCTAACTGCCAAGCCATTCCTATCAACTTTTTAGGAAAATGCTAGCTGGCACAGGCATAAAGGAGCATTTTAACAGTGTAGAACAATGTTCCAATGTCTAAGAATTTTCCCAGACACAGTTTAATTTGCTAGGAGAGTGTCTGTTTGTTTTTCTTTTGGGGAAGAATAGAAACTCTGCCTTTTAGCCGTTTAATGGTACCCATGGTACATAAGCAAGTGTAAGGACATGTGCATTCTACCTGAGCCTTGTGGAGAGGCAATGTGCAACGGGTCAGTTCAGCCTAAAACACGTTATATGGCTGGCCTTGTCAGGAGTTTTTAACTATTTCAGTGAATAAGGAAAAAAACTGGAAGTCAAATACTACATTTCAGTATTKGGAAAGTGTATACCATAGGGTAATAAAACAAATGTTGAACGAAGTTGAACTTTACCTTGACTATTCAAAATGTGAGTTAATAAATATTATTGGTTCCCTCTAGCTTCAAATATAGGTCACCTTAAGCCTAGGGGCAAGCTGAGAAAGGACGTATGACTGTATGACTTGCAACACAGTGACATCTCTCTCAGTTGATTACTCAAAGGTTGTCCATGCAGTGAAAAGAAATATGTACAGCTGCCATCTGGAGATTTTTCRAGTTTTAAGTTAACAGCATTTTTATGCTTGTATAGTACGGTTCTTTCAGTAAAAAGCCTCATAACTGTCAACCTTCATACATATTTCACTGTATTTAATTGTGAGGAAAATTACTGTGCATTTGGAAATCTCAGCCCTTTGAGGTTTAGCCTTTTTTCCCTTCAGTTTAGTTTGGATAGCTAAGCTTCTGGTCTTAAGTTGTGGTACTTCTCCAGRAGACCTTAAGAGATTGACAACTGAGATTGTCTTTTACTTTAATTGAAGGAAGCACTACTTTCAAAATGTAGTTTTCTTGTACTTTACTTCTGGGTGGGAATGAAAGGAGTAGTGTTTACTTATGTTAAAACTACTGAGAATAAGTATCTTCAGCCATTGCCAGCTGTCTACCACATTGCCTCTTGTAGCAAAATGGTAAGGTTCAAAGTTTACCACCTCCTGTTGTGTTGTGAGGTAGAATCAYAGAATCAGTAAGTTTGGAAGGGACCTCTGGAGATCATCTAGTCCAACTTCCCTGCTCAAGCAGGGTCATCTAGAGCATGTTAGACAGGGTTGCATCCAGGCAGGCCTTGTGAAGTCTCCTTCTCTGGAGATATTCAGCCTCTCTGGGCAGCCTGTCCCAGTGCTCCATCACTCTCACAGGGAAGAAGTTCCCCCTCATGGTCAGGCGGAACTTCCTGTGCTTCAATTTCTGCCCATTGCCTCTTGTCCTGTCACACGGGACAACTGAAAAGAGTTTGTCCCYGTCCCCTTGACACCCTCCCTTCAGGTACTTGTACACATTGRTAAGATCCYCCCTCAGTCTTCTCTTCCCCAGGCTGAAGAGGCCCAGCTCTCGCAGCYGTTCCTCATAGGTCAGGTGCTCCAGCCCTCTGATCATATTTGTAGCCCTGCGCTGGACTCTCTCCAGTAGCTCCATGTCTCTCTTGTCCTGGGGAGCCCAGAACTGGACACAGGACTCGAGATGAGGCCTCCCCAGGGCTGAGKAGAGGGGCAGGATCACCTCCCTCGACCTGCTGGCAACAGTCTTCCTAATGCAMCWSAGGAGACCATTGGCTTTCTTGGCCACAAGGGCACATTGCTGGCTCATGGTCAACCTGTCATCCATCAGCACTCCCAGGACCTTCTTTGCAGAGCTGCTCTCCAGMAGGTCAGCCCCCAGCTTGTACTGGTGCCTAGGGTTATTTCTCCCTAGGTGCAGGACCCTGCACTTGCCCTTGTTGAACCTCAGGAGGTTCCTCTCTGGCCAACTCTCCAGCCTGTCCAGGTCTCTCTGRATGGCAGCACAGCCCTCAGATGTGTCAGCCACTCCTCSCAGCTTGGTATCATCAGCAAACTTGCTGAGGATGCACTCTGTCCCCTCATCCAGGTCATTGATGAAGAAGTTGAACAGGAGTTTTATGTAAATGGCATTTTTAGATAAGTTTTCTATATTGAAAACAGCAGTTTGTAAGTGTTCTCTGTGCTCGTTGTATAATTGAGCTGTAYAAAAAACTGATATTTTCACAAAATATATTTCCCAAAGAAAAGAATGTTTTCTGTTTATGAAGGCTGTGATTACAGACCGTCACAGTTAATGTCTTGTMTTATTACCTAGTGCATTCATAAAACCTAGTTCATAGCGATAGCGTGCCTATTCATAGAACATGTACTATTGGCTTTCATCTCCYCTAGTTTCATTTGCTGAGAATATTGCTCCCTATTCTCAGACAAAAATCACATAAATATGTACGCAAAATGCTGGTACCTGATTGCTGCCTTTCACTACTGAAATACATACTTGCTCTACACAGGCATGCACAACACAATAAATGTTTTTGCTTCTTGCCTGCTCCTGCACAAAGATGTCTATACTTGTTTTTTGTCATTATTGTCATTAACAATTCTTAATGTGGATTTTATGTACACCCTCCCACATAAACACATATTTATTTATACATAAAATATATAGGAAAACATTCTTAAAAAAGTACCTGTATTTGATTTTTAGGTGGGTATGTATGCCTGGCTTTCATGATACTATTCTCTAAATGCACAACAGGTCCTATAATTGGAGTGTGTTGTTTTTTTGTTTTTTTGTTTTTTTTTTTTTTAAGAAAGCRTTTTAGTGAAAGGGTAGTCTCCCATATAAAATGGGACTTTATGCTGTTCCATTCCATAGTCAGGAAGTTTAACAGTTTTAACTCTTAAATTTGTTGAAGTGGATTTTGAAGAGGGTAGGTAAGATTCACTTCTCCTTAGCAAAACAATTGTCTATTGCTGTACTGCCCCCCCCTTAGTACGGATGAGAGTTGTATTTGAGTATCAGCCATCCACGTAGCAGTTTATTTTGGTATTTTTTTGCTTGTTTTCTTACATACAGAAATAATTGTATTTAAAAAAAAGAGAGAGAGAGAGAGAGAGAAGTCAAAGGAAATAGGGAGGATTAATGAAGACCCAAGGTTACTGTTGTTGAAATGGGTGGATGTAGAGTTTGTAATTTATTTCTGAGGTAGTATTCACAGTTCTCTTTTTTTTCCTTCCAAAATAATACAACAGCAGCCTTGCAGAATACATAGTTGTACCACTAGGGTCAAGGTTTATACTTGGTGTTTTTCTGTGATTGTATTGGTTCATCAGCTGAAGCATTTGGTGCTGCGCCAAACAGAAGYACATCATGAACTCAATGTTTTCAGTCAGAAGACTGTTGTTATTCCATTCCTATACTCTACTGAATGGCCTGAGGGGACTTGATCTTTTTAGAATTTTTTCCATTGTTTTCTGGAAGTAAGAAAAAGCCACTGCTTTTATGTTTTAACTTGTGAATGTTATTGTATTTTCCTGGCCAAACAGATCTCCATTTAAATCACTTAGGAAATTGGTAAGAATAAATTTGTGCAAAGAAAAATCTAATAGTAAAACAGAAACATTGATGTGTTTAAGTGAATTCTCTCTGACCTTCTGAGTGCAATCCATACTTAACAACAAGCAAAGCTCAGGTTACTATTAGAACATTTGCTGAGTTTTCCATCATTTAAGAAAAGCTGAATCATTCCGGTCCACTTACTTACAACCATAATCTGATTTATAGGGCATATAGAGGTTTATCTGGGGCCTTGGCTAGGTTATCAGTTAACATAGGACTTCATTTCTAACATCTTGAGTAAAGTTCAAATTTCAGCCATAAAACACATCATATGAAGGGAATAGCATTTGTGCAAAGTAATGCAGTGAGTTAATCGCACCTGGAGGTCAGGGTGCTGAATCGTGATGGCAGAGCCAGCAGGCTTTGGCGTTCCCTTCCTCTGGAGGACAGCTCTCCTCTAAAGAGTAGAGGCGCTGCAGACGTCGCTGGCCGCAGGGACGCCTTTAGGTTACTGCATCCCTTGAATATCCAAACTCTCTCACCTACTTTTTGGGCTCCTCGTTTCCAAGCAGTGTAGGAGAAACAAGTGTGTGAATAGTTTTATTCACTGAACCACCATCATACAGACTTTCTCATTTTCAGCTTGTAACCCCGGACCTTAATTTCTCCAGTGGAATCCCAGCAATAATCTGCAATGTTAGCTCAACTGTGACACAAAATAAATAAAATAGGTATTGCTTCATAAATGTCAATCAGCAGCTCAGAAACAACCTCTGTATCTAGACTTCTGTATCCAAGGTCTGCATAAGCACTGTATATCTTTTCTTAAGACTTACTGGGCCGTGATACCTGACGTGCTGAACTGCAAATCTGTGGTGCAGGAGACAATGTAAACCTTTTCTGTTTGATTACAAGGAGTGAGTTTACACATGGAGAAGGCATTTTTATTCGTACCAATTATATTTTCTTTATTATTTTTATGTCAGTGGGGAAAAAAAACTGGGGAGGGAGAATATAACACTTTTGCAGGGGATGCGTGGGGTGTGCTTCAATAGCACCGTAAGGATTAGTACAAATAGGAGCAGGGCATTCAACTGTCAGGGAGTTTTAAAAAGACTTAACAGCATTTCTGCACTGGAGAGAAGATTTTCCTCCACTGAAAATCTTCTGGAAAGATGCTGTCGCGTAACACTATGATCCACTAAAGCAGATGGTTTTCAGGGGAAATTTTTACTTATCCCTTAGGAAGACACTTCATGTGAATTCCTGTTGTTAAGTATCACCTCRTAGAAGTAACGTTATGAGCGTCTATATTTTTCTTTTTTCACCATTTTTTTTTCTATTTGAGTTGCCAATCCTACAGTATAAATGAAATTACTACATTTAAGCTTTGGGTGTGTTTTTGACGCTTTTTTTTCCCCCTTCAGTTATATTTGAGAGCTTTGAAGTTTCCACATACCAAATTATGCTTTAGGTGACAGCTCTGCCTTTCTTTCTTCATTTTTTTATAGTTATATTTCAGTTAAATTCTGTGGTTTTTAATTCTGGGATCTTTTTGCATAACAAAATTATCTCTTAGTATTGATTTTTTTCTGGATAAATAAAAGAAGGCAAATTACAAAAGAACTGACATAAGTCAGATAGGACTTTAAAAATCTTGTCATTAAAATCTTGTTATGGAGGCCATGTTTTACTCTTCAATTACTGGCAAGAAAGGATAATAATATTAGTGGCATTATTAATGTAAGAGTTATTCCAGACTTAACTTTTAAATGATGACTTTCTGAGCAAGCTTCAGTATTTTTAAGTTTTTCTGTAAAAGCCAGAATTTAGGATGATCTTATAACAGACTGCACATTTTTGCAGCTATTTTGCAAAATGTTTATTTTTGGATTTGATATATACTCATCATTGCACAAATCAATTGAATTTCTCAATCAAATAATTTGCTAAAGCATAAGGGTTATAGGACACGAATTTTAAACTAGGTTAAAGTTATCTACATTGAGCTTCACTCTTCATTGCCAAGACTTTGTCCACGTTTGTGTAGATTGTGCAAAAACTAATACATTGCTGTTTTTATTTTATGTGGCTTGTAGCTGTGCTACTATACTGTGCACTTTATTTTGTGAGATCTCTGAAGCTAAGCAGGTCTTTTGCTTGGTCAGTACTTAAGACAGGTGACCTCCAGTGAACATCAGGTACTACTAAGCATGCTGGTGGCTCAGGAGGGACTATGATTTCCCTTAACTCAGTCTTTAACCAGTGCTTTGGTGCAACGTTTGGAAACACTTATCCTTTTAAATGAAAGTCCTTTCTACTCTGAGGATATTAAAGCTTCTCGATCACTGCTGACATTTTGAGACACCTGGAGTCCTTTAAACGTAGGTGTTGAGCAATTGGAATGCTATTGAATTAAAAGTTGTGGAAGTGTTCCTTGGCAGCCAGCCATACCTTGCAGGAAGGGGGAATCTTAAGGTGTTAGGGAAAACCTTTATTCTCCTCCAACACATTATCAGTGCAGAAGTAGCAGAAAACGACTGCCAGCCACTGCTAGGGTAACTCCCACTGCAGCAGTTAATGAATGTAGTTCCAAAGTGCAGCACTGGAGTGTGCTTTGAAATCCTGTGTAAAGGAAAAGTGCCATGTGAATGTATGTTCTGCTCGTCTAGTTACTCATTTCTTTCATATATAAATTGTGTTTCTGGTTTCATACTCTGGAGTATGAAAAATTTTTGTATAGTTACCCCTTCAAAATTAAAGGAGATATGAATCACTAATGATATAACTAGAAGAAAAAATTACTAAATACACCTGTATTTTATAAATGTTGGTAATTATACAGTAAAACTAAACAAAATCTTGCCAGATTAAATTTGTCAAAGATTGGTTTGTTGTATATGGGTCATACGCAGCTGTGGCCATAGTGGAATAAATGYGGAAATGTGTTATTATCATGATGTATGCAGAGATAAAAGTAAAACTAGATGATTAATCATATTGTAAGTAGTTAAAAGAAAAATAAAAACAGCCTGAAAATTAAAATCTAACATTTCTTGCTGGATTCAAACAGCATCAGCAAAAGAACTGATCCTTCCAATGTTATTTGGATATTTGTTTAAGAGCAAATATAAGGAAGTTGTCCCCTACAAGAATGCTAAATACAATTTAAAGGCAATTTGTAAAATTTAACTATTAAAACTTCAGTTTGAATTTCTGTAGCTAAACAAACAGTTCCAATTCTACTGTCATTATTCATGGAATAACCAGAAACTTACAGTGAAAGATAACCATAACCCAGTATTGTAATTGTATTGCCAAACAGTTACGGACTACTCTTAATTCATTTAGTCATACCACTGTTTCCTCAAAACAAAGCCTTTTTTAGAGAAAATTTTGAGGGAAAAATTCCCACTTAACTCTGTATGAGGAAAAAATATTGTGCTTTTTGTGACAAGAAAGGAGACTTTSGTGTGTAGGTCAATAGCTGTCATTTTTTTTAAAGCTGGATGCTGTATTAAATGTGTCTCATTACCATGTAGTAATTACTGAACTTTAGAACAAGCCTGAGTCGCATATGAAATATAAACACTTAATTAAAAAAAAAAAAAAGTTTTAAGAATTGCTGAAAGATACTTCAGTAGAACATGATATCATTTAAACAACTTTCCACAAAAGRATACACTTTTATTCACATTTCAAATCAAATAGTCTAGTGAGATAGCACTTTTCATTTTTAAAAACACTGAATTGACAATAATTATTTACTGTTGTGATGCACTATTGTATTATCATTTCATATTGGAAGTGTGAATTTTTTTTTTAAGGATTTTAAAACATCTCAGGAGTATGTTTTCACTTGTAGTATGCTTTCACTTGTATTACTTAAATGCAACCCTGAATTCTAGATATGCAAATTTAATGTTTTCTAGTTTAATTGCTATCATTTTAATACCATATGCAAACTTTGTCTCCTCCTTTTCAGACAAAATGGATAATGCCCTTAAACTGAATCAGACCTCAGGAATTTTGAGAAGTAGGAAGAGGCCATACTGCCCATCAGTAAAGATGGTTACAGTTACCCTGCACTTTATTTGATTTGTTCAGCTATTTTAATCAATGTATAGTTCATTAATAATAATGCTGAATTTTGATGTGTTCTGTATTCTAGTCTATTTGTTCTGAAAAGCTGCCTCAATTACATTACAGGGGAACTGCCATTTCCCCTTACTTGCTTGAGTCTGTCTGTCTGAATTACTGACTTGAACAGGTCTATGTTAATGAACACTAATGTAGTTGGTCACAGCTAAAACAGTGATTGACTGCGTTATTTTACCTTGTTAACGTTTAAAAGCCAATTTTGCAAGTCATTATTGCAAGCTGTGGAAAATCATAAGGATTAYTGATAGCAACACAGGTTTGCCAGATGAGATACAGAGCTCAAAAGCAKGCTGAGAGGATGTCTGTTAGTATCTCCTTTTATCTCTCCCTTCTGCCTCACACATTTTGTGATTCACACATTCTGTATCTTGTTTTAGTATATAATATTTCCCCTCTGTCTTTGTGATTAGTACAAGTATTCTAAACATTTTAAAACTTAACTTTCTAATCATACAGGTTTTCATGTTTTGAAGTTTTCATGTTTTGAAGCTATGTAAAAAGATAATTATTTTATTTTCAGAGTCGTGTTCCTCGTATCATGATAGTAATATGGGAGTTGATGATATTAACATGTGGTCAAGAGCAACAGATGAAGGACTGCTGACCCAACAACTTGCAGAAAGTGGAATGGAAATAGATCCTGAAAATGAAGAACTAGTTCTGAATGTTAGTTCTCGACTGCAAGCAGCTGTTGAAAAACTTCTGGAAGCTATCAGTGAAACTTCAGATCAGGTAGGGTGATATAATGGTAACATGCTTTGAATCTTGTCTTGGTTTATTTTTTCTCGTTAATGTATTTTTATAAGCCCAAAATCTGTAGGATCACTTTGAAAGTTAAAACGGGATTTCAGTTGCATAAACCCAAAGAAGTCTGCTTCAGCATGACCTTACCTAATGAATTTAGAGTCACACTGGAGATCTGTTTTGGAGTACAAAGAACTRCATGCCTGAATTTAGATGTGTTTGTCAGTGTAGGGCACTCTTATTACTCATGCCGGTCAGCTGCATTCTGTTGCAACCCAGAGGATCAGATGGAGGGCATCAGAACATCATCTGTCTTGTGAAGTGTCTGGTACTTGTGAAGAGGGAACTGTGCCCAGTTCTCTTATCAAACATTTTAGTCACTTGACTACTCAGAGATGGAGATTTACAGTCTCTTCCAACTGTGATTTAAAGATGGTAAGTTATACACATACCCACCTAGAAATCTGTGGTCCAGCAATCTGATATATACAGGCCTGTGATTTGTATGTGATCTCCAAGGAGGAGGCAGTGTGCAGGTACTCCTTTCTGTTTATTACAGCTGTTTATTTGCATTTTAGTAGGATTTTAGTTGCTCTTTGGAGTACAGTTTACTCTCCCTGTTAATTGAAATGAGAGTTGCATACCCAGCTCACACTGCTCCTACCATGTGCTTAACTTGTAGATGATGTAGGTCTCAATATAAAGTTACCTAAGCGCTCTGTATTACACTGTTTGCATAAGGAACTTAAACTACCTATGGATTTCACTTAGGCTATGATTCTGCAAGTTCTTGCACATGTAAGTACAGAGGGATGATCCTGGTTGACTAAGGCTGTTCATGTACCTAAGTCATTCCTTTCAAAGTATTAACAGACCAGTGCTTTAGGTCTGGTTCTGGTTTTCGCAAAAAATGGCTAGCATCTAAATCACATTTTTTTGCATTGCTTTATATCAATACCAGATGAGACTAACCAGATGAATAAGTTTCAGTGAACACTCTTTTGGGTTTATTATTTATATATTTTATTATTATTATTATTATTATTATTATTATTATTATTATTATTATTATTATTATTATTATTTTGCTTTCATGAGGGCATTTGAGTGCCCAGACCACACTCACTGTACTGAGGAGCTCTGAAGTTCCTGTTTCAACATTGTTAATTGTAGTATATAAAATTCTGGGAAGGTCATATTGCATCTGTTTTTGTGAAGCTTTATTCAACATTTTTTCGCATCTGAGAAATAAAYAGCTTTCCCTCACTAACCATAAATTTGGAGAATTTGGAGCATACCATTAAAAATGAAAATAAGTAATGAATTGATAAAGACTAGAAGTTGCTTTTGTTTTTGTTAGCCTTTCAGATTAGTATATGACATGAATCGCTTCTATACCATAAAGTAAACATACAGAATGTAAAAGATACTGGTATTATCTTAATTTTATAAACCTTATGAGGGTACCTTTTTATTCTGGTCTTATCTTTTGTGGTCATCAAAAATAGCTGTATATTTCCCCATTATACTGGTTCCCAGCAGTTCTGCTATTCACAGTTTGCTCACATTTTCATTACCTGTTCGCTGGGCAGTAGTTATGTCACATATATACTTAAAAGCTAGAATTATTTTGAACTATATTTAAATCTTACTGAGTAATTTAATGGCAAAACGTATGTTCTTTTCTCACAAAACATGAAGTATAACAGCAAATAGCAATATCTAGTTAAATTATAGAGCATTAACTTTCCTTTATTACGGTTTCAACAGTAATGATACTATTTCTTTTGGGGATGCAGCAAATACTGTTGGATTGAGCAGAAATTCATTTCTTAATGTCTAGTGTCTAGTTTACCTTGTTGTATCTTAAGTACTAGACTAGCTTAGGATTTCAAATTGCGACAAAACAGTAATGTGACTAGCTGTACTAGATCTGTACTAGCACTGGCACAGGTTGCCCAGAGAGGTTGTGGAGTCTCCTTCTCTGGAGATACTCAAGGCCCGCCTGGATGCAACCCTGTCTAACATGTTCTAGGTGACCCTGCTGAGCAGGGAGGTTGGACTAGATGATCTCCAGAGGTCCCTTCCAGCCTTACCGATTCTGTGATCATCCTGTCTACTCTCAATTCATTGTCTCTTGTGGAACTTAATATTTTGAGCCACTTATTTCATCTGCCTGAGACTAGAATTCAAAAGTGATGGTGTGCTTCATGCTACAGGCCCATCTATTAGCTTACCTAGTAATGATGTTAGTTATTGTTGCTTTCTTGCCCCTGAGTGTAAAAGGTATAAATCATAACTACTAGAAATGAAGGAGAAAAGGGCTATAATCATGAAAATAATATGAAAATCCAGCTGTCTGATATTTAAAAAGTATTAAACATTTATTTGAATCTTTTGAGAAAGTTAGTACTCTTTTTTTAAGACAAAGATAAAAGGCTACATTATGAAACATAAAAGTTACGAAATAATTTAACTACAAATTGAACAAAATACCCTCTGGTTTTCTAAAGCAGTTACTCAGGTGAGTCACAAATCAGTTTCTGCTTTGCATTTGTTTGCAAATTGATTCTGCATCAGCTCTTTCTGTTCAAGCCAAGTGCAATTAGAAAAAAGTGGTTTCGAGTTTTTAGGGTGGTTTTTTTGTTTTATTTTGTTTTTCAGTTTAAGGTCCAGAATTGCATATCAGGAAAGGATACACAGATAGTATAATATACGTACTTCTTAAAGTTACTGTTAGAAATTGGAAGCAAATCTGTCTATATCATCTGTTCCTTAAATACCAAAGAACAACAACTGCAAAGTAATTAAGAATTCATATAGTAATTATAAATGTATTATGAATTATTTATTCCAAGAAGGGGCTGGCTTCTTCTGAGCCATTTGTTGCTAACCTTTAAAAGGAAGTTTTGTTCCTATCCCTAAATTACAGTGTTTTTGTGAATGACATTTCTACAGTAAATTTTTAGTTTTCGTATCAATGTAAATAATCAGAATATTCTAAACAGTTTATTTCTGTTTATTGTCAATTGATCAAGAAAGTTTATTTTCTCTTCTTAGCTTTGTAGCTGAGACATTGCCAATACTGGCAAGAGAGAGCTGTATTTTTGACTCATGCACATGCAACATGTGTGCATGCTAACACGTTTTATTTCATGAGAAATACAGGTATCCAAAAATGGATTTATCTCTGATGATAAATTTAAAAAGTAAATAAAATGTTAATCTGTTTACACATTTTCCCGTAGTACTTAGTATAAATYTTGATATCTTTTCTGACTGCTCTGTAGAGATACATTGCAAGCATTCAGGCTTGTTCAATTTGCAGTGCCTGGTGTATGCTTATTGAATTATATACAATTCCTGTGTGTATCTAAGGTTTGCAGATGACTTTACAGTTATTTTGAAATGTTCAAAACTGAATACTTTTTTTTTTCACTCTGTAATATTTTATAATCTGCAAATGATTACAGGCAGAAAAAATATTTAACTTTTTCTCTTAATTAATCATATTTTGCATACAGATACGTACCTGTTTCCTAAAACAAACTTAAAAGAGAGAGAAACTTGGCAGACTCTTCAAAGTAGGTATTTGAAACCTGTCTGAACACACACTTTCAGAGCTGAGGCGCAATTTGAATCGTTTCAGGCCAAGCTTGTAGTGGGCGTATTAATTCAAATTCCACCTGCTGGAGTTATGTATAGGTAAATAAATCAAGCCACTCCCCTGTCCTCTTTCTGCAGCGAGATATGAGCAGGAAACATTTAAACTAGCTGAGTTAGAGAAAGCTCTTCCTGTTGATTTAACTCAAGGAACAAGAATCAAGTCAAATAATGACAGACCTGTATTTCTCTTGCATATGCTGTAGTGGAGGCTGAAAATCATTGTTAGTTTCTGTTCACGCACAACGAAATCTTGCTTCCTTGCCTCGGAAATCACCTGGCAGCTGCTGTTGGAGGACTTACGTTGCTTTTCACATGAAACTTCGCTAAGAAGGATTTTTAGAAGTGACCCTGTGAAGCTTTCTTGGACAGGTTTTCTTGTTTGTTTTGTTTTTGTTGGTGGTTCTTTGATTACTCTGCTCCTGAATTACTCTACTTGTGAACGTGATCTGAGGCTTCCTGGTGGTTTTGAGTTGTGTTGTTACTGGTAGTACTTGAGCCAAGTTTTCAGACCTTTAAATGCCTGTGTTCTGTTGCGGATTTATGTTACAAGTTTCTAAAACCAGCCTAGCTAGTGCAAAATCCCTGTGCGACAGAGAAGACGACACTAACGGTAATACTCTGCAATGGATTCTTACCGCACATATTGGGCCTCTAATTTATTTAGTGGTTTGTGGACTGAAGGCCAAGAAGAAAATATATATGAGGTTGAATCTCGTGTGCCTTTACCAAATCCTTTTCCTTTCCCTGAACACTTGGATGAGAATAATTCTGTAGTTGTAAATACTTCAATTTTTCACTTCAGCCACAGAAAAAATGGGCACATTTTAAAAGTTGTCTCTCAGATCTCCTTGCCTACACCTCCCTATTCGGTGAGTATGATAGTTTTTAAAGGAAATTGTATTTTAACCTGCTTAAATAAAAGACAATTAAGTGAAAACTAATATAAACTTGTCTCCTTATAGTTAAACTTATTATGGACTGCTAACAGTTTTTTTTTTCCCAAACAGTGTTTACTAGGCACTGAAAAATCCCTAGTTTTTAAATTTCTGTTCATATCTGACAAAAGAATTTTAACAGATGCAGAAATACATTGAAATTTGAGTTCTCTAATATAGATAACTTGACTGTATCTACAGATACATTGTATCTGTATACTTAACATTTTTCTCCTTATGATCAACTTAGGCTTCAGGGCGGGTGTGCAGTAGCTTTTAGGCACTGAGTAGTGACATTAAATAGCGCAACTTTGCTAATGGCTTCTAATGGTAACGGGAGGAAATGTTTATTACTTGAACAATCACATATTTATCTTGTTAGTACTGAGAAGAGCTGGAGAGTACCCTTTTTTTCTGCATTTTAGTTGGAGCATTTGATGCATTTGAGTAAGCCATTTTGTGGCTGTCCATGTGCAGTAACCCTGTTATATGTTTTTGTTTTAATTGGCATAGTCTTTCATGCAGCACTTCAAAACATGAAAATATATTAGGAACAATCTGTGGTTTTAAAAAAGTCTCAAACCAGTGCAGATACTCCGCTGCCTTTTTACTACCTCCTTTTTACTTGACCTCGGCAGAGTAAATAATTCAAGGTGGTCCCTATCTAAAAAGGAATGCTGAAGAAACCAAATCAAGTCCTTAAATTCAGCATATCATAAAAGAGAAATTATTGATTAATCAGCTGTTCTTTTCAAACTGTAATTTTATTTATAAAATGAACAATTGTGTAGTATTCTATAAAATGTTTCTAACCCATTTTTCAGAGATTACAGAGACTGTAGTAAAGCAAGTTCATTGTATTCATAAACTAAACTGGAGATGGAGAGAGCTTTTATTTTTGAAGAAACAGAGAGATAGACTATTGCATAGAAACAGTAGCAAAACCACTGAAGTTACTATATTACAAATATCGTCCAATACCTATAATATTAAAGAGAAGTAAAAATGGGGGAGGAGCAGGAAATATATGTTGTTTCATTTTCTGAGGTTGAAGTGTTGTCTTATTTTGGATACTAGACACATGAAGAACTCATGCCTTGTTCAGCTCTGACAGGTCTAATGCCTTTCATCTTGTATTTCTGTGTCCCTCTGGAGGACAGATGTAGACAGAAAATGTTAACAGTTGAGAAGTATAGATCATCTTGGTTATTGATACCAGTTTACTGTTAGGCAAGACAAACATTTGATTGAGACTTCCAACATTATAGTAATGATATTTCTTTACTGTTTTGCTTTTGTAATTCTGGTTTTGATTCTCTTTTGAAATTATCATTTTGAGTATGTCTAAACTGAGTGGCAAATGTACACTTCTTTTATGCACTTCAGTCCTGGTTTTCCAGTAGTTTGGGTAGTAACTTAGTGATACTGTGCTACACCTGTGGTAATATGCATTAAATGTTAGCTTATCAGATGGAGAGAGAGGAATACAAAAACCCTTAGTAGTTCTGCTCTGCAGATGCAGTTGAAAACAGCATTCCTGTGCTATCTTGTTGGTTGAAAAGTATGGTGTGGTCAAAATTTACGTTTTCTTTATGTCTTCGTTTTTTTATTCATGCTTAAGAGCAAAAGTGACATCGCTTGTGTCAATTTATATCAAAAATTCAACTAATTTTGGCCATTTTAAGGATATGACGGATGATAGACAGCTTCTGTGCATATTTAGTACAAAACTCTTATGTAAATAAAGGTGAATCTAGTGTAAACTCATAAACGAGAAGTTTCCGGAACAAAGACACGGATTTAGTCATGTGTCTCATGCAGTACGCTATCCTGATGAGTCTGTTTGCTTAGGTTTCTGTATTGAATCAATTTTCTTATTGTAGTCTGTGGGTGTGTGTTCAGTAAAGAACTTGTCAAATGCCCCCTGAAGTTTTGTTAGACTTTTCGTAGGAACTGTGAAACAACCATTAACTTAATATAAACGATAGAATAGTTATTTATCAGAAATTCTTTAATTGGATCTCTGTAATTTTCTCTTGTGGTAGCTTGAACATGCTAGAATTACTCAGACAGAACTCGTGCGAGAGTCCTTCAAAAAGCAACAAGAAGCCACAGAATTTATCAAGTGTCAGGAAGAGCTGCAAGAGCGTCTTAGTGAAGAAAGCAAAGCCAGAGAGCAGTTGGCTTTGGAGCTTAGTAAAGCTGAAGGTGAGTAGCTTCTTTGAGTTGATGAACTTTTCATTCATTTTTTATACTTGTCCATGTTTTATAACTACTGCATTTTATTTCATGCAAGAAATATATTTTTATTTATTGGCTAAATAAATTGCAAATTAAAAGAGAATTGTGAATTTTAGAATGTTATCAGCTTTCTAGATAGTTATGGCTGGATTTTTCTTATTATTCAGCAGTGCAGAAAAGAATAAATAAAAAGAAGGAAAAATAACTAGACATACGAAGTTTAAAAATAGCACTAAAAAAGTAGAAGTAGCGTGACACATGAAGAAAGACAGAAGAAAAAGCATGTGAACTATGGGTGTTGTCTGTAAACTAGCCATTCCACTCAAAACCTCTCCTAAACTTCCCAAGCCGCACCTTTCATTTTCCTAGCTGATGGTGAGATTATTTCTTCTCCATGTTCCTAACTCAAAGGCATAGGACAACCAAGGAAGTTTCCTATGCTAGCAAGGCATAGAAGAGCCAAGAAGTGAAACTTTCATCTCAAACCCTGGGAGTACAGTTAGCCATCCTCCTCCAACCTCTTCCACCTTTTAAATTTACATTATTGTAAAGTAGACAAGATGATACCACTTCCTTGTGGCTTCAGTGGCTCTTGATAAAATTTAAAAATTTCATAGAATCAGTAACGTTGGAAGGGACCTCTGGAGATCATCTAGTCTGACCCCCCTGCTCAAGCAGGGTCACMTAAAGCATGTCAGACAGGGTTGCATCCAGGCGGGCCTTGAGTATCTCCAGAGAAGGAGACTCCACAACCTCTCTGGGCAACCTGTTTATGACAGCGCTAAGATAAAACTAAAGAGGCATACATGAAAAAATCTAATATATTCCTTCATTACTTAGGGTAAAATTATTTTAAATTGTTGCAACATAGTCAGAACTTGTGGGGGRAAAATTGTTGTTGTTTTACGAAGTCTAGCAGCCAACTCTGGGTGCTCTGGAAATGCTGTTTAAGAAAAGTAGGTTATATAAGTTGAGGTTTTCCCTGCCACTGTCTGAATCACAGTTAGTTTCATGCGAGTGTAAAGGTTTGCAATGACCTGAAGTGGCACATTCTGAAACACGCTCACCTCAAAACTAGGTAGCACATCTCAGAAGCCATGCTTGCATTATACTAATTAATGGAAAAATATTCTAAATTTATGCCAAAAGATATAATTGTATAGGTATTTCTGAAACTTGAAGTTTGRGGGTGCATGGCATTTATAAATTTGTGCCCATATATCTTTGTAGCAGGTTGCTGTGGAAACTGATACTTATGGAAATCTCTTGCTAATAACATGGAGCAACCTAGTCATTCATTACAATGTCAATAATATCCCCAGACTGGAAAGCCTGAACTATGCCTCTGACCTCATTAAGGAAAGCAAAACTGGTTTTATTTCCACAAATTACTCAAATGTAAATGTTAACTTAAATATCCTATGTATACCCAGGGATTCTGCAAGAACCTGAGTTAATTATTTAAAGTAATTTTTTTAAGGCCATGGAAGACTAAACTGTATCAACTTTGAAATCAAATAATAGCATTTCCTAACTCTGTCTCATTTGGAAGTATTTTTAAATGCTTGAATGTGTGTTACTATCCTTAAAATTAATTTACTTCATTTTGTACAGACAAACTTAAATAGTAACAACTTACAATCATTGAATYACCAAATAGTTGAGGTTCGAAGGAGCTTCTGAAGATTGTCTAGTCCAACATCCCTGCTCAAAGCAGGGTCAGCTTGAGTAGGTTGCTCAGGACTCTGTGCAGCTGGGTTTTGGATATCTTCAAGGATGGAGATGCCACAACTTTCATGGGCAAGTCTGTTCCAATGTTTAAGCACCCTCACAGTTTAAAAAAAAAAAAAAAAGAGAGAGAGAGAGCACGAGAGAGAAAGAAAGAGAGAGAGAGTTGTTTCTTATGTCTAAAAGCAGTTTCCTGTGCCCATAGCCTCCTTTCCTTAATTCCACACAACCATGAACAAAAATGTAAAAACCTCAGTCTGAGTTTGACAATATGACAGTGATAAATTTCAGTCTGCACTGTGTTTGAAGTCATCTTTTTAAATGTATTTTCAGCAGGATTAAGGAGACAACTAAAAATGTTCAAGTTGCCACAAAAGGAGAAATACAACAACTTTTCTGACATCAGGAAAATACATTCAAATTTTACCAAACACATAATTTGTTGCAAATTCTTTTGTCACAGAATCATAGAATCATAGAATCAGTAAGGTTGGAAGGGACCTCTGGAGATCATCTAGTCCAACCTCCCTGCTCAAGCAGGGTCACCTAGAGCATGTTAGACAGGGTTGGATGCTCAAGCAGCCTTTATACATAACTTTATTTTGTCGATAGATGAATGATCTATTTCCATCCAGCATCTCTGCCACTGTCTCTATGTGGCTGTTTGCAGTAACAACCATAGTAACTGACATCTGGAAAAGATGTGAAAAACACCTGTTCTGTAGGCAGGATCTCTGTRGTAGATGGCAGAAATATTTGGTCGGCTCTGAAGCTCGGCAGACTTACCCGTTTCTGCACAGGAGCAAAGATCTAGTTTCGGAGCCACACGTTATTCTTGGAGAATGCAGTCCTGCCAGGCCTCCTTGTTGTTTCACATAGCTAATCCAATATGAGTTCACACGCTAGTAATACATATAATAAGAAAGGCAGGTTTCTAAGCTGCRTCTCTAAAACGTGATGTGGGGGACAGTGGGCAGCCTGTCAATGCACAAAGCATGAACATTGCGTGTAATTAGCATATTGGTTGCAACATTTTAATAGCTTCAAAAACCAGAGAAGAGGAGAATTGATTTCAGAGGGAGATGTATTGAGCTTACATAGATTCAACTGTGAAAGAAGTATTTTATCATTACTTTTTAAAAAAAAGAAATTACCAGAGAGCACAAGCAAAACCAGTAATATTTTCTGCCGAAGTACAGATGACCTAAGAATTTATATTCCTGCATGAGTAAGTTACAAAACTGTTTAGGACTGACAGACTTCAGAAAGTAGGTCACTCTTATGTCTGTTGCCGCTTTCCTTGGAAAACAATTATTTTAGACTTAATAGAATCTATATTCACAAATCTTCAAAAATAAAATAAAATAGACTAAATAATACATGAAGACAAAGCAGTGAGGTTAGTGTTAAATTTTAAAGGCAGAAATCTGCCATAATTTCATATTTTTTTTATTACTGTCCTGTTACAAGATGAAAACAGACTGAAAATGGACTAGATTCTTGTCTTGAGTAATATGCTTCTGTTATAAAGGTTATTTGTGCAAGCAAACTGATAGCAGCAAAAAACTGCAAGCTCTTGCTAGATGCCAGTTTGTAGATAGTGAGGTTGTCTGCATGTAAATGAAGATGAAATTTTAGCCTTTATAAAGACTTTCAGTAGGAGCTGAAATATTCAACCAGAGCATGCTTTGTGTTTGGAGATGTAACAGATTAAACAAGTACATATTTGTGCTAGAAAATAAAATACATTTAAATAGAAAAGTCCAGTGAGAGCCATGAAGCTATGTTTCRCGTTCTCCGTATTCTATCTGATGAGGATTTAGGTGGAAAAGAAATACAGAATGGAAACAATCTTCTGAAATCTTTAAGCTTCCTAATGGAATTTAAATTTAGTTGTAGCAGTAGAACTGGTTGATTGTATTTTATTTATAAATTTTTTAAGGAATAGTGATGTATGTTCAGAGAAGTAAATTCAGTACCAGTTTATAAGACTTGACAGACTAGCTGTATTGGTTCAGTTCATGATCAGTTCTGGAACACAGGAGACAGAATTCGATGTTACAATTCTAACCTTTGCTAGATACATTTCACAGCCCAACTTCTAAATTATTTGTAGAATTATGTCATGTTGAGAGATTTAATTCAATTCAGTCTTTTACAGAAACTGAGCTCATCTGTCCCCCTTACTTCTTTAATGTACACACTTTTTAACTCCTGAGTTTATTAAATCTTTTTTCCTCCCTTTTTTCTCTGAGCAGCTAAAATCAATGCTCTTAATGACAGACACCCCTTTTGATATAACAAAAAAGAATGCCATAGACCTCTTTAATTTTTTCTGCTCATTGAACTGAGTTGTGAGCACGCTCTGACAAAGCCAAAGTGCATTCTCTTATCAGATTCCTTGTTTAGGCCTACAAACGATAATGCAGAACAACATCTGAGTTCATTACACATCTGATGGTACTCTGTCTTTTCTTGAGATAAAATATGTCATTTTTGATCATTTCATACTAATCACAGAAACTGCTGCAGCTGAGACATTTTCAGACCTCTAGTGTTTTGTTTTAGTGGCCTGTCAGATGTAACTTATCTAAGGAATGTGATAGAAAGCTAATGCCAATTTGTTCACTGAACTCTGACAACTTTCATTAAATCTCTTAAAAAAAAGAAAGAAAAAAAAAAGAAAGAAAAGAAAGAAAGGGGGGAGGTAAGGGAAGGAGAGGAGGAAGTACCATAATACACGTGATCTTACCATATTTTCTTTCTCTCTTGTTCATATACTGTGTGTGTATGTGCATGCACTTCCTTTAACCTGAAAATACTCTCTCAATCTCTAACCTGTCAAGAACTCTTTAGCTGTGATGGGTATAAATACTGGAATTCATGTTGTCTTAAATTTTTGAAATGCAATGTTTCTAGTGTATTTTTTTCAACTGTTAATCCCTCTGTATAGCTGTGCACTCTATGAATCAAAGACTGCAAAAAAAGATTGGTCAGCTGTGCCTGACTGGTATACCTGAGGACCAGACCTATGCTTTTTAGACTATATATGCAAAGACCACTGTTACTTCATTTCCATCTTGGTAACTTTCATCTGAGATGTGACTAAGAGAGTTCGCAGAGGTTTTACTATATCTACATTGACAACCAGGGGAAACATCTTTAGTTTTCCTGTAGTATCAAGCTAGAGTAAAATCAGTATTAACACTAGCTCAAGACTATAGATTTGTATTGATAGATTTTAGGTTCTTCAATAGTAGAAGTTTGCTTTCTTATTGAAAGATACCACTTAGATTCTGCGGGTTTTGCAAGATAAACCATTTCTATAAAGTAATAAGAAACAACCTATAAGAGAGAATTGTGTGTCCAACTGAAAAAGTTCAGACATCATATGAGTAGAATCCTGTCTGTCCTTTAGAGCCATTGATATCAGACATAAACGCATCTTATCATGGAAATCTGGAAGTCTGTCCTTAAATTTTACATATTTAGTAGCTTTCACTCTGCAGTAGAAATATCTGATGTGAATTTTCTCATTCAGACAGAAGCCAATATCATTACAAGATCTCACTTTAGATTATATAGCCCTCAGGGAAATTTACATTTTTTCCATAAGTCTTTTGCTTTATCCTTACTTCTCTGTCATTCCAAGAAGATGCCATATTTTCAGCCATAGTATCATTCAAAAAAGATAAAACTGTGAGTCTTATCACATTACTCACAATACTCATTGTATTCATGTATAGTGTACTTTTAAAATATATGTRTTATGTATATTTTTAAAGGCATACAAGACATTTCTAAGATAGTGTCCAGACATCTTTGTTTAAAAGCTCACTATTTTTCTATGCTATTTTTAAAGTTGCATATAAATATCRAAGAAATTAAATTGTTTCATAAATGTGGGGTATGTTTCAGGTACTAAACATGGACAGCTAGGGCCTCATTAGGTGTCTTATGATATCTGAGGAATCTGCATGATAAAGGACCTACAGGAGACCCATGATCTTCCAGAAATAGTAGCTGGATACCAGGCACCTGAATTTATTTGAAATTTCTTTTGTCTCCTACAAAATCCTAGATTTTTGTCTCCAACTTCTTGTTGTTCCAGAGGTTTTGTGATGCAGAAGAAACTGGAGTTGTATTTGGTCCTGTGCTGTCCTTCCAGTTGTTTGTGTATCAAGGAAGCCAGCACAGGAGTACAAGTTTTCAGGTGCTGAGTATCTAGCATGCATGTGCATTCATGTGAGAATACGATTGTGATTTCATCACTCAAAAAATTACAGTTGTTCTTTATTATGTATTGAATCTACCCCAAAATCTGTTCTACAGGCATCATTGATGGTTATGCAGATGATAAAGCATTTCTGGAAAAACAACTCCAGGAAAAAATAGATGTAATTGACCATCTTGAGCAAGAGCTACTGTGTACAGGTAACAAATTGCAGGAGTTAGAGGCTGAACAGCAGCAGATCCAGGAAGAAAAGGAGTTACTAACCAGACAGAAGGATGCCATGCGAGCAGATGCGGGGCCAGTAGAGCAACGTATGTATTCTTCACAGTCTTTCTATGAGATGTTCTTGTATTTTCAAGTAAAATACAGAAATCATGGTGAATTTTCTGTTTTTAATCATCAGTAAAAATGTGATATGGCAAGTATTTTCGTACCTGGTGCCTAAMCTTAGCATTGTAACTCTTCTCAGTATTTAAACAAAAAGAAACTGATTTTGCAGAAGTGTTGAGCAATCACAATTGCCAGCAAGAGCTTAGTACCTCTGAAAATCTGATTGTTTTCATTTATACAATCACTGGAGAGAGAATAACTCAAAGTTAGCATCTATGTATAAAAATACTGTAGTAAATATTTTCCAATATTTAGAGATTTAGAGAGACTAGCAAATATGATCGAAGTAGAATATGATGTCCATATTTTAGACACAGAAGTTGTTACACTTTTCTAGCAAACTCTTCTTTTGGGGAAGAATTGTGTGGTAAGGATAGACTATTATCTGCTAGTAATGAAAGCTGTTTACTCAGACCTTCAAAGAGTAAATAAATAAAAAGCTTTTAGCAGTGATGGTAAAATAATTTCATATAAACACCATGTCAGTTTAACTAACTGCTTACTCAAAAAAATCCTGAAGTCTTCCTGAAGTAAATACATCTTTTAAATCTTCCTTAAACAAAAAACTAAAAATAACATTTTATATTTATGAGGGGAAGAAAATTAGAACAGCGGTGTGTAAGTAGTGTTGAACTTTATAGGATTGCAGTACTTACACTGTAAATAGCAGGATGAAGTTAACATTTTATTTAGTATCTCAAGGTTTATTGCAATATATAATGTTGCTTCTAAACTGCTGAATGTGTATTCAAAATATTTTATACTTCCTATTGTGTATTTGCAATTTCCTGAATCCATTTTTTATAACAAAGAACAGCTCATTGTTTGCTATTTTATAGAGTCCTTGTGTATGAGCCTAGTTTAATTAAGTTGTTTTACATTTCTAAATAATTTTAAGTCATTTTCATGTATAACAACAGTAACAACGAACAATTCTATAATTTTATATATATATATATATGTATATATCACTTATGTCATGCATACAAGAATAACCTACTGCATTCCCTAAGTTATCTCAACAACTTTGTCATTAAATGCCACATTCTATCTTTRGCGTCATTTTCTCTTACGTTGTTGCACCACAAGAAAACTAGAGCTGGCATGTGAATTACTTTGCTTCTTTTTTTTTTTGTTTTCTCTCTCTCTGTTCTCCTAGGCCTAGTAGATGCTGCAGTCGATGCAGCTTCCCAAGCAGGTGTGTTTGTATATTGCATGGCCAATCGTTAATTGGGTGGAAGACTTACACGTACTGACATTGTTAATCAAGATTATTGGGCTTTCAGCTTACTGACATTACTTGTAATTCTTACTGGCCTGCAGCTTTGATGTTGTATTCCATATTCAGTTTTACTTTTTGCTAACAATATTTCTTGTGATTTCTAAACATAATAAGCAGATTCATCAATAACCATCATCTTATTCACCTACGAATTACAGATGCTCACATAGTATTGGAAGGATATCTTTTGTAGCCTTTTTTTTTTTTTGCTTTTTATTTCCAAATATGGTGAAGGCATTCATTATGATAACTAAATAATATATTATGTTGGCATGTAATGGTTACCTAAAAAAGAAAATTGATTTAATATGATGTAAGATGATGGTGCCCAAAGGATCTTTCTTGTAGTGAAAGTAAATTGTATTGTATCTGTCTAAATATCAATCATATTTTAAAGATTCTGCAAATGTAATTTCACTTTACAGTTTGGATTTTTACCTCAATGAGTGCGTATGTTTAGGTGATGTGTATTTCAAGGGGCTGTGGCTTAAAGATCTTAATAGAATGGTTTGGGGCTTTACTATCCACGCTTTTAAGAATTTTGTGTGGACTCAAAATCAGGCAGTCACTGATTTTAGAAAGTTCCAGTTACAGGTCAGTAATTTCCCTCTCTATCTGTCTGGTAACCTCTGTAAGTCTTTCAGTATTTCCTTACTATACTTTGTGTGTATCACATTAAAGAGCAAAGACTGGGAGTGAATTATTTTTACTGGCACTGGTGATGAGAAGAGGGTTGGTTTTTCTGTTCTTCATTGTTAACGCCTGTGCTGACTCCGGCTGTAGATTGAACCAATCCATTCTTCTTTTTTTTGTGTCATTTATGAAACTTGAACAGTGAAGTGATCTGATATAACCTCATTAATAGTCCTCTAAAGGACAGTTGTTTTAACATGAATTTGTATAGCTTTTGGTGGTTACCTTGATTATTTTTCAGAGGAAAATATATTGCCTAAAAAGGAAAAATAGTAAAAACCCAAACCAGTTAACATTCTTCAGAGTACAGCATGGATGCATAGAGCCTTGGGGAGTGGTTTGGCTTCATAGCATTGCTAAATATTCCTAACCTGAAAGAATTTTTATGACACCTTTATTGTAATCAGAATTGCTGGAGGAAACAGAAAAGCTAATGAAAGAAAAAATTGAAGTACAGCGTCAAGCTGAAAAAGAATACGATGACCTCCAGAAGCAAGTGAAAGTCTTGGAAATAGACTTAGAAGAGCAAGTCAATCGTTTCATAGAACTAGAACAAGAAAAAAATGCAGAACTAATGGACTTAAGGCAGCAAAACCAGGCTTTGGAGAAGCAACTTGAGAAAACAAGAAAATTCCTAGATGTAAGTATAGTAAAGCTGTTTCATGGAGAAGGGTGGGCACTTGTTTTCAATTGTGAGTCAACAGCAAATGCTAGGTTTTTTTTAGACTTTGAGCAAACATTGAGCATCACATTATAGTAACAGAAATACAGGTTCTGGGACAAGAATTTGATGAATGTTTTGAAAGTTGGATTGAGGTGTTTGCTTATGACAGTCCTGCCTTTTTAAGTATAACATAATAAACTTTCTAAATGTTTACAATAACAAGAAACTTATAAAGTTAATAAGGAAAATAAAATTTTGGCAAACTTCATTATTAACAACATTTTAACTTTCAGGAGCAAGCAGTTGACAGAGAGCATGAGAGAGATGTATTCCAGCAAGAGATACAGAAGCTGGAACAACAACTTAAGATTCCACAAAGGAGTCAGCCTGTCAATGAACATCAAACCAGAGAGGTGAGACAGCTTATTGCTTGTACTCAGTTAAGATATATGACAAAATAAAAACTATTAAAGTAATGTAATGAGACTCTTTCATAGCGTACTTGTTCTGCACCCACTTACATGACAGGAAAGTAAATCCATATAGAAGAAGGGTAACTTTTTGAGGGAGAAGAGTTGAATTGTGTTCTTGTGGGGGGGGGGTTGTTTGTTTTGGGGGATTTTTTAATAGTAGATATATGGAGATTTTATATCTTTCAAAAGGCTGCTTTGAAGTAACTTAATTTAGAAAACCCGGTCTGTTTTCAAAAGCCTCTGCAAACATTCAGGGCTACTTTATGGGTTTACCATGTTCTTATGCTGTTATGTGCCACTATGTCTATAGCACGGGCCCACCATTCGAACAAACTGAATTCCCAAGGTTGAGTACCTTTCTACAGTTCGCCACAGATGTGGTATCTGACTGTGTGCATGCTTGAACCTCCCCAGTTATGTTGCAAGTGAAATTCTCTGCACGTTGAAGTAAGCAGTGGAACAGGCAATTTCAGGAGTGTGATAGAAAACTACTAGAGCTGACAAAATTAAGAAAAGGTGGCAGCTGTGCGAACACTAGGTATTAAGAAGTCTCTGTACCTTGCAATGAGTTTAGTTTGGTGACCTGTTAGTTTTTATTGCACTTTTTTTATGTGAGTTTTCTTCTGTCCTGTGTTTTGAACAAGGCCTGTATTTTTGCATGAATTATTTTTTTGCCTGATTTGCAGTATAAAAATATCTCTTATTAGGTTGCACTGTGAATTTCAAATGAAAGTTCTTACTGAGGTGGTTCAGTTGTAATTCAGTTGTGGTTGTATGTATCAGTTGTAATTCAATTATTAAATATTAGCAGCATTTAATGTCTTATAATGTATAACATAGGGCYATAGAGAGGCTTAATAATAGGACATAAATCAAAATATAAGAGGTGTAAGCTATCAAAATACTTAAAGTTCCSAGATTTAGGGGGTATATTTCATGTTTGTTTATATACTTTAATAACGTTCCTTTGTAAGAAATCTTATAGTCAAAGTGTTCAGTGAGTATTATGTGATATTGCTGTCCTTAGCATCAGTGAATAAATGAATCTTCAGGTATTATTAGCTAGCTGTGTGTTAACCAACCCATGTAAAGTAAGTTGCATCTATTTCCTTCTATTGCCAGTATGTACACACTCTTCTGCTGTTGACATGTTGCAACAGTAGAGAAGAATTTTTAGCCCTATTATTTTGCCTGAATCCAGGATGTTCCTTTTGAGTTTTTTCTGTTATGTGTTTGTAATTTGAGGCACAGGTAATATATGAATTCCTGCTAAAAATTCTTAAGTTAAAAAGGAAAAAAAAATTCAAAGAAGAAGAAAAAATCAAATTTGATGGCAAAATAAAAATTGTCTTATATTTCTGTATACATACTATATGTAAAAATTGTGCAGATTTATATATGCATATATATATATATATGCATATATGCATATATATGCATACATGTTTCAAAGTTGGCAGATGTACTCCGGTGGAAATTTAAAGGATGCTTTAATATGAAAAAAAGCGCTAGCTGAGGTTTAAATTTTGATATTTTTATTAAATACTTTTAAATTGTTAGATTTWAAGTGGGTAGAAAGATAAGCAGGCAGTAAGCTAATGTCTGCAAGCACCACGGGTGTAGCTACTTTTTGGGGAACAGGGAGTACTGAAGGTGGTAAATTAAGAGTTATAAACAGAKTTTTCAATGATTTATTAGATTTACATTTCATTTTTACTATATGAGGAACACAGTCTTACAGTATCCTATACTTTTGTGTTACAGTGTTACTTAGAATATTTTAAAAAATTCATTCTCTATCATTATTTCTCATGCTTTTCTGAGGTGAATTTCTTTATTTTTTCATTTTCATTTTCACGGGTTTTGAAATACTCTTCTACTTTGTGCAAGTATCTTGAGCATTTTCTGTTGATAATTTCATTTCTTTTTTACTATTATTTTAGGTTACTGTGTCAACTTATTCCAGGGAAGATTGTCTTTAAAAGACTGCTCTAGACTTGATTTTTTTTTTCTTTTTTCATTTCTCTCAGGAATTTTCTCTGGTCACTTCAGACTTTGATGTTACTCTTGGATGGATAATGTCAGTAATGGCATCCTGTCAGCTTTGTATTCTGCTCATCTTCTCTCCTATCTATTGAAATGCTTTGACTCTTCTACTTTTTGGCTACATCGTAACTTCCTAATCGGAAATACTGAAATCAGTTTCTTGGGTGGGATAAGCATGATTTCCATGTCTCTTGTTGTTCCACTCAGATCTTAACTCTGTGCTTCAGATACCATGGATCTGTTACTCACACATCTTTCTTATCTGTAATTTTTGACTAATCATTTCTGCAATGCTGCTAGAATTGGGATTATTCCTATCTCCACTACTGCAGTTATTCTTTTCATATGTTGCTTTTGATCCACAAGTATCTGCACTGCTGAGATTTAGAATGCTTTATTGGACATTTTTCCTGCTATAGAAAGTGAAAGGATAYAATCCATCCAGTCTGTTTGGTGCTACTTAACGAACCCATCAAGAAAACAAATCTTGTTTCTTGAGATTGAATTATAACAATTTTCTTGAATGTTAATGTCACAATGAACTTCAGGGTGTTTATGTGTTACTAATCAACTATTTACTTYGAATACACTTTTCACAGATTTTTAGAGCTGTGATATTCCTCAAAGACAAAAATAGCATCTAAGGTCAAGACATTTCATCCTTAGATGTTAGAGATGTGTTTGGTTTTGTTTTAAGTGGGCTACATAGGATATATTATTTGTTTTTAACACATTGGAGAGTCCGAGGGCTTCASAAGGTCAAGGTTAGTTCTAGAGAGTAAATGATATAGCACAGAACATCAGACTTCTTCAAAAATGCTATTTGTATTTTTTTGGATATAGGACTACAGTAATGTACCTTTACATTCTGTTTACCTGAAGAGTAGGAGATTTTTTTACAAGGAAAAAAAAGAGGGAYTTTTTCCTCTATCAGAAATGAATGTTGTTACTTCTGCTAGCAAACCATGCCAATCTACTACAATATATTCATCTTCTTGCCACATTGTCACCAGGTTGAACAATTAACAAATCATCTAAAAGAAAAAACAGACAAATGCAGTGAGCTTTTGCTCTCTAAGGAGCAACTTCAGAGAGATATACAAGAGCGAAATGAAGAAATTGAGAAACTGGAATGCAGAATAAGAGAACTGGAACAAGCCCTAATCATCAGTGCCGACAACTTGCAAAAGGTATTGCTTGGTCTAAAATTACCATTTACTTACTACTGTTACACTGCGTTGTTCTCAAGAAAATCAATCTTCTTTATTTGTGTATCAGTAAGCAAAGAAATAACTAAATTATAATGCTTATTTAAAGGTGGAGGAAAGGAAACAGTTTGGCACCATCATAGAAAAGGGAGAATTACCACTTGAAGTACAACTGCAAGCTGAACGCGAAGCTGTGGACAGAAAGGAAAAGGAGGTACAATAGCTATGAAGTGTTGAGTATTTCCTCTGATGTTTTGGACTGTAAGCTTTTGCTTTGTATTGAGCTTAAGGAACTCTACAGGTGAAAATTTCCAAATAGATCAGAGACGGGAGTCCAAATTGCATTGAAATTCTCTTGTGAGCTCTAATTGTTTTTCTTGTCTGTGTTAGTGCTCATGACTTACAAGAATGTTTCTGGAAGCAAAATTTGGATCAGTTAAGAAAAAAAAWTATTATTTTGAAAGGGCAGCTCGGTGCATTAATAAGGAAAAGCTTGTGTAAATAGATGTAGTTGTTTAAATTTGGTTTCTTTGTGTAACTAAAAATAACTGTAAGGTAAAATGACTGAATTAAAACGTCTGGAACTATTGTAGTGGCTTTAGTTGGTTTTCTTGGGTTTTAAAATTCCATTCAGTTTTAAGAATCAAATATATCAAGAGAGTCACTGGGTACAAATTCTGGTGTTTGTGTATACTGAATTAGTTTACAGTGACATTGCCCCTGAAAATTTTGGCCTTTAAATTTTTGGTATGGTTCTACATCTTTGTTTTGAAAACATAGATCATAAATCTTGAGGAACAACTGGAACAGTTTCGAGAGGAGCTAGAAAATAAGAATGAAGAAGTTCAGCAATTGCATATGCAACTAGAAATTCAGCGAAAGGAGTTCACTACACGATTGGAAGAACTTGAGCAAGAGAACAAGTTATTTAAGGTAATTGTGTAACAGAGAAGCCTAGAGCTTTTCTTCTCCTCATCCCCAGAAATAAAATCTTGAAAAAACCAAGATGCCAAATTCTCTCTCTCAGGCATTGTTCAGTTCAACTGCAAAATACTAAAAACCTCACAAGTTATTTCTCATTTCATACATTTTGCTTATTTCAACTCCTGTAACTTAAATACTAATAGAAGAATGTGCAGAAAATGTTATGTACAACTGTAACATGGTTTGGGTTTTTTTGATAGAATGAAATGGAAATACTGGGACTAGCTATCCAGAAGTCTGAAGATGCCACCGTAAAGGACCATCATGTAGTAGCTGGGAAATTCRCTCACATCATGCAAGAAAAGGAGCAGGAAATAGATCATCTTCATGAACAAATTGCAAAACTGCAACGGCAACTTGAAGTCACAACTGACAACAAAGTACATACTTTTGAAATCTTTTGCAGAGTCCTATTTTATGTTGCTAGCTGTTTTTCCTCTTTTGTTGGTAGGGATACTTTCTGTTTACTTTCTATTTATTATTCTGCTTGTTTTTACTTTAGTTCTTTTCTGAGACTCTTTATTCTTCTAACRCTTTGGAGCATTTAGTAGGATGTAGATAGCTCAGCATTCATTCTACCATCTCCATACAATGACTGCCTTTAGTGCATTATGTTTCAATGACACCTGCAGAATCATATTATATTTATTAAGCTTTCTGAACAGTTCCACTTCTGTGCTTCCTAGGCTTATGTAAATATTCATCATCATACCAACGTCTGCAACATCTTTTATCCAKTTTGAAATGTGCTGGATATGGAAAGAACGTGCTGCATTATATAAAAAACTTAGAGCAAGAAATGTATTACATCTCAGTAAATAAAATAAAGATGAATCTTTGAAGTTCTCTGTTATCTTCAAATTAGATATTTTTTGATGATAAGCTTGATTTTCTTCTGACTTACTTCCATTTTATACAGGTATAGTGCATTTGATTTCAATAGAAATACCATTTATTTTACGTTGATGTAAGTGATAGCAGAAACATTCCAGTCTCACATTTTTTTATAGAAATAAAATTGGAACTTTTAAATGAAAGGATTTTATCTTGCGTTCTGACCATTTTAAACATACAAATGCAAATTTATTAATCATAAGTTTTATCTCCAAAATAAGTATTATTCAGTAAGATCATAATAAAAGTTCTGTTAACCCTCAGCAGCTGATTGAACGTGTTGGATAACATTCCACTTGGACACAAGAATCCACTGCAGTAGAGTGGATAATTTCACTGTGTTTTTATATGGTAAATTCAGTTGTAATGAACCTCAATGARTAATAACAAAACTATAGAAAATGGATTTAGGAAAGGTCATACTTCAAGAATATAGAATTGTTCTTCTGCTTTACACAGACCTCAGTTATAATTACATCAATTGCCTTGAGAAAAATACCCAGGATTCAGGTTTAATTCATTTTAATGGTTAGTTCTTCTTTAATATGAAGTTTCATTTTCTTAATTTCATCCTCTTACTCGATTATATTTTCCAGTGTATTAAATAATACGTCTGTTTGCTTCATTCTGAGAGCAGTATTAAATACGTATAGATGATCCTTAGGTCAATCCCTTTCCTAATCCTTTAGTTATCTTCATCACACTAAGTGCTTTTCTTTTAATTGCTGTTTAATTTGCGTTCTRTGGTCCTTTGCTCCATTATGTTTTGAAGAACAAACTGTTATACTGACTAGATAGCAATCTCTAGGATCACTGTTCTTTTCTTCTGAAAAGCAATGCTTCAGTCACTTTTTCTTTAATGTTTTTCAGCTTCCTCCATTCTTTGTGGATGTTTTTTAAAAATAAGCTCRTGGTTGAAAAATCAGATCTTTTATACAGTCACATTTTTTATTTTTAAATCATTTTTACAAAGTCATCTTACTCTTCTACTTGATTGTCTAAATCTAATGAAGGATAGAAAGGAAAAGGAGAGAGCTCAGCTATTTTAATGATAAATATAGCCCTCTTCTCCTCCTAATTGTTTTTTCTTAATTTTTGTCTCTTTTACATTATCTGTTTAAATATCATAACTGATTTTATTTTATACTGTTACTCTCTGAATATTCTTGACAGATTTCCTTCTACCTTTTTCTATTTCCAGTGTAGAAGTTTTGTTCATTTCAGATCTTCAGGCACTTTCTTATGAAAATATATCCTCTTAGTTTTTTACTTCTTGTAATCTGGCCTGTTACTTTTGTAGAGAATTCTTTGACATTCTTCACTCTAATGAGAATTTGCTGCTACCACACTTATAATTAGCAGTTCCTTTATAAAATTCTTAAGACTTACTCAGTTGGAATCTAATAACTTGTCTTACTACTCCTTGATAAASCTTTTTTATTTATTAAATTTAGTGTTCATCAACATGATTTTTATGCCCTCATTTCTTTCTTGTTAGAGGTCTTATGTCTTCGTTTTTCTGAATCATAAAATCTTCACTGTAATAATTTGCTCAGTTACATCTTTTTACGAATTTCTAGGAAGTTCAAATCCTTTACCAGATCTGTAATTTTAAGTGTCATTAGAAGTAGTCCAGAAAAGTAGCATTCTTGTTTTCTTCATGTCTTCACAGATCTGTCTCTAAATTTTGAATAGTTATATGAATTTTTAAATAAATATCTCTATAGCTTCACTTCTCTTTGCTYTTTATTCGAACTATAGCACAAAAAAATGATTTTGCTATAGGTATTGTTTGTCATGTCTGCTTTTGCACACCTGTATATGTAYGTACACACGTGCATGTGCACATGCACCCATGTACTTGTGTGTGTGTGTATATATACRCACATATATATGTAGGTTATATATAGGTTTAAATGTATATATAGGTTTGTGGTAAGAAATGTCRGAGTTAACTAAGGCATGTTTCCAGTGGTATCAGAGAAAAAGCATACTACATATATATTTTAAATAAAAATAGACCTTTAATTAAATGTGTTGAAAAATACAGATCTATCTTAATTGGCTGTGACCATTATAAATCTACTATTGTCTGCATATGACAATATGAATGTATGGTGCTTCTGAATGAAGAGCACAGTATCTGACAAATGTAGCTGAATTTGTCTGATCTGTGTATGGTAAGTTTGAAGATCCGGTGCTTTTTTTCTGAACATAATTTCTTTATGTAATGTACTGCAAGGTAACTTACTGCTAAGTGTTAAGCCTTGTAAGTCTTGGTTTCCTGGAATTCTTTGAGTAAGTCTAGTATATTAACCCTTGATTGCGTAAAAAGACTGAACGCAGACATGATCACTCCATTTGTTTCCACTGTAATTTTTAATAGGAAGGACTAGCCAGAGCTTTAGACAAAACAGTTGGAAAAAATATTGTGAACACTTCAACTCCAGTGTTTAGTACCTTAGTGACTGTTTTGAACACTTCTTTCAGTACCTTCTCACCTACATATTTTGCACTTCATTAAGTCCACAGGCTACTTGGTCAATCCTGTGTGAAAATACTCGTATTTCTCCTAAAGCTTTACAAGTGACATCCCATCAAGAAGTTCAGAGTTCTTTCTTTTACAGAATATTGCAAAATGTGGTTAAAATGTTGCCATGGTGTCCAATCCAAAAAAAAAAAAAAAAAAAAAAAAAATGAGGGTTTAATAGTTACTCATGAATTTCTTTGTGATTTCTTTCCAGGTTATTGAAGAGAAAAATGAACATATACGGGAGCTTGAAGCCCAGGTAGAATGTCTGAAAAGTGATCAGGAACGTATAAAGAAAAAAAATGATGAGGAAATGGAACAGTTGAATGATGTAATTGATAAGCTTCAGCAGGAACTGGCAAATATTGATCAAAAAGTACCTGCAGACATCACTGCTTTTCAAGAAGATGCTGACAGTCTGAAACACACGCTTGAAACAGTTCTGGCAGAAAAAGAAGCTTTGGAGAAGCATGTGGAAAACATTAATGTAGAGGCATCTCGAACAAAGAATGAGCTTGAGGAAACTAAGTTAAAAATGAACAAGCTAAAACAAGAAATAAATCTGTTAAAAAAAGAACATGAAAGAATAACAGAGAAGTATGTGTGTGCAATGACAAAAGGTGATACAGAAAAAACAGAAGACTGCAGCAATGGAAAAACTGAAAAAGTGAAAGCAGACTCATGTGAGAAGATAGAATTGCTAGATCAAACCCAGCTTAGGTCTTCAGATGAAAATACAASAGTCACCATTAGCAAGATGGAAGTACAACTGCAGCAGCTTCAGGCATGCATTAAGGAAAAAGATTCAGAACTGCGCCTCTCCTACAATGAAATAAAAGACCTAAAAGAGCAAGGCAAAGCTGAAAGAGAAACGCTTAAAAAGAAGATACAAGACCTGGAGAAAACACTTGTGGAAAAGGTTGCTGCTGCTCTTGTGAGTCAGGTTCAGCTAAATGCAGTTCAAGAGCAAAGGAAATTCATGCAGGAAATCCAAGCAGCTTCAAAATGTGCAGAAGAAGCAAGTAAGAGTGCCCAAACAGAGGATTTAGATGATGTAGCTGAAAATGAGATGGAATCAAAGTTATCACTCTTGACACAGAGGGTTACAGAGGTGGAGTACCAGCTGACAGAGATGAATCATAACTTGGAGCTAGAAAAGGAAAATGTAAAGATTGCACAAAAAGAAGCTAAATTGAAAGAACAGAGACTCTTAGAACTTCAGCAATTACTGGAAGAGATTCAAGAAAGGCACAAAGAAGAGATTCAGAAGTACATTAAGCAAGAAGGAATGCAGACATTTCAGGTAATTACATATCATTTCTTTTGGATTGTTTTCACTGAAAGATTTATTTTATGGAAACTCTTGAATGAAACACTTAATGAGACTAGCGCTGGGCACATTGTGCTGTGTGGGGTAGTTCTTCATTTCTCTATTTTTCATGAAGCTGCAAAGGATATGAAAAAGATRTAATTTTAGGTGAATTCCCAAAGCAGTGTTCATTTTGGACTAAAAACACCTTTTCTTTTCATGGATATGGGGTRATTAAATTTTGAAGATATACTTTCTTGTTCTTATTTAGAATTGAAATAAAATGGAATGAATTACACATGCAAATAGTTTACATGACAAGGAAGTAGACAAAATGATAAAAATGGTCTAAACAAGGATTTGAAATAGATAAAGCAGTTAAAGCAATTTTCCTTATAATGATGTTTTTGTTTGTTTTATATTTTTTTTTTATATTTTGATTTTGATTTACTTTTGCTTGTTTTCCTGCTTTGATTCTGAGGATATTTTACACCAGTAACTTATGCCAGCATACGTTTTTCCTAATTTCCGTCCATCACCAGTTATATAGTCTGAATTTGAAACTTTCAAAGTTGGCTATGCCCAATGACTAATTTTTAATTAAAAATCGGGACCTTTATTACTGATACTTTTAAGTTCAGAGAGATCATGGAAATCCAGTGCTGGACCAGAARAAGTTCTAAGACCTTTCATCTAAATGTTGATTGAATAATTGTCAGAATCATCTTATAAATTCAGTAATATTATGAGACTATATTTTCTGCTGGCTGGCTGTTGACATTCCTTTGGGCACTTTCTAGATGGTATTGCCAGTTTCTGTTTCTGTCCAGTAAACTGTGAAAAGATGGTCTTTCCTCCCTCTTATACCTAGTTTGTGGGAGTTGATCTAAAAATTTTTTATAGTGTTGATTTTGGGAGTATGCGTTAATTAAAATAACATACTTTTGTTTTCTCCTGTGGTCTTTTTCATTTGTAGCTGTATTGAGTTAGTGTGCGAGTGCTTTAATTAAAATTAGAATTCGTCATAAGATTCTTGAAAGTTTTCCTGTCTTRTGTTGCCATGTAGGTAGCAGCACGACTCATGGAAAGTCAAAAAAGCAATGTACTTATTGATGAATTTGAACTAGAAAAAGTTAAAGAAGAGTCAGCTGCTGCTAAGAAAGAGTTGAGTAGTTACAGAGAAGAGGCAGAAAAACTTCAACAAGAACTAGCAGTAAGAACCAGATTATATTATAATGTAAATGATTGTACAGGGCTTATGCATTTACATATGCTATGAATGTTTTAATCTTGTACTATAAATGAAAAAAATGAGAAAAATGGTCACCTAGTATTTGCTATCTGTGTAACATAACTAATGCTGTAGACCAAAATTTCATTTGTTGCCACTCTGTAATTTTACAGTCCACAATAGTGTAGTTCTTATGAACAGAGGATCTAGAACTGCATTCCTTCACGTTAATACTTGCTAGCATGGATCACAACCACTTAAACGAAAATAAGACTAAAATGAATTCTAATTGTATAGAGGGTTGTTGGCCTTTTGGGGTTTTTGTGAAATATTTGAAGGGACTACAATTCGGATTCTCCTTATTTACAGGTGAAAGAAGCAAAGCTGGTAAGTCTTCAGGAAGATCTGTGCAAAGTCAAGGAGAACCTAGTTCAGGCAGAAGATAAACTTGAAAGTTATGTTAGAAAGGACAAGGAAATGGCAAAAGCTGGAAGCAAGAAGGATGTAGAAATACAATCTGATTTGTCAGGCAGTGAGTCTCCTCTAATTAGAAAAAGCTCATGTTCACAAACAGACAAGACTGTGGAAATCAACAGCTGTGTCCAGACTTTACCAGTTCTTGTTAAACATGCAGAAATTCAAATTGATTTGCAAAGTGAATGCTCTTCAGAAGAGATTGCAGAGATTATAAGAGAATTTACTGAAAAAATTGATCAAATGCAAGAGCTYCATGCTGCTGAAATCATGGACATGGAGACGAGGCATATTTCTGAATCTGAAGAATTAAAGAGAGAAAAGTTTGTTGCAGTGCAAGTATTGACCGAAGAATGTAATAATTTAAAGGAAGTCATAGCAACTCTACGAGCTAAAGAGGTATGTGTCTCATTTTATATTCATTGTATTACTTTGGTTCTTGCTTTTGCGCTTGCTACAGAAGTTCTCATTTTGAGTCTTAAGAGTGAAGCACCAYTAATGTTTAGTGTAAAGCTTTTAAGTGTTCTGATGTTTCCACAGCCTAGGAGAGATTGTGAATCCCTTCCCCAGCAATTTAGGTTTGGGACTGTGCTCTACTATCAGATGCTTCCTTGTGCTGCTATCTTGGATCTGGCCTGTGGGAACAAGTGTGAATCACACTATCGACCCTAATCTTTCTATTCTGCTTTTTGATTATTTTTATCACGGGGAAACTGAAAGGAGCAACTCTCATTTTTGCCTGTTTCTTAAAGTTAGCTCCCTTATTTCATTCAAGGTTTGATGGTTCTCTTTCCTAAATATAGGGAGTACAGATCTCTGGATTAGCATGTTCTCCACCTTATCAAGCTAAAGATGGATGTTCTAGTGGTAAGAAACTTCTTTTTATAGATTTCACAGAGGATTATAAACTTGCCTTTTTGATATGGAGTTTACTGTTAAAGAGTTTGTATTCCAAGGAGTAAAGCCAACCACCCCACAGACTGAGGCAGAATCCTTTCACAGTGTTGAGCATGCCATGTCTATTACTTTGTCATAGAGAAAAAGGTCTGGAGAAGAGATGGTTTGAAGGTAGATATTAGAGGCAATTTTTTTTCTTCCAAATGTAGTTCCTATATTTTTATTGCAGATTCCACTTTCTTCACACACTTTCAGTGTGACTGTATCATCTCTTGACAGAATTTAAAGCCAAAGCTCCCTCACAGTGAGAGATGGTGGCAGGTACTGACTTTTCCAAGAGCAGGAAAAAGGATTAATGTGATCCTTTTCATAGGCCAAAGCTAAGTGTATTAAGGAGGGTTTRGCAGAAGAATTAATGCAAATGGTTATTTCTCTGACTTTTAAAACTAACTAGGATTTTTAGGTTTTGAGAATTTTTTTTTAGTTTYGTTTTGTTGTTATGCTTTGAAACTGAAAAAGAAAAACTATAAAACAAGTAGTCTCCAAGCTTAGAACCAACTGTGGTGACATGCAACCACCTGTTGTAACAACAGACAAAAATACTTTTTGATGCCTATTCTTCAAAGTTTCGCAGTAATCCAGCTTTTATGTTTTTCTCTCTTTTTATTTTAGACTCTAGTTCAGACTGGAGTCAAGGAACATATCTTGCTCAGACCCAAGGGTCTGACGCAGTATCTGAAGGAATAGATGAAGGTGAAACTTCAACAGATTTACTCCCCCAAAAGATTAAGGTAAAATAGAGCAAGCTGATCATTTTTGTTATGGAACAAGAGTGATGCTACTAAAAGCTTAGATAATCTGCCGCTTGATTAGTGAACAGAGAGTTATTTAGATAATTTTTTAAGTGTCGGCTATTTTAATGCATTTTAAAGTACTTCTGATATATTTTGTACATTGTACTTAGAAAGGCCTGTAGCTAGCTAAACAGTTTTTTGACAAAAAGTATAAGCTGTTTCACTTAAAATGGAATCTTTCACATAAAATCAATTAGATTAGTTAAACACAAGTTTTGTGAGAGCAAACTTGTTCTCAGTTATGATTATGAAAAGGTAACTAGTTTGTTTTTCTTCATAGTAATGATAATAGCACAAACACAATTACTGCATAGTTTCTGTTATATCTATTATGAAAGTAAATTAATGTATTTATTATAAGTAATAATATTAGATAGCTTAATGTATTTATCAAATAATGTAATGCAAAGTTTGACTGGAAGCTTTCCAGGAATTTGTTTTTAGAATGTYGATTTCCATCAGGAATACAGTTTAAAATTCAAGTATTGATTTAATAGATGAACTTTGGGAATTTTCCTGTGATACTGAAGAAGAGTGTATCTCTTTATATTTACTGAGCAATGGAACTGTTTAAAGATCTGAGCAACACCTCTGTTGTTGATACCGAGGAAGCATAGGTAGTTTCCTTATACTGGTTAATTTTGAAATAACAGTATTCTAATATGTATGAAAAGAGATTTTTATTACTAGGACTGAAATTACTGATTTATTTTTGTATTTATTATAGGGTTTGCTGAGAGCAGTCCATCATGAAGGCATACAGGTGTTGTCTCTTACTGAGTTTCCCTATGGTGAAAGAGAGATACCATCTCCTAAGCAAGGGCCAGAATGTTGGTTTGAAGAAAGGAAAGCTTTTCTAAGCACCATTGCATCTTTGAAAGACCTAATTGCAAAAATGCAACTTCACAAGGAAGCTGAGGTATGCATAATATTAAAGAATTCTATCTAGATTTAAAAAAAATATACCAGAGCTTCCCAAGGCGCATTCATAATTTAGTATTACATTCTGTTAATATACTTWTATAAAATTTCAGAAATATGCAGTAAAACTGCATGTTGTACTTTCCAGTAATAAATTACATGTTAAAATTACAGCTTTTGCTTGTTTTTCTATACACTGATTGCTTTTGACAGTATATATCTACTTTTTAGAAGTTTTTCTAATTTGAAAGCATATTCACAGTGGAAGTAGTGTTTTTAGTATTGCTGTTTTATTTATTGGTGTAACAGAACTTTGTTGTTAAAATAATACTATAATGAGAGAACAGAAAAATTTTAAATTGTTTCAAAATGTTAAACAAAACTAACATTAATCCATAATATGTTAAAACTTGCATATAGGGACTTGCTTCCATAACTAGCCGAATTACACTTTTGGAGACATGTAGGCAGTTTCCATTACTTCTGCATTACCTTCAGCAGGCAAAGTGGGGAGGTTAACTCCACAGTGTTATAAAATTAGATCTTTTTCTGTGCACTACCGCATAGTTCCATAGCAGTGTAAAAACAGAATATAAATATATGTAACATCATGAAAATTAAAATGATAATGTAATACAGTAACATAAATAATAACTATATGGGGCTAAGTTAAGTCTAAATTACTGCCGTGTAAAAAACAGGTACAAATTTTCATTAAGTAACATTTGTGCATATGGCATTATTGCATGTATTCAATAGATACATGCATCTGTTTAAAAAAATGTTATGCAGCTATTGAATAAGAAAAGCTCAATATTCCACTGAAAAYACACGCTTTACATTAAATGGTAATGACCACTGGAGTGCTCTAATCTTTGAATTTTGCTAAATATGAAAATTGTTTTTATACTATTTTAGATTTATGCAAGTTCTGAATCTCCTGAAGGAGTCTCTGACTGGCGTGGAGAACTTCTACATGGTATTCAACAAGTTTTTGTAAGAGAACAAAATGTTCTTCTTGCTGCGTTTCAAAATGAACTTGCAGAACTGGGCACAAGAGATGCAGTGATATTGATGAATCAGTTAGAACACAGACTACAAGAGCAGGTAACATAAAGCGTACTTTAGTCAAGGTCTATTTATACCTATGTTAGATTTTAATTTTTAATGTGTAAATCCATTAAAAATATATGTAGTATTGCATCTATGACAGTCCAGGGATGAAAGCAGAGTAGGACTTGTAGAAAGAAGGGATATCTTTAATAACAAAAACTGATGCAGTGGGGAGAGAGATTTTGGATACTCAAGCTGTAGAAAGAGTACAGCCTTTAGAGATAATTGGAAGTGAAAACAGTTGTCCTGAGCTTGATTTCATTTAGTTAATTAGGGATATGTTAGGCAATCTGAAAGAAAAGGTAGCTTGCATCTGTGAAGCAAATTGTAAGGAGGGGAAGTGATAAGGCTGCTATTCAGAGAGGTTTGTTATCTACGTGGGGCATGGAAGGATTAGAGAGGAAAATTAGAATTTGCCATAAAACTAATAGCTCTTTTGATTCTGTGCTTTTGGTGCCTAGTAGAGTAATAAGAAAAGGCAAGCAATTCTTTGTTTTATTACAATATTGTGTTAATTATGACTTAATTGAAAATGTTTTTAATATAATATATATGCAGTGACTCTGTAAGTAAGTATGATATCTGCACTCCCTAGATATTCTAATATCTGTACAGTTCNAAAAAAAAAAAGAGTTTTGTTTCTAAATTTATTTTAAATGTTAATAGGCTACAAATCAGAGAACAGCCATGGACTGTCTTCAGAATGCAGACAGAAGAAGTTTGCTAATGGAGATTCAGGTATTACGTGCCCAGATGAGCAGTAAGAAAACTAATCCAAAGAGAGAACAAGAGATTGATTCAAAAAGCCAAGGTAATTCAGGTCTATTTCCACATGTTTTCATGTCAGTGCTTGCAGAGAAAGTTGTAAGTGGAGAACTATTGACTTTTTTTTTCCCCTTCTGTGATCTTGATATTAATCTTATGTCCTGAGCATGCTTCATTTTCAGTTTTCTCAATCTTACTGGACTGATTTTGCAAAGATTAAGTAGTCTTCTGCATTCTCGCRGCTTATATCTAACTGAAAGTGATGCAAAGTTATTTTAATTTTTAGAAAAAACAGATTTGTATTTTAAGTGTTTAGGTCCAACAGGCCTGAAATTATTTAAATTGGATATTCAGTTATAATGAGTAAACTAAATAGCAACTAGACTGAGCAACAAAAATATAAAGATCTACTTTAAAACTTAAGGTAATCAAATACTTGATGTCTGTGTTTTTCACAAACATTTGCTACATCTTTTATACTTTGGAAAATGAAACCATGCTCAGCATTATGTTTATAATAAGCCATTCCAGATTATTTGCAGGAAATGTAATTCAGGATAGTAGTGTATTTTTTCTTTTAAATGATAAAATGGTGAAATGACTTCCATTGTGTTAGTAATAATCCAAGTGACATATATTGATACGGTTATGCATATATTTTTTTAAATATGTTTAAAAGTTAAACTGATTTCTTGGAAAGCATGAAATGTGTTCCAGTATAAAAGGAATGTTTTTGCCTTCACTTCACTGTTTTAAGAAAAGCGCTATTGGTGAAAGCCTTGTGGTCACTCTGTGTGCTAGGGGAAACTTCACCCATATGAATAGTGTTGCTTGCTTGCTAAAGTAATTTCCATGTTAATGGTACTCTCATTAGAAATGCTGGAGTATAATATGCAGCAGAAGCAGTCACAGATACTGGAGATGCAAGTGGAGCTCCGGAGCGTAAAGGACAGAGCAGCTGAGCTTCAGGAACAGCTGAATTCAGAGAGAATGATGGGTGCTGAGCTGAAGAATGAACTTGCACAAGCTAAACTAGAGCTTGAAACGACCCTTAAAGCACAGCACAAGCACTTCAAGGACCTAGAAACCATCAGGTGCGGCTTTCAGTGCCGAGTGTTCTGTGTTGATAGTGAAGATGATCTTTTCTATGTTGTCTTAAACCATAATACTGACTTTATTAAGGAAGTTGATCTCRGATAATGTAAATGCTTCTCATCTTTTCTTTAAAATATGCCTGACAAAAATAGGTTTCTATGTTAGTTGACAAAAAAATGTAATTCTCTAGATCAAGGAGATCTGATTCATAGTTTGATTTAATGACCAATTAATATCAAGGAAGTTTTGGGTTTGTTTTTGATGCATTAGACTGCGATGCATAAGACTACTATATACAAACTAATTATACCACACTTATTAACATAAAGGTTTTTCTGCTTCTAAAACTGAACTCGGAGAAAAAAGGTTGCAGAGTTATGATGATATTGCAAGTGCTTTCATGTGGAACTCAACTTGTTAGTTTTGCTTTGGAATGGTCAACAGCTGAGATGCTAAGCCAATTACTTTGAAAGACACTTAGGAGATGCCTTATTATTGCATAGGCCTTCTATATAGTATCTTAATGTTCAGGTCAGTGATAACAARTTAAAACAGAGTTTAAATTGCTTGGTATTACCTTATTCCTTTATAGATCACTGGGAGCATGGTGGTTCTTCAGGGCATAGATATGATTGTGTAGAGGCAGTTTGTTCAGCTTAAATGCCTTTCTACTTTTCTGTTGAAAGGCAGAAAGGTCCTTTAAGCTCTCCTAATGTCCCACAGCCTGACTACAACATACAATCAATTTTGTGTCAGGTTTACTCTGGGGCAGTAATCAGTGCCTGAGAAGCTTTCCATTTTCATGGAAAATGGAGGTGTTGAGTACTACAGATCAGCTTGTCTGAATCTAAGAACTAATAATAGTCCTCTAGTCTTCTTAGATAGTCTTCTATCTAAGTGTACCAAAAAAAAAAAAAAAAAAAAAACAGGAGGAAGGTTCCTCCAAAGTTCTGTATCTTGAAATGAATTATTCCAGATTTGAACCGTAAAATGTATCTGTGTATCCTAATAGAGCAAATCAAGCATCCAAACAATCTGAGTAAACGTGTGGCTTTTTGAGCAGCTTGTAAATGGAAAATACTAATGTGCCTGTTTCTCTTTTAGAACTGAAGTTAAAGAAAAAGCAGCTGAACTAGATATACTTAAGGATACAATGGCAGGTGAACAGAAGAAATCAAGAGAGTTACAGTGGGCTTTGGAAAAGGAAAAAGCTAAACTGGAACGCAGTGAGGAAAGAGGAAGAGAAGAGCTTGAGGTATTCTCTTGCTAATCTCAAATTGCCTGTAACATAAAGGAACGTGCAAATACTCTTTTGGTTATTCTTCTTAATTTATGTTTTTGTGCAAATACAATTATTTAAGAAGACATGTTGTCTATCTCTGTTTTAAATGCCTGCATGCTCACCTCATGAAACCCAGACTAGATGGGGTGGGGGGTTGCCTTAGGAGAGAATACATTACTACACTCCTTGGTGTCTCTGCAGTATATGATGTAGTGAAGAGAGAGAAGGTGTCCAAGTACATTATTAAGATGAAACAGCAATCACTTTAACAGCATAGATTTGTTTACACTGTTAAGTCTTAACTTGGAAAATCACTTTCACAGTTCTATCAAGTAAACGTAATTAATTACCCTAAACTTCAAAACTATGGCTGTTTGTATCTCATAAAAAGTATGCTACAAATATCTTTATGAGATGATCTGATTTTAGGATAAAGACATCTGTAATATTTTTTAACATCAGATGGAATTGCAGCATGCAGAGTATTGACAAATGAATTACAAGTGGCAAAAACCTGTTGAAAGAAAATTGTGTACAGCTAGCATATTTGCATTTTGCAGAAAATAATGCAAAGTATATACAAATTGTTTTAATCAATTTTTTCTTCTGTTTGCTTGTGAAAGGATTTAAAATTTTCACTTGAAGATCAAAAACAAAAGAACTTACAGTTAAATCAACTTTTGGAGCAAGAGAAACAGCTGTCAAGTGATCTGCAACAAAAAATTGAATCTCAAGAAGCACTCAGTGCTGCCCAGCTGTCACGTGAACGAGGCCGTAATTCAGAGTTGCAGGTGCTTCTTGAATCAGAAAAGGTTCGAGCTCTTGAAATAAGCAGTGCCCTAGAAAGGGAGAAGGAGCTCTGTGCTCAACTTCAAAGTGCTGAAGATAAGGGGCAAGCTGGAACACCTAATCCATCTGAGGAATTACTTAAAGAGCTACAGAAACAAATGGATGAAAAGCATGACCGTGTGGTGGAGTTAGTAAGTGAAATGGAGAAGTATAAACTGGAATCTGTGCAAGTGAGACAGCAAATGGAAAAAGAAAGGCAGATCCAGAGGAAAGCATTACAAGCAGAACAGGATGCTAACATAATAGCACAGAAGAAACTCCATGAACTGGAGTCCAAAGTAGAAGATCTTCAATGGCAGCTTGGAGAAAAGAAAAAAGAGGTTCATAAATTAGGGAATGAGGCAAAGAAATTKCAGGAAATAATCCAAGAACTACAGAAGAAGGAGCAGGAGAATGAAGGAAAAGGGGAGGCTGAAAGAACAAGCCACAATCAAAATGAGGTACCGTAAGACTTAGAGCAATATAATACTGAACTGTGCAATTTTGCTTTTAATTCTCTTGTTCAGTTAGAAGCATTTGCCAGTGTGCCTTTACTCAGTCTATAAAGTAGTCTCTGGATTACATTTGCCAAAAATATAGGCAGTAAGGAAAGTACTAAGCCACTTTAGTTCTGCTACCCAAAACTATTCACTCCCATTCTCGGAGAATGAAGCTATARAGGTGTGTGAGGCAGAATACAAATAGGAGAAGTGCATCTGAAAGAGCACAAGTACTTTGTATCTAAGTATAGTAGAACAATAATATTCCCTAGACCCAGTCTAGCAAGTGAACTGTTCCCACTCAGGAACACTCCAGGTCAGTGTTCTTAATCCTTAGTTCATAAGACCACATTTGGTCTTTGAAACATCAGAAAGTGATCTGTCCAACAGCTGCAATAATTAAATGAATAAATAAGCAAACTTGCATACGCATGAATATGTGTATGTTAGCAAACAAAATAGGAGGAGGAAATCGAGGCAAAAAAAATAATTTCAGAGTTTAGCTTAATTTTTAGATTATTGAAAATTGGAAATGCTGTTGCCTGTGAATTTTTTTTCTTCTCATTAAAAAAAAAAAAAAGTTGAGCACCATAAAATGATTTTTAAGACTTTTGAAACTGTAGAAACTTCACTACAAGAGTCAAGTGTTGCCAAATGGATTATTTGCTGATGGCCTTAGAGAGGATTGATGAGAGACTTGTTACTTTGGTAGTTATGGGGGTTTTTTACCCCATCTTGTGATTATTCCACAGTTTTTGACTTCTGCTATTTGTGGAGCCAATTTTTCTTTTCATTTAATCTGGCTACTGTTTTTAATCTTCTAAAGCACTGGAAACTGCCCACAGCTAAAGGCAGGGTGTTGAGGTACTGATAAGCATGTGTGTGTGTGTGGATGGTAAGGGTGAGTACTGGTTCAGTGGATTCCTGCACGTGTGGCAGCATTGGTACCATGGTTGCCTGTGCCTGGGGATTGGACTCGACGTCCACGGTGGGCTTTTGTAGTGCGGTTCTTTTGCGTATTTCAAAATTAAATGTTTCTGGTTTAAAGCCCTGTACCATTTGCAATTCATATATAAACCTACAGAGTACCTGGGATACGCCAAATGAGAGAACAAGAAATTGGGTTCTCCAGCAAAAAATGGAAGGAGCTGAGACAAATGAATCAACCTACCCCACAGTGACAGGAGGAGGAGATCTCTCTGCAGCTACTGAAGTTCTGGAAAATGTCAGACAAAAGCTGCAAAACGCATCTCCAAAGCTGAAGCAGTTGGCTCGCAAAGCTGCTAGCAGGTTAGATGAGTCTTCAGCTGCTGGTTAAGAGCAACCAGTAAGCTAATAGATTGGATTGTAATTGTAAGTTCCAGACTGTAGGCCTAACTAATTTCTGTGGTGTTCTATTTAGAAACTATAGCATTGCTTAGGATGTGCTAATGTAAAACTGGATCGCAGAATAGCAGGTCCTGCTCTAAATCATACATGTTTAACATAATCCTTTATGAGTTACAGCAGAATTGTTGTCTTTCCTTGTAAAGCGATAAGGTTTATTTGGGCATGATRTAGGTGGAAGATTGTTTAAAACAGTTCAGTAACTAATTAATTCATATTATAATGGGAAGAATATAGGAGTTATTGCAATACATCCTGTCCCTTGATGCCCTAAGGAAAAAAATATATATTTTAWAGGCAAGTGAAACTGATGTTCCTGAACTTCACTTTGTCTGGTTACTATCTTGCTAAGAAGAAAACAGCATGAGCAATTAGCAGTTCCATAGGAGTCCAGTTTGAATCTGTTTTTATTTTGCTATGATGCTGATATAATGTTTATCATAAACATCTGAGCAAAATAAAATGCATTGTATATTCAAAGTACCGTAAGATTTTGTCCACACAGATTTAACGAATTGTGAGATTCAGGATCACAATTCTAAACATAATTCACGTTCTTAATTCTTCATAATTCTTCCCAAAATCTGTTGTAGTAGTTCTATGTAAATCCTGTATAAATTGGAGGTAATTTTAGTTACCTAAGTTTCACTTAGCACTCTTGAAAATGTTGCCATGTACTCCAGTAACTGTGCTGACACAATTGGCTAAAGGTCTAATGTGTGTGTATGGACGGAAGGTTGCTGCTAGATCAGTTTGACTATGTGGTGGTAAACTATATATGCTGTTGAAACTGTCATTTTCATTTCAGATTACAGTTTGAAACAGCAGACGATCAAGATTTTATTGCAATACAAAATGCTATTGAAGAAGTTATTTCAGAGCTACAAAAACTATCTGGACTGTCGTATCTAGAAGAGGTGAGAGTGTTATGTTGTAACTTAATTTGGTGGGGTACTTTGGATGATGAGAGTAAGTGGAAAAGGGCAAAGAACTGTTAAGCTTGTACTTATCTAGGGCTGTACTTTATAGAGGAAAATTTATTCCAGTGTATGTGCTCATCTGAAGTCAGCGAAATAAAAGAAAGYTTTATTTTTTCAATATTAATTCCCTTAAAAGTGAATTTATAACTTTCAAATTAAAACTTTTCCACTTTTAATTTCTTATAAAAGAATTATAAATTGCTGAAATTCTTAGTATTTTTTAAAGAATAGATATTTTTGTATYAGTAGTATTTATGTAACTGCAGTTACAATGAGAAACTTTGCTTGGTACTTCCCTGATACGAAAATCAACGTTTAGTATTTACCATACTGTGTTGGTGCAGTACATTTACTTATACTATCCTGTATTTGCCAAAAGAAAGGCAATAGACAATTATGTGCACCTGTATAACACATGTAATACGGAAAGCTGTTACAAAGACTTAGGAATATTTTATTTCAGCTGAATTTGACTGGGTCCTTACCTGCCTTTTAACATAACTTAAAGCTTTGTTTGTTTTTTTTTCTCCTCTTTAAGTTAGAAAGAAATATAAACACAGTAGAAAAGTTTTGCACGTTGTTAGAGTGTGATTAAGCTTGCGAGGCAATATTCTGCTATGGTATATGTGATAAGCATAGAGGAGAAAGTCACGTTATTTGTGATTTAGATGTARACTTATGTTTTCTTTATATAAATGACAAAGCTGTTGTTGTTATCATCYACAAAAGCTTTTCAGAGTAAGCAAAAGTTGAATTTGAGCTGGCAACTCAGGTCTAATGCAGGCTGGGTTTGGTTTTCTGCTTTCTTTCCAGCTGAAGCTAGTGCTACCACCAGGGACTCCCTCTAGCTCATTGACTGAGAGGCTGCTGAGACAAAATGCTGAGCTGACAGGCTTTGTCAGCAGACTGAGTGAAGAAAAGAATAATTTGAGGAATGCTGTTATGAAACTGGAGGAAGAACTGAGAAGATACCAACACAGAGGACGTTGTGGAGACTATGTATGTCTTTAGTGGCCCTGATACAATGAAGTATACATAGGCATAAATGCATTCTGCTGTGAAATAACCCTAACGCTGTCCTAGCCACCTAAGTGGGGGAGTGATTKAGTTACCTGTCTTTTTCAGCTTCCCTCCTGCAGAATAACAAGGTGCAAGTTATCTTTTCCTGTGGTCAGGATATTTTGACTCATTGTTTGCTATATAGTAAACTTTGTGATTTTACCCACCTTTCATTTGTTTACTGCTCTTCTCTTTTAAATTCCTTCTACTTCTCCTTTTAATCTATMTTTCATCACCAAGGTGGGAACAAATAGATCCAGATATCTTCCAAGATCATGAAGCTAATGTGGTCCACTGAGAGGATTTTTCTAGGAAGTTGATTGTGCTCCTAAACTGACTAGATATGAAGTGTTAGGATTCCAGGTTAACCTCAGACTCATTCACTGGATGTTTTTTCTCATAACTTTGACCTCTTCACCAAATCAATGACTAGAATGACACAGCTCAGGTTTTTCAGAACTGTGTGGTTCAAATTAAGGATTTTTCTTGCCTCTTCAGTCTTCTAGACACTCATCAGATGCTGGAGTTAATATCGATACTCTTGTTGCCTCGGAGAAGGAAATTTGGAACAGAGAGAAGTTATCACTACAGAAATCTTTGAAACAAGCCGATGCAGAGCTCTCCAAGCTGCGAGCAGAGCTCAGGAGCGAAGCTTTCCTCCGAGAACTGGGATCAGACTCTGAAAATGCTATCCTAAGGGTAGGAAGACTTCAATGCCTGCATACTAACAGGAGCTGGTTTTCTCATTTTGATTTGGATCTATTTTTCTTTGTGTTCATTCTGCTCATTCCTAGTAAACTGATACTGAGTCAATTTTAAGAGTTTTTAAGAGTTGCATGCCCAGAAACATGGCTCGATTCTTCTCCCCAGTGATGATATGAAAGCACCTACTTCTCCCTTCTGAAGGGGGAGAAGCCCAAGCAATGTGTGCTACATTTCTTGCTGCTCAAGGCATTCCCACATGATGCAGCTTATATTTAGCATTTGAGCAGTATTGCARTCTCTCCATAATAGCAAGCAATGAATAATCACAGATGTGCTGTAAGAGTAACAATGTAAAAAACTTAGAATTCTAATCATCTTTGGAGCTTATGGTGTTTGCTTTATTTCTTGTTGTAGAGAATTTATGGAAAATACCTACGAGCAGAGAGCTTTCGGAAAGCTCTCATATATCAGAAGAAATATTTACTGCTGTTACTGGGTGGATTCCAGGAGTGTGAAGAAGCCACACTGGCCCTCATTGCACGAATGGGTGGACAGCCTTCCTACACAGACCTTGAAATCATCACGCATCATTCAAAGGGTTTTACGAGGTTTCGTTCTGCAGTCAGAGTGTCCATTGCAATTTCAAGGTAATTTGGAGGAAGTTTTAGTTTCAGCAGGTGTGATATATGCAGTTTAGTACCTACTTTTCTAGCGGAAAAGTTCTGGTGGAATCTAGAACTTCTCAAGTTCTGTCCTGTTTAAACTGTGTATTTTTGGTAGTCATGAAAGTAACATACTATGTATAGTGACGAGTTGAACAGAGYATAGGTAAAATCTGTAACAGGAGTAAGGTGTTTGAGATACTCAGTCTGATTCTAGTTGAAAATCTCTTGGCTCTGTATGCAATAATCAATGACAAAATTTATTGGATACTGTCATAATTTTTAGAAAAAAATAATTACTGATAATTTCTAGAGTGCGTGCTTATTTACAAATTTATTTTCCACAACTTAATTTCCTCTAAAAGTTAAACTTTTAAACGTAAGTATCATACAGATTTATGGATGACAAGTTGCTGAAATGCTCCAAAATGGTGAAGAAATACGTAAGCTATAACATGCGTGTCCCACCTCAGTCTGAAAGTCCTCCACTGTATGCATAATTTCAGCCGTGTGTGTAGTCTGTTGAATTCACAAGACAGCGGGCCTCAGACTGAGGATGAATGAAAGAAAAAGTGAAAGCTGTTACTATCATAGTCCTGCTATGTTGCACATAAACCTCTTTCACAGGGGTTTGAACCCCCACATATTTTTGCTTGCTTTGACTTGAGGACTCCGTGTAGTGTGAATTCCAGGAGCTATTCATACAGCTATAGGCTATAGTGAGACTTTTACTGAGAACCCACTGCTGTTACTAAATATTTTTGTGATGCAGTGAGGTTCGAATGTTCATTTAGTATGACTCGGTGTATTAAAATGTGGATGCTGTGTTGTTCAAGACAGCTATTTGCTGTCTGCTTTATTTATGCAACACTTCTGGAACCACTGGAATTGCAGAGGTGAAACTGAAAGGAGATTTTGAGTTTTTGTTTTGTTTTTTCTTTACAGTCTAGGAATGTGCATAAAGATGTTCTCTGTCTCATCTTCAGAGTTTGGAAGCCCATCTACTCATTTTGCTCATTCTTTAAGAAATTGTTACATGTACTAGAATATAGCAGATTTTTAAAATTACTACATTGTATTTTTTTTTTCTTTCTTTCCTTTTTTTTTTTTTTTTTTTTTTTTT
>NW_028186446.1:2568923-2621407 GCF_003343005.1 Rhea americana
GGTTCTGGTATATTAAGTGTCAGTAGGGATGTCTTCAGCCAGAACACAGGTAAATCATAGTCCAGTATTGACTGAATAAGAGGTATTTACAAGTTACACTCCTGCTTAATGAAGGTGTGTTTTAATCTTCATTTTCCTCAGGTGGAGTGAATGGGCTACTTTTCCCTCTTCCTTTTGCTTTAATTGCTAGGATTAATTATTTCTCGGGTTTCTGATAGTTTCCATGGCCTGCTCAGACACTAAGCTATTCACTTGCTCTTCAATCTTCTTCTGCTTCCTTGTGGGCAGAGTTGTGTGTGTATGTGTGTATATATATACACATTTCCCTTTGGACTATGTTTCTCATAACAATTTCACCTGCCGGAGTGGGTTTCTTCAGTTTGAAGAGGGAACACTGAGGAAAGAGACAGATGGAAGAAACTTAGTAACCACAGGTCCCCAAGAGGCACAGACAAGGGCGACGGAGCCTGTTGAACAGTCCTCCCTGGCCTTTACTTCAAAATCCTAACTGCACAAAACATCCACTGCTCCCTCATTACAGCTTAAAGTTCAGGAAATCTGATTTTCTGTTTGTTTTTGGTGGGAGCCTAAGGAGAATCAAAAGCTTTTTATTAATTGCTTGCTACCTAAGTCTGTCTGAAACGCCTGTGCGGCTGGTTCTGTGGGAGCAGTGCCAGTAGCCTCAGGGAGGCCAGGGTTTCACCTCRGGCCTTCTGTAAGGCCGTCTGAAAGGGGCAAGACGTGGCTTGGTTGCTGGAGGTGTGCGTGCTAGGGATCTGACAGAGACATCCCGAGTAAACTGTGTGATAACTAAACATCCTGCAATGCTAAGGACCTCTTTCCAAGCTCTGAATCAGCAAAGATTTGCTCTTGATTATTTATCAGCCCTACTTTCAACAAATGTCCACATTTTGTGATACGCAAACAGAGAATTTGCACATGAGATTTCCAGTAAAGCGCAAAAAGGTCTTTATTTTCTTTATGCTTTCCAAGACCCTGCTATTTCTATTTTTAGGTAATGAATTGCGGCCTGATTCATTCTCTGGTGGCATGGATCTTTATGGAGAACAAAGACATTCTTATAGATCCAGATCAGACATGGAGTCTCCCAGATCTCCTGTAAATTTTCAGCACAAGTATGTTTTATTTTACACGATTATTCTTTTTCAGAACCCTGTTTACTAAATAAATGCGTCAGTGTTTTTTTTGCTAAGGTTTGTAACTCTAGCTGCCGTAAGATTTTTTTTGTGTGTGTGTGTGTGTGTGTGTGTGGTAAGGAAACAGTAAATTACAGGCCTTAAATGTGTGTTTATCCATAGCCCAAATAACTCAGAAAGCAAAAGTCCGCAGGCTTAGGCCTCATGTAGTGTTTTTGGACCCAATGATAGTCCACACTGGCATTCAGTAAAGTACCTCTACTTACCATATTTTGTTATGCCTGCTGATGCTTTTTTTTTTCCCTTTAATATTTTACTGTTAGAAAACATCTGTGTTTTTCTGTCCCCAGGTTCCATGGCCTGCATGCTGATTTAAACCCAGTCTCTTTTGCGTGTTCTCAACTGCAGAACTATGATCCTGAAAGAGCTTTAACAGATTATATCAATCGGCTGGAGGCACTACAGAGGCGACTTGGAAGTGTGCAGTCAGGTGAATACTTAGACGGTCCACTCCATGATTTCTGAGTGGAACAAGACAGTTTGAAAATAGAAAGTGTATGCTGACTCTCTGCACAGCAAACTTTTTTTTTAGGCATATTCAGGCTTAAACAAGAAGTTATTCTTAACTATAGCAAAAAGCTCATCAGAGAAAAAAAATTAAATGAAGTTGCATACAGGTGTACTTTAATTATAGATTTTATCAGAAATACTTTTAACTTTCCTTGACCTGTAATAAATGTGCAGCTAGGATTCATTTGGTATCTCACTAAGAGCTTAAGCTAGATGGTASCCACCATCTAGGAGTGGGATGGGGTGGGGAAAGAGGTTGCAAGGGRAATTTATTCTTCTGTCACTTTGATTAGAGAAGTTATAGCCATTTTGTCCAATAAACAATAATCACTTTTCTGCTGTAAAAGAAAATTGTCAGGTCAATGGGATGTTGACTTATCAAACTTGATTGAGTGGTGATCTTTGACAATTACTATGTTAAAGTTTAACACAAAATCCATTATTTGAGGAAATGTTCTTAGAAGACTTTKTAAAATCTGTCATTCTTGCTTATTCTAAATATCAGTGGGTTTATGAATGATCATTACCTATTTCAAGTATTGATTAAAGTCTTTCTCCATCTCACAGGTTCCACTTCATACACTCAGCTGCACTCTGGTATGAGAAGATAATGTTCTTTCAACATCTCCATCACTGCTAGTGATGTTAATGGATTGCCTTCTGCAAAGCTGTGCTCTTCCTGTGCTTTTGTATAATGTGTATATTGTGGGACCAATATGAACACAGCTGTATGATTGTATACAGTTCCATCCTGGCATACCCACACAGACTGGGGCTTATGTATATAGGCACTTTGTGTTCATGCAAAAAAAAAAAAAATCATCAAATTACATGTATATTTGTGGAATGCTAATTTAAATGATTAACTTATGAAGTGTGTATTTATCAAAAGGGTGCAAAGATTAAACTTGTGTATTAATGAAATTGAGCTACATTCAGTGAAGTTCACTTGCACTTTTTCTGGCAAGGCTACTGAAGTTACACACCTCTGTCGTAGTATTTGCTACTGGCAGTGCAGACAGAATATCACTTGTAGAGACCTATTTTTGTAATGGTAGAAGTTTTGAATTTTATGGGTATTTTGTCAAAGTACTGAAATAAAGACTTCATCCTTTTAATTGTGTTCTACTGTTTGAAAACATCTTTAAATTCAAAAACTGTTCTCTTATTCACACAACAAAGCTGGCTTCTCTTTGTGCCCTTCCCATTTCTGGTGGCTGCAACTGTACTTTTTACAGACTCCAAAGCGCAACTACTAACTAGAAGACAAGACAAGCTTGCAGTTGTTTTCTGAAGATCCAGATCACATTTTACAGGGCTAGACTGGAAAATAGTCCAGGCTATCAGTTGCTGTGATTGATTAAAAAAATTTTAATAGTTGGTTGTATGTGTGTTTAGAATAGGAATAACTGGGCAAGCCCTTGCTGCAAGGGAGAAAAAGCTCTTTGCATGACTAACTTCATAGCTTTAAGAGATAAATTTAAATTTACATAAATAGAAAAGCTTTTCAGAAGTAAGTCAACAGGGCTGAGCAAAGAAAAATTCCACAAGAGGGTTGTTTATGGATTTAATTCACAGTTTCTACGAGCTAAAGCTCAATACCATTTATCATCATTCTTTAAACAACCACCATTTATTAATCCTGCACAAGTCAGTACAAACAGGAACAACATTCACAATTCACTTCCTTAGACCACTCTATACATAAAGTAGTTATTCACAAGATTCAAGTTGTTTGGACCATTTACTGTTACTTTTCATACTTGTATCAGGCCTTGAGGAAATTACTATTTTTTTCTAGAAAAGAATTTGCTGGTTTTTGAACCTAATCATTTCACAGCTGTTTCAAGTTAGACAAAAATCCACATAGATTTTAGTTAGATTCTCCAAAAAATCTGTTTTACAAGTATTTTTGTAGTCTGCTCAGTACTGGTYATCGGTACAGTATCATTTTTTTTAAATAAGTATGTGGGCACTTACAGGCATCAGCCAAGACCACAGATAGATAGTTTGCTTCAGTATCTGCTGTTCTGCTTACAGTAGAGCACTAAGGAAGTATTTCCAGCTTAGTGCCTGTTACCTGATAGATTTACCATAATTGGATACAGAGGCAATGTACATAGTTGTACCCTTTAAGAGGGGAAAATAACTATTAACTRTTTTTCAGAATCAAAGATTTCAGTTTGTAGAAAAAGCATATTGTTTCTTCACCCTTAAGGAAAGGGTTGGCATGCACTTTAAAAATGTTACACAAATAGAGAAGAGAGTTTTCATTTTAGAAAATGCAAAAAGTTGTAAACCAAGCAGTTATACACAGCAACATTAAATGATATGGAAAAACAAATTAAATAGCACAGCTGGTAGGTTACTGTTGCTTTCATACAAAGTAGATGGAACAGTTTCCAATTGCCGTTCATTTTATCATAGTTTTATTCAGAAGTCCGTTAGTTCAGACAACTTAAATAGATAAGGTTTTCGTTCCAGAACTTAGTGACCTCCTCTTGTATCTGATAACTGGGTTATTAGGTGTGTGTATCATTGTTGTATAGTTTATAGTTGGAAAATAGTCATTGATGAGATCAAATTCATATAAACGAAGCAAAGTAGACCAAATGGTCTTAATCTGAACATAAGCAAAGTTTTCTCCAATACAGCGATGACGGCCTAGGAGGAAATCCAAAGGAGTTTGTTGTCAAACATGATTTTATAACTAAGTTAATTTTAAAATTTTACATGAACTGTAATCACTTCTTTCTAAACCACCTGAGGCTTTGATCCAACAAGCATTATGTAACTACATGAAAGCCCTGTTTTCATAAATTTTCAAAACATTAAAMAGATGATTGAATAGTTCAGTAAGATTATATTGTTCTGTTCTCACCACAGAGWGAGAATTTATGCAACATTAAAGGAGTTTACAACATCATGAAAATATACCAACTAAAACTGGACTGCAGTTGTATCTGCAAACCATTGAGTGTTATGAGTCTCTATGTACATTTTACTCTTATCTTAAAATGACTTTGTATTAAGAGGTTTTCACCTTGACTTAAAGACTTGAGTAACTGAAATACAAAACATGCTAACATAAAGATTTTTTAATTGCTATCCAAGTACTATTTACAGCTATTACTAAGTGCGAAACTAAGGATCTGATCAACTGCATTCTTTTAATGGCACTTCCACAGTAAGCAAACTTGCAGGCAGCAATAGAAAGAAGAGATACTCTCAGATGCTACAAAGTGGGGAGGTGCTGTAGGAGGTGTTGGATGAGCAGTAGGAGTCACACAAGTACACAGTCATTCAGGAAAACACTGCATTTCCTTATTGGCCAGCTGTTACTTACCAGCACCAAATGGAATGTAGGCAAATTTCTCTGCAGCTGCTGRGTTATCCTGGAGATACCGGTCGGGCTTGAAGTCAAAAGCATCTTTCCACGAGTCCTTCAGTCTCTGGTTAACAGTGGGAGACACACAGACCTGATGGCCGGGAGGAATGCTATACCCAGCAACAGTCTACAAGGCAGGGAGAGAAGAACCTGTGTTGCAAGAAAATTCTCCATTTTTCTTTTTAAAGTAATACTCCAAACTCTATTGTGAGACTTTGATTTCGAAGAGATTTTTTTGGCTGAGCCAGTTTAAAATTAATGCCATCAAATATGTCATTGTTTTAACTGTGTACGGCACATGATTCAGGCAACTGCAGAAAGCTTTCAACTGCTTTAACAAAGCTGACAATTCTACAGAAAAATAATYTAAAGGCTGAAGATTTGCTGAAAACATTTGTCATGAGAGGGATAGCTTTTAAAAATAATTTGAAATTTTATTTATATAAACAGATTTTCTTTTAGATTTACCTAGCATGTATCGTTATTTAAGTGCAAGCCAAATTTTTTCCCAAGGTAACTATTTATTTAAAAAAAAAAAAAGGCAAACTGCAGAACCTTTAAATGTTTAGTAGTAAATTAAGAACTCTAGAGACTGATGGGTAAAAGAAAGGGTCAGTTGCACTCAGAAAGACCAAGTAATGAGTATGACAATTTTGATCTGTTCATCCAGAATACAGAAATATAGGAAGTGTAATACCTAGTGTGAAAATAAGGCCAACAAAAACAATATACCAGAAAGAAGGCTACTCAAGAGGAAACTCTAAAATTAAGATGAGACAGTATGTTATACCCATTTAAAGACTATGTCACACAGTCCAAGCAGAGCTCCAGTCCCACAAAGTTAAGAACACATGCAATAGCAACAGAAGTACTAGTAGAACCAGATAAATGGCTTGGTCAGGGTCCTGGACTCAACAGGTCTGCTTTTAAAGGTATCTGAGTACTGACATCAGTATACATTCCTAATGTAACATATTGAAAAAAAGGATGATTAATGTTAAGAAATGAATAAACAGGACTAAGGTAATACTTGTTGACATACCACAAGCTGATCTGACTCAGTAATAAAGACAGTTATCAGTACAGCTGAGTAGTTAAACCTAGTCAGGGACTAGGAACTAGTCTAAGCAAGCAGTTTACTAAATCCTGGGGTGCCTCTGGCTGTCATCACGGCCAGGGTACACRGCTTGCTGTGTTCTGCCCCGTCAGCTGGCACGGCCCCAGCCCTRCCTGGCCTTTTCCACAGAGCTCTTCCCAGGCAGGTAGCACGCACCATTGAYGGGGTTAGTCTATCCCAGGTTCGGAACTTCACGCTTGTCCTTACTGAATTTTGTGAAGTTCCTGGCCCATTCCTCTAGCCTGCCTCAGTTTCTGAACAGTAGCCCTGCTTTACTGAACTGAAGTTACATCCAGTAACTGTACTCACTTGAGGAGTTTTGGCCATTCTCATCATAGTCATTATAGGAGGTCTCAGCCTTAAAGTTTCTTTTAGGCAACGATCCAACAAACTGAGATCCTTCAGCTGCAAATATAAAGAAAACGATATATCAAAATATAGGCAAGTTTATTCAATGTGCACAAAAAGGTATCTTCTACCATTACAAAATTCAAAGAATAAGCGCTTTATATTTACATGTACTTCATTAGCTACCCTGCTAAGTTTCTGYTTTTCCAGTTATTTCAATTAACAAAATTAATCCCCTACCAGCAGAATCAATAATGACTACTTCCGGATTGATCCGTCTCACAAGTGTTTTCTCATGCCTAACTGAAGAAAAAGATCGCACTGCATCCTTTTCCTCACTGGGAATACAAAGGATCTTCTTCCTCAACTCAGTTGATCATTTTAGCAGAGCTTTAGCAACTGCAATTTCTTTGGTCAACACTGATATAAAAAAGTAGCAGGYTGAAAAGTTACTGGAAAAGGAGGAGATGGAAGAAACATATTGGCAAACAGTGTCACCACAGGGTGCTTATGACACAGATACGATTCTATCACAAAGCATAAGATTGTATTTTACATTTTTTCAAGTGTCTAAGCTATAACAATATCCAGCAGGAAGAATGTAACATACAAACCTGGTCGTAAGTTAATGGTGGCAAGTCATCTCCACAAACCGCTTTCTGTTCTGCATAACACTGTTCCTGTATTGATTTGTCTCTGGCTAGGAAGAAGCCAAGCCAGGCACTAGTGGTGGAAGATGTGTGTTGCCCTGCTAACAGCAACCCAATAAGCATGCCAGCAACTTCGTCATCTGTCAGTGGACGGCCATCCCTAGGTTAAAGGGCAGTATGTTAGAGCTTCATTTGATGAAGTTTCCAGTTATAGTAGTACATGTAATTTCTTCTAATTTACTTTTCTTTCTCCTTCTCTTAGGCTCCAAATGGAACAGCTAAATATTTGAGGGAAGGGACAGCAGGTGGCAACAGATGCTCTAGGAACCTTACATTATTGGAAGGCCAGAAATGAGAAAGGAAGCAATCATTTATCCACTGATGATAACCTCAGGAAGTCTGAACAAGCATTTATAATTAAACTTTTGAAGGTATTTTTAGAATACAGCTAAAACCAAGGCTGGCAAGAAAAAGCGATGCAGCCCGTGAGAGTTTTTTTGTTGTTGTTKTTTTGTTTTTGTTTTTTGTAGACGCAACAGAAGAATTCAAAACTAAAAGTGTACTATAAATGGCAAGTCTTCAAAGTCTTCAACCCCTTTGCTTACTTATAGGAAGCATCAAGTAGAGTTTGGAGTATGTCATCTTCTTTCTCCTCAGACTTTCGACGTTTCTGGATAACTTTATAGAAGATATTCTTTATTTCTTTGTGCGCTCGATCGCGTCGTCTGCAATTCAAAGCACTCGTATTAGCCACTTTGTATTATACAAAGTAACACAAAACACTTAAGATTTACTGGGATGTCTAGAACATCCTTACAAACAAGAAATAGAAGGAAAACAAAAACAAACAAACAAGCCTGAATTGCTTCATCTGTTATTTTTGGTACCTGAAGCTAGGCAGAGGTAGCCAACCTGGTAGGAGCCAGGCAGCATGAGTAAATCCCCCATCCAAATCAGCATACAGCTGAGCTACCTTCTCATTCAGTAAGCTTCTTATTTCTTTCCCATGTAAGCAATGACTTGCTGTCAAAATGATAAGTTCTGAAAGGGCTTCAAACAGGTCTGAGGAAGAGTTGAGAAAGAACAGTGAGAATGCATTTTAGGAGAGAGATTAAGTTTTACAGATTTTTGATTATTTTTATTTTCTAGAAGAGAAAAATAAGTTCAGATTCATAWTTTTAAATACAGTTTTAACTTGTTTTCCTACGAAAGTTTAAACTTCTATGTCTCTGTCAGTGTTCAACCTTTATTGAAGCTATTTTTTCTAGGAAAAAGGAAAAGGAAAGCTATTAATCCTTCCATACAAGGTAAACCATGCAACACAAGCTCTATCCTTACTACACATAAAAGAAGTCATACAAGAACATAACCTTGAAATGCAGGCCCATGGGCAAGCAGTTAGTTTTGCTGCTCATTAAACTATCTTGTGAGTATTTCTAAATTTGTTCTTTCACTGTTGGCTTGCAACAATAGTGATGGGGATCAGCCCACCAGGCTAACTAGGAAAGCCAGGTAGGAAATAAAAGAAGAATCCTACTCAGGTAACTACTGGCCTATATAAAAATACAGAAATAACAACCACGATGGCCAAATCCCACTAATCAACAGAAACATATACTATATCATTAGACAAACACTTCCTATCAACCTAACTTTATCAACCTTAAGCATGCGTTATCTTCAGTGTAGATGACACTGAGCTAAGATCTTAGACATGAGGTCTGAGAAGTCACTGCAGTCTTTTTTATCTAAAGGCTAAGAATGGTTACACTGAATTGACTCATACCCGGCAAAACCAGCACAATTCAAGCCAGGCAACAGGTACACAGTCTATTCCCACACTAAGAAAGAATGAGTAAGACAGTTCTTTTATCCTGTCAGTGAATTTCTAAGCAGTTTTATTCTCGCAGAGCCTTAAATTTGAGTAATCAAGAATGTATTTTGCATGTTTATTCTTTTGTCCAGTAGTTTAGCCTATGCCATTTTTCAGTCCTTTAATAATGTTGCAGTAAATCCAAAAAAAAAAAAAAAGTAAAAAAAACCCACATCCTGCACTGGCCTTCATTCGTTCACAGAAAATATGAGTGAAAAGGTATTTGATCTTGCTTACTCCTTTCTCCACTCTCTCCCCATGTTTTAAAATACTCTTTTGTTTCTTCTTCAATCACAGATACATGCTGTTTAAACCGGGCAATATTTAGCCCAGTTTTGAGCATCTTCTTCTGTTCCAAAAACACCTAGAAAAACAAGACAGAGAAGCAGTCAGTACAAGGATCATCATATTAATGTAATTAATTTATTATTATTTATACTGTAACAACATACAAAAGGAAAAAGAAATTAGGATTGGTAGGGTAAAGCAGATACTAAGATTTAAATAACAGATAACATTCTATGTTTCACCTACTTTGTTTTTCAAGCAAAAGTCTAATAATACCTGMACCAAATACTAGCTTAAAGAAGCTAAAATTCCTTATTCTACAGTACCAAAATAGAAAATTAATTAAATAATTATTCTCTTTGTTAAGTAAGCTTTAAAAATTAAGATGCAATATGCACCTGGGATTAACATATGGCATGCACTTCAGATGAGATTAATAACTAGATACATAATCTCAAACCTAAGTAGACCTGTCGTGCAAAGTCTGGATACAGACTACATTCCACGTTATGCAGCCTCCTTGCTTCATCTTCTCCCAGCGTCTTTTTCTTTTCTCATGTTGTAATACCTTATCTCTGTTTAAAATGCACCCTTCCTTCACAACACCCTCTGATCTCACTGCCCAGAAGTCAAAAAGAAATAGGAAGCAAACTGCTTCCAAGTGGTGAGCTTCACACCCTTCTCAACTTTCCATTTGTATGCACAGAATCACAGCTAATAAATCTACTGGTAAAAAAAGCCCATTATTTGAGGACAATCATTCAATAGGTTGATATGTCATCTTCTGAGAAAATTATTCAATTAATTTTTAAGCTCTATTTATGGATTAGGGCATCTACCCTATGTAGCTACACTTCACCAAGCAATACAACAAAAACTGTAGTCTTCTCACCGAGGTSTCTCTGCATGTACTGCAAAGTTTACTCACAAAACAGAAGGCTAGAAGAAAGGTTACTTGGTTACTTCTCAGTAACTTCCAAATAACTTCTGTTTGCTGAATGCAATGATGATGGCAACAGTCTATCAGAGTATACATGCCAGAGAGCAATGAGACAGGCACATTTTCCCTTGCAAAGTGCAAAGAAAGCACACACCAGCCCGTCTCTGCCTCAGCTTGACAAATGTCACACAGAAGTGAATATGTCCACTGGCATTTCAGTTTCTCTCAAAGAACAGTCATCTGAAAGAGTCTCAGTGGAAGGGGACAGAGTAAATACGAACTGGTAGTTGGATGACGCACATTAACAAACTTTTAATTACCAGAATTACTGGTAAATAACTTTTCTTCCTTTTGTAGATCATTGTCAAATTGAAGAGATGGAGAGAAATGCAGCTTGGGCAGGAAGAAGGAGGTCTCAAAAGCTCTGGGTTATCCATCAGTGCTACCATATATTTTGCCCAACGAGGGTTTGAACAGCTCTCCAAACAGCTACCAAGTAGTTGTTACCAGACAACACTACACAGAAAGATAGCTGACTTCTGGCAGAATACCTTGTGGCCACAACTGGGCATGCCAGCTTGTCAACTTCTTACAGCAATGCATCCAACTAAAGTGCTAATAGCAAAATATCTGCATCTCAGCTGCAGAAACAAACAGCTCAGGTGCTTTTCTGAAGAACCTGAATCTGAAGTGATAAAAAGCATCAAAGGTACAAATGAAACAGGCTTATACACAGACACCACAGCATAATACAAAGAGACTAATCTCTAGACTAAAGCAGGATTCCAACATTAAGTAAAAATGTAGGCTAACTCTAGAAAAAGACCTCGTTTCAGAAAAACAGCAGTATATAGTGGACCAACAAGGTAAGCCTGAATCATCCTGTATACTTGAGGAATAACATAGCTGTAAGAAATGCCACTTCTCGATGAGCTTATAGAAAGTTCTATTAAACACCCAAAGGATAACATCAGATCCTAGAAGAACAAGCTGTTGAATGAAAAAAAGACATTAAACTCCATCTGTGAACTGTGGAGTGTGAAAGCTCAAGTCAAAGCAGCAGCAACAGCAAGTGGATGGAACATTCACAGAATTAAGAGACTACCACCTCTCAGTTTCATGAAGACATCTCAAGACAGTCAGAATCTAAGAAGTGAGAAAGTCTGGTCAATTTAGCAGTCTGTGTCTGCTAAATTCATAGACACTTTTCTAATACTGGTTAATACCAGAGAAGAACATGGAAAGTGTAACACAGAGAATCATCTATCTTTTACACTATAGTGATTCTGAAAGGGAATCCTTATGGCATCTCTGACTCTCTGAGGCAAAACCTCTGCCTGTTGAAACTAGCAGAAGCCTTATTTGTGGAAGAGGTCTCCTTGGATATAAGACATGAACTCCTAATTGTTGTCCAGGCTACAATCCTCCTGATCTCATCCACAAAAGGATAAGAAGAGCTGAACAATCAAGTATTAAAAAAAAAAAAAAAACACACACATGCACACACAAAACAATCAATCAACCCTCCAAAAAAGCCCAAACTTTGTTACATCCTCTATCTACCATTTTATCACTTCCCAACGAAGCAGGAGAAAGCATGGTTCTCCTTTATTTATTTGTGAAGTGGCAAGTTGGTAGCTATTAGTTACATATGAGATTACCAAGAGAATTGAGTAAGAATAACTGTAGACTCATTCACTGTCTATCACTGCAAAATGCTGGCATGGTGGATGCCCAGTGATTACAGACTCTAAGCCAAATAACTCAAAAGGACAATATCATTGCAAGTAGCCTTTGGCAGGGAAGAAGGGAGAGGCAAACTTCTACCAAAGACTAGGCTAAGGAGGGAAAGTCTTGATGGCTGCAGAAACCATTACTGATYAAATGATTGGCATCTGTAAGATAAAATGCATAAAGTCACAATTGAAAATCCAAAGATAAAGTATAGCACAATGCTGTTCCTGCTACCAGACTACTCTGTAATACAAGAGCTTGTCAATGCCAGCATACTCCAAATGCAGACTACCAGTGGAGCAGTGAAAAGCAGGTATCTGCAGTTTAAGAGTCTGACTGTCCTGACGAGCAACAAAGACTTAAAATAGCATGAATGGTAACAAGAAGCAACACTTAGCTCAGAAACAATTACACGTTACTTTACTTTCAGACCCAKGCAGATTGTATTCTGCAAATATACACAAAAAAATATACACTCAGTCCTAGCAAGACAAACTTTGTGATGCTAAGTTTTAAATCAATACTCATCATATAGATTGGTATGGCATGAATGAAAAATTACCACTCTAAAGCTCCCTCAGGAGGAAAACCTAAATTTGTTCTTAARGAAAAAGTAAACTGTAGTCACTGACATGCTGTAAGATAATGAAAAAAATGACTCACTTAACCTTTCCACTATCATGGAATCAGAAGGTTTCAGAAACAAGAAACTGCATCAGGACTGATGAACAGCCAGATGGTAAACACTGTAGCCTAGGTATGTTCAGTCTTGATCATCCRATTGAGACTACTTAACAGCTGCATCACGCGTTGCAGTCAGAATTGCATACGAACAATAAATCCCATCATACAGAGCCAAAAGCTCATGGCTCCCTAATCAGAATTTAAATTATCTTACTGTTCAACTGATGTTATATTTAAAATACATACCATATTAGGGACATCATAAGCAACTCCCTTGCCAAAGACTGGTGTGGTTAACCGAGAGTATACCTCCTCTGCATTCAAATCTTCATTTTTACTATTGAAGAGTAGAGCAGCAGCATCACTGCCTAGTAAGTATGTGAATGTCTTGCCAACCATAGTGAAACTGAACACAGGCCCATACTAAGAGGAAAAAAAATAACAGTTCATTTTAACCATAAAATCACAATCTCTTCACCTACAGCCTTTCATAAAATATTAGCTATTTAAAATGACAACATTAAATCATTGCACTGAAGTAATTGGTTTGAGAGTGACTGTCTCCATCTACAATCCAATATGCACATACACCTACATATTGTACTGGACATGTCACGTGTAAGCAGCAATGAAAAGGAAGAAAAGAGAGAGAAAAAAAGAAAAGGAAGTTTGACAGAGAAAACTGGCACAAGTCATTATTCCCTTACAAAGTGGCTAGAGATGTAATACCGATATGAATATTTTAAGTCACATTCAAATTTTTTTCAATAGTCTAGCTCATCTTTCTCCATATTGTAAGACTACTGTAGTTGTTTTAAAAATCTAAATAAAATATCCACAACACCAGAAAACTGGCAGAGAAACCACAGGACACGCAGCCTATAGCAATTCACAAACACTAGCTTGAAAAATTTTAGGTTTGGACTTAAGCATTGGTAATTAGCAATTATTACCAATRATTAGAGATTTTTTAAAGTGTAAAGGTCATCTCCAGTGGATCCTCATATAGTAAGTTTGCCTTTCTGCAAGTTAACCAATCTCAGATTTAAGTCTATGACTCTAGAAAGTTTAAGACACTGCAAAACAGATCAATAAACTTTACTGTAATTAAAGCTCTACTGCATTAGTTTTTTTTTTCCCTCTTTTGGGCTGTTTAAATTACTGTGCTTTTATGCACCAGCGTTTTTACCATTGCAAAGGGCCTTAAAAATCCATTGTTATCTACAGAGAAGGTAATTTATTATATGCCAATCTGGTCTCAGATTACTAAAAAGTAAGATAAAAACAAAGTTGTAAATCAGCTTTTTAGTTACCTGTGATTCAATTATGAACAGTACTCAAATACATAGATATATTTTTCCAACTGAGATATTACAGAAAATGTTTTTTCAGTAGCAAAGTTGTATTGTATATAAAAAGATCTAAAATCAGCCTACTGTGCAGGTTTCACACCATACTCAAGTCACTTAACAAGAGTGAACTTTTTTAAAACAAGTCCAAGATACAGAACTTAACAGGTAAACTAGAATATTCTAGCATATGCTCAGACAGTCACGTGGGAGAACACACCTGCTCATAAGCATTTTCCAAAAATTCAATGGGACTTTTTCCAAATGCTATTGCATGTCCAAGGAAAGGGATGCTTGATGAAATGTAGGGTGGGTATTTCTGAGAAAGAAAAAGAAAAGCAAATACTGAGTTTTCTTCRGAGAATAAATCTATGTAACAACTAAACACAGAAGAGGCTTTATATATATTTTAAGTTCTTTTGTGAAAAGTCCAACTTTGGAAAACTGAGCTTTTTTTGTGGTGAAGTACAACTGGGCCATATTTAAAAGACTGAAATAAGTATTCTCGCTAACCTGCCCCCGAAATTAAAGCAAAAAGATACCAAAAAAAAAAAAAAAAAAAAAAAAAAAAAAAAAAAAAAAAAAAAGGAATTAAGAAAAAAAAAAAAAAAAAAAAAGTGATTTACTAGATAACCCCGGAAAGCACCAACCTCCATTTATCAACGAATTTCGCGTACGTGTGGGAGCAGTCCTTCAAGCTTCGCTTCTCCGACAGGAAGGGGCAGGGGCCTCGCTCGCGGGACGCGTGAGCAGCTCGGGCCCGGGCGGCCCCGGGCAGCTGAGCGAAGGGACGAGCCCGCGCAGCCCCGGCCAGAAGCGCGGCCCGGCGGGCGGGGGGAGGCGCCGCTCGCTCCGCACAGTCTGCGCCCGCCGCGCCCCCGCCCAGCCCAGCCCGCMGCCCTGCCCGGGGACACCGCGGTGCCCCCCCGGCGCCCACCTCCTGGCCGGAGCCGACGCGGCGCCGGTAGCCGAGCTGGAGCAGGTAACCGAGGCTCAGCACGAAGGCGGAGGCGGCCAGCACCAGGGAGAGGGGGCTGCCGACGGCCAGGCGCTCCAGCAGGCACCCGCCGGCATCCAGCAGGCTCAGCATCTCCTCAGCGACCGACAGACCGAGCAGCCCGCACCGATCTGCCGCCGCGCCGCACCCGCCGCCAGGCCCGTCCCCGCGGCGGGCAGGGCCCCGGCGGAGGCGAGCGCCACAGCCCCGCCCCCCCAGCGCTGGGCTGATCTCTGCCCATGTGACTGAGCCAATCGGCGGCCGCGCGCCACGGGGTGACGGCACCTGCCGGGCTGCGAGGGGCGCGATTGGGCGGGCGCGGCGCGGCGGTTGGGCAGGGGCGGCCTTTGGCGCGGGGCTGGCGCGTCCCTGTAGCGCGGGGCGAGGCTGCCCCGAGGCGCCCTGTGARGGCTGGCGGCGCCCGGGGAGGGGTTGCTGTACGGTGAGCGCCGTCTCAGACTTTCAGCGTGGGTGTCATGGCGCTGTGGGCTGCGTAGCGGTTTGGATGCCGGCGTAACCGTTGTGGTTGGAGTGCATTTGGGGCACTTTTTCAGTAGAGCTGCTGTTTTAATTTCCTCTGAGAGAAACACAGTTCCTGTGCGTGAAAACCTGTTTGTGAACCAAGTGAATGTGAGTACAGCTGCTCAATCCACTTCCAAATCACATTCCCCCAAATCAAAAGGCTAATRTAAGCACAGACAGCAGTATACCAAAAACTGCTCTCATAAATTTCATGGATATTTTCTTCTTCAGCCTGCCAGAATGCTTTCAAGCAACCCAAACTGTAACCGGCACATTCAGCTCCTTGCTTTAGCCCACACAGGTGCAGGATTACTGTGAAGACAGAGACTGTGAAGATGGAGAACATCAAGCTCACAGGTTACTCTAAATGGTCTGCTAGCCAGCCCTGAAGTCTATTCTAACACATCTTCATTATTATCTAAAATAGCTAGAATAAAGCTGGTATAGGTGGGTATGCGTATCTGTGATACAATTATGCCTTTGACAGCAGTATGGGTATATCTTTTCAGCATCGCTCAGCCCAAAGTCTTACCTCAGTTTCATTTCTCATGGTGCAGCATTCCGAAAGACTCCAGTGGCCAGGCATATCTGCACAGGACAGTGCCTAGAGTATTACTGACCACTCCTGAGCTGCTAAATAAGAGAGAGCCAAGTTCTGATCCTTAGACTTGAGGCCAWGTGATATGAGCTGAGTTGCCTCCACTGTGGGAGGTCTAGCACTTTGTAGAGCAGACTGGTTGAATCCACATCACATAGCACTTGAACCTATTAGGTCTCCTCTGCACCACCTGTGGCACCACTGTGATGAGAAAGTAATATTTCTTTTTCACTTCAAAATGTCTGAAATAATAAAAGGGCTGGGTTTCATGCCACCTGAATAGTGCTTTCACAACATGAAATGGAGCATGTGCATTGCATGGCCCAGAGTGCCACAAGAGGGAATACAGGAATATTTATGATTACAAGACTTGTGGGGATAGTGACAGAAGCCTGTGCACGGCTGGGAAAGGCAAATGGCTTGCAGTATCATTTATACTGCTCTTTGGAAGTTTTTTCTGAAGTGAATTGTCCTCAAAACCATGCCAGCTTTGTCTTGGAGAGGACTCTGGCACAGTCCAAAGCAGAGCCAGACACCAAGTTAAGTCCAGTAGCAAGGACAATGCAGTGCCTGAGCTCATGCCCTGCCTCTTTTACTCAGCAGTGTAGGTGTTTCCATTGCTGCCACATACTTTATCACACTGAACACCCAAGTTCCCTGTTTCTAAACACATCTCTCATATTTTGCAATTACTGTGAAGCGGCCTCTTTCTTCCTGATGTTTATGTGCTGCTTTTAAATAAGCTAGAAAGATAACATCCATTTGTAACTATGCTCACTGAGTATTTTCAAATTGCCTCCTGTATCTTCATGTAGCTTCAGAGTACATTTGCAAATTTGTTCTGAATAACCTGTTAAAACCACAAAGGAAAATTTTTCAGCTCATTCATTCACTCTTTCAGTTCATTATTCAAGAATATCACGATGAAACAAACAACTTGATAAAATAGATTAAAGGCATTCTACTCAAATTACATCAAATATGTTTTTAAACAAAATTATTTCACTGGAAATAAAAAGATGGTGTATCTTTTTTTATATATATTCAATTTTTAAAAGATAAATACAAGATTCTGAGCCGCTTTGTAAAAACAGGCTGAGCTTTTCTCAAGATATGGTATGCTCAAAGTGATAACACTTTCATGGGAAATAAAAGAATAATATCACAAACTTTTGTTCATTTCATAAATACTCTTTGTACATCACATGTTTAGAATTTTACTGATTGTGAATAGAGTTTTAAAGCTTTCACTTTGTTGGTGAGATAATTCATGCCTGTCATTACTAGGATTCTGATCAGTTTATCTATCATTTCAGCAGAAGTTAAGAGTTGGTTTTCACTTCTCCAAATGTTCAGTGCTGTGATGATTTTCTCTTCCAGCTTAAGAGTCCTGTTTGGAAAAGAGTTATAAAGAGGAAACATCTGAAAAAAATCTAAGATTTGGAGATACTTAATAAATTTTACATAGACATACCTACTCAGTATTTAACAAAGTATCATGAATTTTATAATCAAAATATTGTTTATTAATTTCATAAAAAAGAAAGGAAAGGAAAATGGGAAATAAAATTAACAAGATTCTGTTACAATAATCTGTATCTAACCTGCTATTTCCAAGAGACTTGATGTCAGCATGAGGAAGTTGCAGTTTCTGGCAGAAGAATTCAAAATTTTCATAAGGAACATTGTCAGCAATCACTTCTAATATCTTCTGCAATATTTTCTCTAAATAGAAACATATAAAGTACTATCCTTAATTAAATAAAATGGTGTGTCTTGTTTAACAATGTTGTGTAAATGCTGTTGACCTGCTTCAGGATTGTTCTAACTGCTAAATACCATTTTCTAAGGTGATGTCACCATCCTGGAGGATGCATCATCTCTCCCTGATATCCCTGTTGGGGAGGAGATGGAACACTCRTCATCTAAGGGAGGTCTGGCCCCCAACCAACAGGGCTATAAAACCCAAGGGAATCTCTGGTACACTGCTAAGTCTCTGGTAGTTGCTCCAGACCATCTGTCTTTGTTGGCATTATGGCTGGCTTGCATTTTCTTGAATTTGAAGGAGCACAGCTCCAACCTCCATTTGTTTGAGACAGCAGTGCAAGGAAGCACAGSCTGTTTCTCTGGATGACTTGTCACGCATTACAGGAATAGTGTGGTAGGGAGGTACAGTCTTTTAAGCATTTTTGCACAGTAATCATCTACATCACAATTCAGCTCAATACCGGTCAAGAGTGAGGTACATTATGAAAGCAACTGCATATACCTGAATAGCTCATACACGCTAGGAATTCAAATCTCTCTCTTATGTGACAGAAAATAATAATTGGCGGGATTAGAACTTACTGCATTTGCACTGCATAAGGTGGTGAAACAGGGGGTGCAATACTCTTTCCTTCTCCTCTTCTCTTTGGTATTCATCAAGCTATGAAAGGACTTATTTGCAATACTCTTTCCTTCTCCTCTTCTCTTTGGTATTCATCAAGCTATGAAAGGACTTATTCTGGGCTGAGTAAAATCACTGCAGAGTGGAGTTCATTGCATGAGACAGGCACCACTTGCTCCTGGAGGTGGGCAACCTCCAGAGTCAGGGAAACTAGCAGGGCAATAATATTCAGATAATCTCTTTTAGAAGGGTCTATATAAAGACTGCCTTTTTTCAGATGAGAGGAATGTATGGAGGCATCTCCTGCAACAGGAACTCTTGGTAGTTGTAGAGGGGTTGCAGTGATCAGTACAGACTCTATCACATGCCACACTAGACCACTCCAGATGCAGAGAGCGTATGGGATTTGCACCACTCTGGTTAGCCATAGTGTGTGGTATGTGCACAGGAGTAGGGATGGCACTTCACTGCCAATCATCTCCAAAGTCACACCACTTCCTTGGTTAACACATGAAGCAGCACAATGTTCTCAATAAACTTACCACTTAAAGTTGGCTACAAAGACATAGCAGGGAAGTGCTGTTACTGTTGTATTCTGCTTCCCTACGTACACTATAAAAAGCCTAACTTTGCCTTTGCCTGTGCTTACTGTTAAAGAAAGTTGGACTGAAGCTGTCTCCAGTTAGTCACTTAGCATAGCATTAGTAGCCAGCATTACTGAAGTCTTAGACTATAAGCTAGTTGCTAAAGTCTTAGGCCATAAGMAGGTCCCCAAACGAGTTCAAGCGAATTACAACCAACAGCAGAAGCTAGAAAATGACTTGCCTGGAGACAATGAGGGGAAACAAAAAYGAGAAGACCCCAGACCCTAATATTAYTATTGGTTCTGTACTATTGAGTGAGGGGGGATTTAGATTGTAAGTGTATAAATGCCCAGGAATTTCTTTGTTCAGGATCCCTCTCTGGAGGCACCTAACTTGAGCTGTAATTACTGCACATGTGCCATTAAACTGCATTTTATTTTAATTTGGCTTTGAACTTCTGGAATCAGTGAGAACCTAGGGTTAGGCCCTGCTATGGTGGCAAGCAAGCCTAATTTTCCATTACATTTGCAAGATCCCATTCTAGAATCTCAGCTACAGGTGAATGCAGAAGTGCTGTGTACCCTGGGACATGATGATGCCATGTCCTCTGGGCTTCAGGACACCTACAGTAGCCAATATACCATACTCTCCAAATAATGCTYCTGGGACATCATCTACAAAGAATAAGTCTAGTCCAGGTGTTCTCATTCCCATTTTGGTCTAGGGAAGTATATGTTTGGGAAGAACAAGCACTGGCAAAAGTATAGTGTAGTCTCTTATCTCTGGACAGTGTCAGAAACTTACATACTTTTTATCTAGGCCTCCACAGATTCCATGGACAGAGGCAAGGATGGTTTCCACTGTGCCACCTCAGAACCCTGCAAGAGCAGGCAACAATGAGTGTCCTTTTTAGAATATACTGGAATAATGTGCAACATCCAGAATCGGCATCTGGAATGACTAAAGGYACAGGGCTGCCTCTCAGTGGAGCAAACCTGACCCAGGAGTACAACAGCAGGTAGGCAGTGCCTCCTAGCTGAGATGCATGAGAGAGCCGATATAAACAATTCCTTCCAGTGCTTCAACATCAACTTGCCTGGGCTTCCTCTTCAGGAACCCCTACTGTAGTCTTCATCCTGGATGAGCCATCAGTATTTAGGCTGTGGAAACATGTCCACCTCACTTACAGTTATTTCTCTAGTATTTTTTTTTAATGGCTACATCCTCTTGTGCCTTCTCTTGCTTTTTAGGTTTGAGTATGTTTTCTCTCTTTTATCATTTGTGACTGATATTGGTTATCTGGGTTATTAGTTGTGAGTTCTTTTTTAAAAAACGTGAGTGACCACATTGGCCAGCATTTTCTTTTTTGGTAAATTTTAACCAGTAAAGCTATACATTGATGTCAAGAGGTATTAAGCTATTTTTGTAATTTTGCACAGACTCTGGCAAAGCAGATAGCTAGGTAGCCTGAAGGGGAAGGAAGGCACAGAGATACRGGCAGTGCTAGAAACTTAAGCCTGAAAGAGAGCAGGTGTGAGATGCCATACTGAGCTGTGCAGATAACAGGATARTGAGGCTGTTACACTGTTAAGATGAATGGGTTTTGCTAGGATAAGGATAACAGAACATTCAGATGAGATTAATATTAATACAAGAACACTAGGCAATTCAGGACGTTTAGATGAGGGAAAAATACCTGAAAGAAAGAAAAGTTACGCTCTTTTTGGTTGCAGGAGCTGTAAGGAGCACAGCAAGGCATATTTTTTTCTTCAACTTTTTGGACTGAGGGGGGAAAGATGCTGGAAGGGAGGAATATAGTGTCTTTATTTTGGGAGATGGGGGTAGGGATTAGGAAAAAGTAATTTGGGATGGGGAGAGAGAGCATAAGAGGAATCAGAAATAAATAATAAAGCATTTTTTCCTTTGCTAGAGGGGGCGAGATTGATGAGAAAGAGGTGTTTGTTTATTGTCCTGGATACTGTGAGAAAATGAGTCCTCTCTCGATAGCAGTAGGCCTGTGCTTGTGTGCACTAGGTAACATAGTTTACTTTGTCCAGATGTTGTGGAGTTCTGTTGTGACCAAGGGAAGATCATTAATCATAAGTCTCTCTATGCAAACCTCTATACAATAATAATGCATACATCGATGTTGATTCCTCGGTCTATATGATGCCTACAAAGTAAGTACACAAACAGTAACCATAATTTAAATACTGCTTACACTAACCTTCAGTGAGGAAAAGAAACAGAGCCAGTACTGATAATGACATTTAAAACTAACGGAATGAATTTTCAACAGCTCCTACAGTAGCTATCTTTAATGCACCAAATTACCTAATAATATACTTGTTCTTAACATACCATCTCTTTCATCAGCACTTTCCAGATAGCATAGAATGGGATGTAGTTGCTTTCCTTTACACACCTCTTGCAGTGGTTCAAACAGAGCATTTCCATCAAAGTTTATATCTGTCAGCAAATGAAGAAGCCGAAGACCAGCTGGCAAAGATGTCAGACAATTTCCTGGTAAAATACACAGAAATGCCTAATTATATCTGCATCATATTAACCTAAAGAAGTTTGTGACATGTGAAGTGAGGATTTTTTTTTTCAAAATGGTAATGAGCTTAGCATTCCATAAAGACGGGAAGACAGTTTTTGTTTCAAGGAACTTACTGTTTCAAAATTTGACTGAAGATCAATAAAGAAAACAGAATCTTTTCACTGATTTTGTAGCCTATAGCACTGACCTCATGGCTTACTGCAGTGTAAAACAGATAATCTTGTAGAAGTTAGTGTTGGCATTATGAAAATTATTCTTCAGGAAGTACTGAAGGAAGAAATGGAAATTAGATGGTGCACAAGAAATAAAAGGTATTTAAAAGTATTTGAAGGGAGAGTTAGGAACGGTTCAGTGACAAGATAAAGTGCAACAAATGCAGAGGTAGATGGAAATAAAAGCAAAGAAGGAACTTGAGAAGGAAGCTGAAAGGGGGTTAAGTAGAGATTTCACAAAATGAAGAAGTCTGTGCATCAGCAAAACAGGTAGGAAAAATAAGTGAAGAGACATGAAAGAAGAGCAATACAATCAGAGCAGTATAGGATGAAGAGACTTCAAAACTRTAGCCCTAGTTTGTAGCAGTGTAAGTAAAAGCAGTCCTTGGCCCATAGGATTTTACATAGTATCAAGCAGAAAACATTTGAATAAACTTCCAGAGCAGCCTAGCTGTCTGTAAAGCATAGCAAGGCAGGAAGGGATCCTTTTCAGGGATGCTTCAGGTAATACCAAACATGCAGCTTCCCAAGGTAACAAGACACAAGTCTTCAACGGGAGCAGACAGCATGGGAGTGTGCTGAGCCACAGGCACGGTGTGAACTGAACTAATGCAGTGTGGGCATGGCAGCTGTATTYGGCTGCATACAATGCTCTGTACTGCTGGTTATCTGGATGTCCTGGCATCTGTAACAGTTAATTCACATTCCAAGTAAATCATCCACAAACAAAAGGCGATAGACTATATTATATCAGCAGCATTAATCAGACCTCTGAGCAGATTTCATGAATGTAATCTACAAAAGTTATACATTCTTTGCAGCAGAAAAATATCAGCTGTGTGATTGACAGGACCCTGAACAGTAAAGTCTGTTGTGACTGATGCTGAGTGGCTCTGAGCAAAAAAGTCTATARTGATTGATACTTAGTGGTTCACAGGCCTATGATGATGTTTGCAAAAATCATGTCATTTAAAAAGATTTCACAGATGTGATCTCTGAAACAGCCATGTTAAAATATTAAATTTAAGACAGTTTGCTTGKTTAGAAGGCATGAAATATAACACCAGCCTATATTAAAAATTAGAAAGTTGCATTTTCCTCAGTTCTTTTTTCACTACCATCTTATCTTGTGATACATTTTTGCTTGTTAGGGGTATAGCTCAATGCCTAAATTTTACTAAGGGATTGAATGCCTGATACTTACCACTTAGGTCAAGTTGCTGCAGATTCCTTAGCGATGTAATAGATTTGGGGAGCTGACTGATATCATTATTATTTGCAATTAAATGGACCAAATATTCCAGTTCTCCTATGCCATCTGGAATTTCCTTTAGTGCATTATGAGATATGTCAAGCTCTCTGAGGCGAATCAATTTAGATATCTCCTCTGGAACTCTTGTTAACTAATAAAGAAATATAACAATTGTTACATTACTTGTTTATACAGATACAACTATTTCTCTTCTGTAAAAAGTTAAAAGGGTAATTTTTCCTGCAGACAAAACAGCCTTCCATTTATTTATTTCCAACAATAAAAGCTCCTGACGTTCCACTTTAGGGAAAATTAATTTATTACTTCTGATAAAAATGCTGATGCTGAGCACAGAAACCAGGAGGTTTTTCAGACAAAATAATAGAACAGCAAAAAAATATACATTGGAATAATGTATCTATAGGTGGAGCTTCAGGAGACTTTTTTTAGTCCTTGTTATCACTAATGAATCATAAAAAAAAAAATTACCCTCTCAGAAGAACACATTTTTTTTCTTTACTTTCAGTAAACAGTATTTTCTTTACTTTCAACTGATCATGACAGCACATTGTAATTTTTTTCCGTGACAGCTACTCATCTGACTTTTTAATGAGAAGAGAAGTTATACAGGTTTAGATTTCCTTAGGAGAATACTTTTCCCTGTTTCTTAGGATAAAAAACAGAATAAACATTTCCCCTCACTGGATTTTAACAATGTGAAGCAATTTCTTTTCTGCTATAAAAAATGGAATATCTAATGTAGCTTTTCTTGTTGGGATATCCAATTTTAATAAATAAGACACAATTTGGAAGGTAGTGTTCATTTCACAGAGAGAAATGCTAGAGGCAGGCTAATCTACCAAATTGGAGCTAGTCACTTTGTCTCTCAATATCCATAAGGATAGAAAATACATAGTTTCATAATAATACTAAAAGAACAGAAAATATATAGTTGTTTCAGATCAATCTGATTACCTAAATATTGCCTCAAGAGATACCTATATAAAATGAGGTGCATGTCTAGTATTTCTAAATAAGTTTGCATGCCTTTATAAATCCTAATAGATTTTTGTCCAGTTCTGATATTAAAAATGGGTAATTACATATACAGATTTTCATCTTTACAAACTATTTTTCTGCTGTTTACGGTAGGTGTATTCAAACACAAGAGCTTTTACATCTGTTAGAAGAAAGTCTATTAATAATAATTTTGAAGCATAACAATCTGCAGTGCAGGTTTTTCTTACCTAAAGGAAAAYGTTCTCTTACCTTCAACCCATTCACTTGACACATTGTCAATTTCTCCAGGGATGAGAGATGACATATTTCAGAAGGGAAAGATACAAACTGGTTGTTTGATACATTTAGCTCTTTAATCACTTCTAGATTACTAATCTTTAAAGGAATGCTTTTTATCTGATTATTTGCAAGGTTGAGTATTTGTAAATTCTTTAAAGAACACAGTTCTTCAGGAAATAAGTCAAATTTATTGCAGTTTAAAAGAAGTACCTGGAGAGCCTTCATCTCAGATACCATTGCTGACATGCTATTGATTTCGTTCTCACTTACATCCAAGTAAATTAGTTTTGTAAGGCTGCACAAGTATGCAGAAAGAGAGGACAGTTTATTTTTATTTAAATGTAGATACTCCAAATTTTTAATGTAAGAAATTCCAGGTACTATTTCTGCAATACAGTTTCCACTCAGATTTAAGTACTTAAGCTCAAATAGTGCACATAACGCATGTGGAAACTGAGAGAACTTATTATTGCTGAGGTCGGCTTTGGTTATCCACATACAATTTTTTAATTCGATAGGAATGTATGTCAATGCATTTCCAGAAACTTCTATTATGCAGAGATCTTTAAAATGTGATATTTGTTCATCCAGTGAGTCCAGCTGGTTCCTACTTAAGGAAAACTCCTTTAAGCATTTAAGTTTGTGAATATTAGCAGGAAGCTGTGTTAACTGATTATCATGTAGAATGAGATGTTTCAACCTGGTACAGTTGCAAAGATTCTCTGTAATGTTTTTGAATAAATTTTTTGCAAGATTCAGAAACCTAAGTTCTTGTAAATTCTCAATTTTATCTGAAAGAAACTCCAGTTTGTTATCATCAGCTCTGAGTTCTTTTAGTTTTGTCAACTGAAAAAGTTGCACAGGCAAAAATATAAGGTTATTGCTACTGATTGAAAATGCTTGTAGTTTCTTGAGCTCTTTAATATCCTTTGGCAAGCTCTGAATCAAATTCTCACATATGCTGAGTTTTACTAGGTTCGGAAGATAGCAGACAACCTTTGGGAATATTAAAAGCTGATTGGAATCAATGTTGAGTACCTTCAAGTTTTTCATGTCAGCCATGGTATCTGGCAGAGTGTTTAGCTTGTTCCCAGCAAGTTCTAAMGTTTCAAGACTTTTCAATGCAAAAGGAAATTCATCAATGTTGTTATGATTGAGAAAGAGTTCCTTAATATTTACCAGTTTTGATAATTCTTTAGGGAGACATGATAACTGGTTGTGACTGACATTTAATACTGTTAGTTTATGAAGTAAGGAAATTTCCGGKGGCAGTGATGTCAATTTATTTTTTTCAACTAATAGAACTTCCAGATTAATTAGATTACCTATATTTGAATGTAATGTTTTTATTTCATTGTTGTATAAGTGCAAATATTGTAAATTTTGTTTTTGAAAAGTGAGCAGAGAAACGTCCCTTAATCCTTTATTATTTAGCATAAGAGTGAAGTTCTCATCTTTTTCTTTAGGCAATGTATATGTTGATCCATTTTCAAGATTCACTGCTGATGGTAACATGTCTGTTTTGACATCTTCATCAACATTCTCTGCAAAGATGTGGTTTAGTTTTCCGGTATTCTTTTCAGCTGATGTTAGTAGTTCATATTTTCTCACATCTGTTGCARAGACACCTTGAGGCACTGTAGCAGCATTTATCTCAGCTGAAAATTCATATTTGTACCTTTTTCCAGGCAAATTGCTTTTTGATAAATTTTCAGTCATTTTATGGCTTTCCTCATTGTCATCTGTGTTAGGAACTTCATATGAAATTTCACTCAGACTTTTTGCAGTTAGGTCAACTTCTTTAGGATTCTCTGATGAATATAGTAAGTTTTTGCTGGCATCATTTTCAGGAAACTCATGAAAGCTTTCATTTAGTCTTTTTGTATTTATACCATTGGAGATTTCATCTTCTTCTGTCTCCAGAGACATTGTTGCTGTTCAACTGTTTCTGAGTTGCTAACTGATTCCTTTCAGTACTTTTTTAAGAAATCAAATAAATCTATATGGAATAATGTATACTTCCAACATCAGTAGATTGAGCTTGTAAGAGAACTTGATAAAAATCTAGACTTCTTCCACATTTGTGAAGTTGGCCATTTCTCTGTGTATCAAAAACATAGTGTTATTTACTGAAATGCTTGTTACTTTAATGTAATACCTTGTTTTTCCAGACTATAGATTACAGATTACAAAATATACATCACAAATACATGATTCCTTGAGATTTTGTAGAATCATCAAATCCATTGAAAGCATATATTAAATTGAGAAAGATTTGCAATTTCTCTTTACCTAAATACAAAATTTAGTTTAGTAATATCTTCTGACTAAAAAAAAAGTTTAAGATTTTAACAAACAGGAGCCTTAATTTGGACTTCCTAAGTTTATACTTAAACACTTAACTAAGTGGCTTTAAAATGCTGAGTATGCAATCAATCTCATTAATTTGTTAACATTCTTAAATTATAAATGTGCTTACTTTTAAGCTCCTTAAAAAGCATGAGCAAATATTTATCATAATAGCTTTAAGTGGAAAAAATTGCTTAGCTCGGTATAAATATATATGGATTCATATATGTGAATTTAAATTTTGAAATCCACATCTGTAGGTATCTCTTAACACCTTAATAAACTGTTCTTGAAATTAATTTGATTCTGTTCTAATAATGCAGTCATGCTACCAAAGTAGTGTGACTTACTGCTACGTTAAACACAGTTCTGAACAGTTCCTTGTTTTTATGGTAAATAACAGTGGGATAGGCCAGCTTATTTCAGTTTGCTGCCAAGTACACTAATCCTGAGCTGTGCTTCCAGAAACACGCGGGAAGGCTAACGGCTGCCATGCACGGGTACAAGGCACGGAGGAGCAATCGAACACGGAGACGTTCTGTTTCGGCCTGTGGCACACTTGGTCGCCCGTGAGATTCGGAGAGCACGAGATTTTCCCTTTCAGTAGATACTCAAAGGCTTGTTTCATTTTAGCTCAACCTCTCTCAGGCAGCAGACACCACTTACCTTGGTGGATGATGCGCCCCAGGGCCCTGCTTGCTTGCTCTTCCTGCCTTATCACGTCAAATCACTATTTCACGCTTTCATCTGCTGATTATTAGTGATGCACCATCATAAACTGTATTTTCCCAGCCTCTTTGGGGGCCTATTGACAAATTACGGCCCGCAGCCCCTGAACTACATCAGCTGCCGGAGCGGGAAGGGAGCCTGGCGCCCCGTCCCGTCCCGTCCCGCCGCAGCCCCCCTCGCTCCGCCGCTGCCGCCGCCGCTCCCCTCAGCGCGGCCGCCGGTTGCCGCGGCAACGAACGGCGCCTCCCCCCGCCCCTCAGGAGCGGCCGCGCATGCGCGCAGGGGAGGCGCCCGCCGCTCGCTCCCTCAGGCTGCGCTCGCGGGCGCGGCGCGGGGCGTAGTCCTGTGACACCGTCCGCAAGGTGAAGGCCGGGATCCGATTTACGGATGATTTTATTTGTACAGGCCTTTGGCCAACGGCTAAATCTCAAGTCGTGGCGGAAGCAGGCTTTACCGGAGTGAAGGGCCGCCAGCGGGAGGTTGAAATCCTGCACAGCAGCGGGGCTGCAGTTACAGGGGGAGGAATCCATCAGGCAGCCAGCGACTCTCRGGCCTCAGGACCCCCGCTGGCAACAGCCCGCCCGCTGTTTTCAGGGCCTCCGTGTTCAGTTACTGTCCAGCTGGAGTGCTCTACTATCAAGTCTTTTAGACTAACCCTTTTTTAAAAATAAAGCTTCTGGGGAAGCTAAACTAGCTCCTGCTTCTGAAAGCATTCTCTTCAGACTTGTATCATTTTTGCAGCTCTTTTTCTTTTTCTTTTTTTTTTTTTTTAATTGTTACTGGTGGTCTCTCTACACTATTAGATTTATCTCCATCCCATCTTACATTTCTCCACTTCCGTGCAGAAGGATTGTGCTTGCCTTCATTGTCGCAGCAGCGTTGTGGAAGCGCCTCTGTCCCCAGTATCAAAGGCCAGGCTGGACCCCTAACTGGGCTCTCAGCACTTACTGCTGACAGGCAGCATCTGCAACCTTCTGGTTTGCCACGCCTAAGTTTCCAGTTCCCCTGACCAGTTCCCGAGTGGCTTCYAAAGTACAAAGCAAAGTGCTCAGAGTATCTTAATTTGTAGTCACCATGGAGGCCTATCCCTGTGATCATCTCTAATGATCTTCCTACAGAACTTGCAACAATGAGCGCGTTGCAAAATGCTCTTCTTTCATAATAACATAAAGACATTTGATGATATGTTCATGTTGTCTATAATAATAAAAACAATGTGACTATTGTTGCAAACAATTTATTAGGTAGTAATAAATAAGAATATTAGCAGAAAGAATTATACAGCAATAAGGCATATTAATACTGTTGTTAAACATGCAACTGTGACAGCAACACATTTCAACATTTTCCGTCTAGTTTTCTAACAAAGTGCTTTGCAGAGAAGTGTGTTTCTGATACCAGTGCCAAGTGGCAGCAAGGATGCACTATGAAGGACATAACTGCTGTATTTACTACCAGTAAAAAAGGATAATCCATGGAGATTTACTGTTAATTAAAGACCAATGAAATTTAAGTAGCAAAGTACAGCTTGCTAAGATCACAAATAGTTTCCAGTTCATTAAAAAAAAATACTAGTATAAATTTCTTAAATTGTACTTATTATTTAAGAAGTTTAAATGCAAACATTAAGATACTACAAAACAGCACAGTTCCTAACACTTGTCTAACTTTTATTYGAAGGCTTAGAGGCAAGTGCTAATATTTTTCTACAAAACATTGCACACTTTTAGCATGCAGTTTACATGGAAGGAAGAGTCTAATGGAGTTAAAACTTTGAAATACAATCAGAGTTTTAAAGATTTGGATAGTAATTTTAAGGTACAAGCCTATGTTTCAAACTCCACAGAGACAGTTCATACCATCCTTTGGTGGGGGGAAAAATTATGACATTTTTTAAGTTTCCTATTGCATTACGTTCCTTTTAGTTAGGCATACTAAGAAAATGCATCTTTTTAGGAACGGATTAAGAGTTGCCTAAAAGCAAGTCAGAATCAGCATGCAAATCTTTTCAGACACTTTAAAGACCTAAAAAATGGAAATAAAATGATGGTCCTACTTAGGATGCAATTTGTTAAGACACAATCCTGACTCTGCAAAGACCAAGTAGAAAGCTTATAAACTGTTTTTGACTTCCTTGAGTTATAAGTCTTTATTCCYGTATCCTGTACTGTCTGGAGTATCTTAAATAAGTGGGATAATGTAAATAAGTAATATTGAATAATTAGGAAAATTACTTTTGCAGAAGTAACTTACCATCTGCTACATGAATTTTACTTGCTATGTGCTGCAATCCAGGATAAGATTTATTAAACTTTCTGAATAAGATTTATTTGTAAATCCATATCCTCCCCTTCTTCACATACAAATGTTTTATATTGCACAGCAAACACAGAAATCGTGTTATTTTAAAACAAGCATGCTAAACATTTAATAAGGCTTCTGAATGATTTAAAGTATTTCCCTTTTGATATCYTCATGCAATATTTTAGAATAAATATGAGTACAAAATTTTCAGTATGATAAAGATACGAGTAAAAATAAACTCAGCTATCAGGTTTATTAGAAACCAATTAAAAATATAGTTTATCAAAAGTAATTACTCAAAGGACTAACTGGTCTTCTAACCATACTTATCAGCAGTATCTTAAAAATAAAGTTTGTCTAGAAAATACTGTAACATATACAATCTCCTTGATATTCCATAGAATGACATGAAAAGTTAGTAATAGGTTAAGTGAGACTTGCTTGATGGCACTGGTAATCCCATAATCTCCTAAGAACAAAGTCTTACTTGTTTTATTCTCACTCAAAATGGTAAACAATTCCATTTCATCAGCTTTACTGGTTGAGCTCAAGCCCTACAATAGCTTATATATGAAACAAAATATATCTATAAAAATAATTAATGTTGTATACTTTTTTTAAAAAAATAAACCATGCAGCTTCTGTACAAAGTTAAAAAAAACTGTACAAGTTTACTTTTCCATTCTGTAAAATTCACGTACATGAATGTTTTCTGTTATGACAAGAATAAAGTTATTTTTCCTTAACCATAAGATGCTGTTCCATAACTATTGTCCATCTCCATTATTCATTTCTTTCACTAGGCATTAACTGGCCATTTAATTTCATCAGAAGTTTTACAACGAGACCTGCCTGTATAAAGGTACACAATTAAATTCTATCAGCATTTCACAAAATAAGACAGATAAAATCAACKTAAGAATAGGGTAAATGTGAGTAGAAAGCAAATAATTGAATAACTTCAAAAGTTATATCATTTTAGGAATAAGCAAAATGAAAACTGCCTAGATTTTTATCACATATCAGAAAGTAATTTTATAAATATTCAACCACTTCTCCCTCAACAACCATTTTAATATGGAATAATCAGATGAACAACTTCTGCCAAAGAAAGATACTCAGAGCCATAATCTCACCACAAAACACTTTACCATGACTTAACATATTACCACTGGTATAGGCTGGAGGTAGAAGAAGCATTTTCTATCTAGCATGCACAAAACACTGTCAATATTGCTAGTAGCAATTAATAAGGAAGTCGCTTCCCAAACTCCTCTAGTTTTAATTGCAAAGTTACCAATTCTATAAATTTGTGATTCTTGTAATATTTGGAATTATCCTTAGAGTCTGTCAATAGTTAATTTATTATTATGCAAAAATGCATAATTATGCAACAAACATTTTTTTTCCCCTCCTGAAACAGATACATTTCATGTATTATGAACCTTAGAGGCTTCACATGCTAGGAAAACAAGCAAACATTCTGAAATATTAAATAAAAAGATTCTTATTTTAGAATCATATTTCTGAGGTCTTGGCTTCGGCTTCTTTAARCTATACAAGGGTGGTTAATCTCAAGAGAGAAGAGGCATATATCTAGTTTAGGAAGAAATATTTAACATAAGGATAACAAATGACCCAACTTCATGCAGATAGAGTTAATGAGGAGATACCTTATAAATAGGATTTTTTAAGCATCTGATTAGAGTCTCRTAAGATACAATTTTCAAAATGAAAAAAAGATTTAAATAATCAGTGACATTTCATGAAAAAATCCCTCCCCCCTAACACTTCAAGTTACATTTAAAATTTGCCTTATCTTTGCTGAGTCAAAGATAACTGAAAGTTTCCTGTCTCTGAAAATTTTGTAAACTAAGTTTTGTCAATGCTTACCTGTTTGGTATGCACAATAAAGCTCATTTTGTTTTCCAGACTGTGGATTTGAAAACATGTATCTCCATCTCCCAACTGCCACATAAAGCAACCGTACTTTAGACTGAGGAGTAAGGCCTACAGTGAAATGTAGAAAACCATCACTCAGAAAATACTCTCAACACCTACAAACTGAACTTTCCTCTGTTCACTTAAATAGGATTTTGACTTAAAACAGTTGTAGCTTATAAACTAGTTGAGTGGCAAAAGATAAGTCTTTCTATTATTAATAACTCACAAAAAACTTAAAATATTAGAAATCTTTACAGTCAAGTTTAACCACTCTGATGTGTAATGACAATTAACATAAAGAATTTAAGAGAACAGAATGAAACATTTCTATTATTACTGGCAGTTCACTTATTAAGCTGAGGCTGACCTTGGTTTCCATATTGAGGAGGTGCAACCCTTTTACATTTACTCCTACATAGACTTTGATGACTTTATGGCTACTTGAACTTGCTTTGGTGAATATCTGTCCTGTGAAAAAGGCTGCTCCGTAAGTAGGAATTTCCCAGCAATTCTGCAAAAACATGCGCTGAAGATGATGCATCTCTTTACTTACACCTTCACTGGTGCTGAGATTCTAGAAATAAATGAACAATGGCAATAAACAAGTCTTCCCAAATAATTGTGTTTATTTGAAAAAAGAATATACTGTTTAGTGGAAACTAGTTTTCCCAAAGTGCTCTCCCAACAACTGTCCTCTACAGAAAACACACCTAAATTAAAACCTAGATCCACAGAAAGGCTCAGATGCCAAAGAAGATTGAGGTAGAATGCAGATGCCTGTATGAGCCTCAAAAATCCCAACCACAGGCACCTAGTTTGCACCTCTGTCAGCATTTTCACTCTATCAGCAATATCTCACACTGGTCAGGCAWAAGCAGGGTATCTGTCTGACACTAAATCCATCAGAATCCATAAAACTAACAATTCCTCCTTCAGGTCTAATCCACTGAGACACTGTAAGATGATCAAGTAACTTCCCAGACACAGCACTTTTTTTTTCCTTTCAAAAGGAAAAAGGAGATGCAGATTTCTGTTCTTTAATAAAGCCCTCACTCAGAATGAGGCATGATTCTAATTCTTCCTCTTCTGTAGAGTGAGACACTCACAAAAAAGTGTCATCGGAGTGCTCCCAACTCAAAAGAGCCCAACGTAAAGTACCCTAACCAAAAGAGGGAAAATGACTATTTGAACTCTGAAACGAACAATCAACCTGGCCACAAATGATGAGAAGGCACAAGAGGGAACACAAGTCAGTAACAGTTAAGGCCATGACTGTGGGTACCCATGAAGATGAGACCAACATCATGGCTTCCACACCTTGCATTACAGGTTGTCTGAGTTTTGCTCAGCTATTAAAAAAAAAAAAAAAGTAAAACACATTAATATCTTTGGAATGAAGACTAACTCCTTTCCCCTTCCCATCCCTCCAACTCCCACTTCCCATAATGGCCTTAGAAGACTTAAAAAACTGTGCTCACTCTTGCATATTCTCTAATATAAGAAAGAGTAAGTAGTTTTCTACACCTTCTGTTAGACTCTAGTCAAGGGAGTCTGGGTGTGTGTGCGCATGCACGTGCATATGCACCAGTAGTGCTAACAGGACCCTAACRTACAAGTTAGACTGGCAAAAGGGACTTTGTAGATCTTTCACAAGTAGATGTTATAAAAATCTACTCTGACTTGTATTTTACATGCACCTGAACTAGCAACGTCCCCAGTGCAGTTAACACGGAAGTTAAATGAACAGAGGACACAATTATATTTACTTCTAGCAAACAAATCAGCTGCAACTATACAAGAAAAAAAGCATTCCAACAACCCAACTTTAAAATTCAACACACACATTTCTAGTTTCATATATCAGTATTTTCATATATTAACTGACACTCAAACAGTCAAAAAAAAGTTTAAGACAGGATTTTCTAGAATTTTACTACTTATCTCACCTTGTATTCGTGAAGTATCCTGTTTGTCCAATGAGGAGCTTTACTTTTTAGTTTAGTGATTGGTACTATAGATTTAAGATTTTCTTCACTAAAAGAAAAGCAGAGAATAGTTTTATTTCAGTAAATATTAGGGACAAAGAACAACATCTGTCAGCTTGTGTCTTCAAACCACACCTATTGAGCTAAACTATCGGCTCCCACCCTACCTTGCCTTATCAGTTGGGAAGCTTTCCTGAAGGAGAAGCCAAGGCTTCCTAAGATACAGTGCAACTCTCAGTTAATGGAGATCCACTTTATTGGGCTTTGTGTCATCCACTTCAGCAGCCCACATCGTGAACATGGCAGGGAAAGGAGATACTGGCTGCAGAATGCATGAACATCACCAGATTGCAATTCAGTGATTTCCAGTTTAAACCTGAATATCCCACACTCAGAAAACCAGGGAGATGGCTTATAGGTGCAATTCTCTTCACTGCTCTATTCAGCTGCACAAACTATAAACTCTGCACTACCAAAGACTTGCCTATTAATTTAGCATGAAAGTTAGGTCACGTGACATGAAAGCAAGGCTAATTCTATGAAGTACCCTTTTCTTAAATGTTGAAGGAAGTCCCTACTAGTTTATTTTTATGCACAATTAATATAGTATACATCACTAAATTTCAGARATATTTAGTCCTTTTTTATTTAGATATGTCAGTAACAGCATGTACTGTCTGCCTTGCACAAGGACAATGTATACACATCTTCAAGGATATTATTATACAAAAAAGTCAGGATATATTTAAAAAACATCAGCATACAAATCTTYGCATCTGTCTGAAGGAGAACAAAACTGATATGTATTTTCAAACACCTCCATCTAAATATGCACAGGAAGCATACTCTAGGGCCCACAAGTTTCTTCCATCTGACCCAATCTATCTTTTCAGGAAGCCCTCTATAAACAGTTAAATGTTTCCCTTTGTGCAGTGTCAACTCAAAACCATGTTGTTGATCTGCCCCAGGGGGAAAAGGAAAGCCAAGGAACATATCCCTGCTTAAGCAACTGCTAGGATTCAGAACTTGTATTAAACCCAGCTGGGTTTAACTGACCACTGCTGCTGGTGCGGCAGATATACCAATAATGTAGTCACAAGGCAATATGGGTCAATAACTGAACCTCCTGAACAGTCCACCCAAAAGTTCTCCAGTCAATGAGCTTATTCACCTAGCTTATTCTGCGATGGCACAGTCTTTGTACATATCAGAAGGAAAAGAAAGGAAGGTAGAGGTGAAATCTGTACAGCCAGCCCTTTCAGGGGCAGCCTACGCTTACACCAGAGTAACTGTTGCAGAAAACACACCCTGATTAAGTGATGCTGGAGAACAGGACCAAAAAAAGCAAGCCAATACGTTCCAGCTGATGTTGTGAATGAGCAACACAGCAGTACCCCCAAMATAGCACAGGTGCTGTTACATGAATGAGTTGGGGTGGAGACAGTGGGCACAGAAGTGAAGGCACACAGAGAAAAAAGAAATTAAATCCTGGTGTGCTCAGATACTGCTGTAGATATGTGCGTGGGAGGAAAAAAGCCACATCCCAGAACAGCTCAGCTGACAAAGCCCTACTGGTGCTCTTTGTGAGCAGTTTAGCATAACACTCCACATGGAAGTGACAGGAAAAGATGTAACATCATTTCATAGTTCCCACAAGGAGGGAAGAAATCCAACCTCAGAAAGCTGGTCTCTTGAACATAGTAAGTAGTTTCTTCCGTGTGACTCAAAATGAGTTGTTCTGTTAAGTCTCAATTCTGTTAGAAACCTTAGTTCCTATCAGTACTGTTACTTATTTTGGTATTACTATATCTCAAGTATAGATTTTCAGAATACAGAAACTCAGTCCCTCTGCATAAAGTGGCAATAATTAAAATGAACATATTTTCAGTTCCTTTGCCTAGATTCTATGAATACATGGCAGGTTATGTGGACACTCTGAACTGGAGCAGTGATAGAGAAAAATAATTGCTACAGCATACCTAAAGTTTATTTGAGTAACACAGTAAGTGCTATCTAAATCATTTTATTTAACGAAGTATAAAGACACACTTACTTTAGAAAGCCCTGCTTATGTTTCTTGCTCTCRTAATTTCCATAGACTATTTGCAACAGCAGACTTGCCAGTGTGATGAGCTTGGCATCAGGCGAGGTGTAGAAACCTTTCAGCAAATTGTATCTGGCTTCATCAAATAGGATAAGAATAGCCAATGGATCCTCAATCTGTTGAAAAYATTTAAATAGTATGATTTCTTTGTAAAAAGCAAATGAACAAAAAAACCCCACCAAACTCCAATTTCTCATTGACTTAAAGATGGAAGGCAAAAGTGTGATCCTCCCTTAAATGTATATTTTAGTAATGCTTGGTTATAGAAAAAATATAATGCAGAAATATTTTCAGTGAYTTAATTAGACTTTACCGATAAAACACACTTGCAAATTGCAGGTGACTAGCATACCATGCCCAGCCAGAAGTTCCTGGGAAATACTCACATCAAACTAATAATGTGTCAAAACCATTTTATGTACTGCAGTCAACAAAATATATCAGAGATTAAATAAAATTATTTACTTAGTGCTATAAACTGCTATATTTTTTTTCCTCAGACATCTATTTTGAACAGTAACTTTGAATAATCCCATCGAAACTGATCAATTAAATATCTGAAAAAACATGGCACATGAAAAGGAAAGAAAACAGGGCAGGTTCTTATTAGCAGTATGACAGACAGGGAGATTGGGACACATGGCCTTTTGATGAACCAAACAGTTGAGAAGAYGAGAGATCAGAGTACATGTTTATGTATGAATGGTAGAGACARGAAAAGAACCTGAAGATTCAAACTATTATAGAAAAGTGGTCATTAAACACACTGAGTGTTGATAGTCAAAGTGTTTTGATTCTGACCATAATTTCCTGCTATCACTTCAACATGCAGACCTTTTTTTCGATTTCCAATGGAAGTCTCACATCTCTTCTCAGGAAAAGCTGTGAAGTTTCCCTTTGAGGATCCAAGTTTGTCAGTTCAGTGAATATTTCAGGCCAGTCTCGAATATGCTGCAAAGGCTTGTGATACGGTTTCAGTTGGAGGCCTAGAAAATAACAGTTTTGTTTATAAAACGAACAAATAGAATAAACCAGGACATACATGGATGACTGAATGCTGCACCAAACYAGAACATTCCAAACACAGGACTCATTAAAGCAACATTTTTCCCTATGTTTTCAAAACTGCTATATAGAAATGGTTTTGAAAATACTGATTTATTGACAAAACTCTCAGAGCCAATTCAATAAATGCACTAATGATCAACCTTTATTATTTTCAGCTTCTCAAGAATGGAAGTTATATTTAAAAAAATTAATGGAATATCAAGACTGACCTTAAAACCAGAAGTAAAGGGCCTCTGGAAAGCCAGCAGCACAAATACCACATTAAGTAAAATGACAATAATAAAACTGTTAGAGATTATTATGTCAATTATTCCGGGAGAATTACGAAGTCTAAAAGTGAGATTTTGACAGAAAAATACAGAGATAGCCTATCCTATAAATGTATTTGCCACTTCTGGATATACAAACCATAAACTTTTCAGAACAGACATACCTTTCTTTATTTGTAAAGCATCTTGACTCTTAACAGGCTACGATCTTGTAATTTTCCATATCCTCCTATCTACACGAAAACTGACAAATCAATATTCTCCTACTAGCCAGTCCATGTCTACAGTTATGCTCATTCACCTATCCTGCCTCTCCTTGTTATAACAGCTGGGCTATTTTCTAGTTCCTCATTACTGTATTTACCTCATCCTCACTGCTCTGGCTTTTACTTTGTGATATTTTATAATCTATTCACCTGACTTATYTACCCTACATTCAAACACAGAAAAACATTATCCTTACTGTGTTCTATGGTCTTTACAGTTGTATGCAATGAAGTGCAAAAAATATACTATATATTGAAAACACATTATTAGTTTTACGTAGTAAATCAGAAGTTGATTTATTTTCAAGCTTAGCCAAAGTATCTTGAGAATTACTTTTTTTTAAACCAACACTTAATGCATCAGTGATCTGTCCCCTCAAATGCAAAMCTAATACTTCAATTATTTGAGTAAAACATGACATAGACATTCAGAATGTGCACAAGCSGCAAAATTTCAACACTCAAACACTTCTTTCTATTCCAAAGGCATTAGCTTCTATGTTCGTCTGAGGGTGACAATGGCTGTATGATTTACGGCAAAGTAAGAAGGCAAGTAAGATGAGAACAGGAGAAAAACTTTTCTTAAAAAAAAAAAACTACTGAAGAGAAAACTGCTTGCTTGCAACATTTATAAATAGAAAAGAAATACTTTTAAAACAAGGGCAAGTGCAGGGTCCTGCACCTAGGGAAAAATAACCCTAGGCACCAGTACAAGATGGGGGCTGACCTGCTGGARAGCAGCTCTGCAGAGAAAGACCTGGGAGTGCTGGTGGATGACAAGTTAACCATGAGCCAGCAATGTGCCCTTGTGGCCAAGAGCGCCAATGGTCTCCTGGGGTGCACTGAGGAGAGTGTTGCCAGCAGGTCGAGGGAGGTGATCCTGCCCCTCTACTCAGCCCTGGGGAGGCCTCATCTCGAGTACTGTGTCCAGTTCTGGGCTCCCCAGGACAAGAGAGACATGGAGCTACTGGAGAGTCCAGTGTAGGGCTACAAAGATGATGAGAGGGCTGGAGCATCTGCCCTATGAGGAACGGCTGCAAGAGCTGGGCCTCTTCAGCCTGGAGAAGAGAAGACTGAGGGGGGATCTTATCAATGTGTACAAGTACCTGAAGGGAGGGTGTCAAGGGGAYGGGGACAAACTCTTTCCAGTTGTCCTGAGTGACAGAATAAGAGGCAATGGGCAGAAATTGAAGCACAGGAAGTTCCACCTGAGCATGAGGGGGAATTTCTTCCCTGTGAGAGTGACAGAGCACTGGACTAGGTTGCCCAGAGAGGTTGTGGAGTCTCCTTCTCTGGAGATCTTCAAAGCCTGCCTGGAGGCAACCCTGTCTAACATGCTSTAGGTGACCCTGCTGAGCGGGGAGGTTGGACTAGATGATCTCCAGAGGTCCTTCCAACCTTACTGATTCTATGAATATAACTTTAAATRAATTTATTTATTAAAATTAATATAGTTTATTAAAAATTATTTATAATTTATTGAAATTTATGTAATTTTAAATCAGACATATGAAAAAAAACACAGTAAATGTAATAGAAGTGTTTGGTACCAGGTACTCGCCAAATACATCTAAAACCATGTTCATCAAAAATGGTTTTAATGCAAAATATATGACAGTTAGTATGATTTAAAGGACCTAATGAAGTAACTTTAATCAACTTTACTGAAGTTACTCATTTTAAATAGATTAAATTTAGTAAAAAGAACTAAATCCATGCAATTTCATATACTCTAGGAAGAAAAATAAAAGTAAAATCAGGTAAGCAAGCAGTAAGGCATGTGACAACAAAGTTGGCCAATAACAGAAAGGTAATCTGCAGTAGCTTCATTTTTCCAGATGAGATAAATACATTCTAGATGCCACAGTGACATAGGGCCACAGAGGCATAGGGTCAGTTCTGCTGGGGATACCCAAAACAATGCTTAGAACAGAAAGCTCTCTATTGCTCTGAAAACACAGTCTGGAGACATCAGACTGTAAAGGCTGGGAGTTGACCTACTGAAGAGCTTGAAAAGAGGGAAGAGAAAGTTGTGTCTCAGTCCTTATGCAAAAGGCACAMGAAATGAGGTCTACAGAGATTAGGGAGCCTCTGGCAGGTGCAAAGCACATTAACAATCTAGATATAAGTTAGCTCTGCTGTTTGAGAAGAAGTATAATTTAAATCTGCTGAAAAAGAGAATTAAAATCTATGGCTCCTGAATGTTTGATACACAGGCAACAAAATGGTTAAAATGTTATAAAGATGATTTAAAACAATTAACAGCCACTTTTGAGCACATTAATAAAGTTGAAATCATAAAAATGAGCTCTAATTCCAGAGGTCAGTTATCTCAAAATTTACTATGCACCCTGTTTGAATGATACTATTCCCCCAAACTAAGTGTGGAGAATCACACGCTTTAACAGCAAGTTGATATTTTAGAAATGATTACTCAAAGCTAATCTAGGCATCCAAATATAGACAAATATATGACTTAATTGCTAAAAATGCTAAGAATTAAAGAGCTCTAACAAAGCTTAAGCTGTMTCTCCATGTTCCTGTATACGCTGTCTTCTGGCTACTTGCAAACACAAAACAACTGCAGGACTCTGCAGATTTCAAGAGTACAGAATTCTAGAAGATGGCTTCTAAAAACAGATATAAAGAGGGTATTACAGAATTGTTAGAGAACATATGGCTCATTTTCCCTTTTTTCTGAGTGTGTGTGTGTATATATATATATAAAATATATATACACACACATTTTTTAAAAAAACAGGCAGGCAGTACACAAATTCCAGTGAAAAACCAGGCAAAACAGTCTTCCTTGTTACTTACTGAGGTTCTCAGAACAGATCCAGATAGTGAAGTACTGCTGAGTTTCTTGAGATAAACGCATTCCCTCCATTATCTGCTGTACAGTTGTATTGTTTCCATGCTTCAACTCAACAGAGCGATATGACCCATCCATACGATAAATTCTTGCCTTTTCATACTACATAAAAAAAATTAAGCATTAAACAAACCACTTTCCATTAGTGCTTCTGAAGAGGCAAGCAATTTCACTATAATTCAGCAACAACCATACTGCTGAGAAAAACAACATTGCACAACTCCTGCAAACTTACTGTTTATCAAAAAGGCTTGTTTCATGTTCTATACAAGTTCTTATACTGTACTTTCTAACACAACAACTATGAGAAAAATCATAACGACATTTTGGGGATTTCACTTCTGTTGACCTCAAAAGCAAGCAAGCATCTAAAAGTTCTGARGGATTTGGGCTTTGTGCATCCTGAAATCTCCTTCTCACCATTACTAGCAGGTTGTGAGGTGTTCTCATTATTTAGTCTGTCCTTAAAAGATCTTAATCTACTCTGCCTTCAACTCTTAACATTTGTATCACTCACTTAGTAATTCTGACTGTAATTTTTCAAAGGAAAACAAGAGYGTTCACAGATCCCAATACAAGAATACAATCTCACTAAGAACTAGCACTTCTGTGATACTACTAACAACAAATCGTTTTCCCCTTCAGAATTCCAAAACTTCCAAAGAATTACATGTAGGCTCAGAATATATCCCTTTAAAGACATTCTTAAATATAAATCAGGTGCTTAAAGCATGTACACAGAAATCATAATTATTGAAACTTCTTGTGTTCACCTCTTCCTTAAGAGTTCAGTGCTTCAGCTACTTAAATAAAAAGTTGCAAGAATTTTATTTCTCCCCCTTAAATCTGCTTAGTCCTCAAAACCTGAGACATCAATTCTAGAAACTTTTTGAAAAAAGATGAATGCCTTGGAAAATGACAACGGAGTGAAAACAAAGCTTGAATGTAAAACATCAGTCAATTTTAACTGCAATAGTCAATGTGATTCCTACTGCAGTATTTCTATGAGTAAACTTTTAATTTTACTGTATTAACTAAACAGCAATAGGTGACAACCTAATATCACCTATCATGCTGAGAAATCTACTTAAAAGGTGTGTATTAGTCTTTTAGAGTCATTAGACTCAACTCTCATTTGATCAACTGCATAATAAGAACTGGAATAAAGGAGGTCAATTCTTTCTTCATTTTGGAAGATTCATTCGTATAAAGTGAATTGAAAAGTCTTTAAAACACCTTGAAAAAAATTTTTATAGGATTACTGCCACTTAACTACAGAGATACAAGTTCTATCTGAAGTCAAAGAAAAGAAACACGTGCTTTTTATTCATCCATCTCATTTTAAATATACTTTAGGATGAAAGGACTGGCATCGTAAGTTTTGTTTACTTGCCTGGCTAAATCTCCACTGACTGCCAAGGAAGCCCAGGCTTACTAATTGATGCAAGTCTAACTCTGTAGAAGCCTACATTTAGCCAGCTGAATGCTCCTACATATCAGCGCATAAGATGGTAAGACATAAAGAAAATTAATGGTTGAATGATCAGTAGCAGACAAAATCAGCAGCTGATGTGATGCTCCCACAAATAAATCAAAACATCACATTTGAAGCCTTACAAAAATAGACACATTCAAAGGCACAAAATGTTAGCTTTGTCAATACTGAATAGATTACATTACATGTAAAGAACTGAAAAATTAAAACATGCACAACTGCCTGTTTCTGGTAGCAGCTATAAGTGGGCCTAACTCTCTCTCAGAATTTATGTGTAAATTATATATGAATTTTAAACTACTTAGAAAATAAACTCATACAGGTTTATTCATGGCTTCCTTCAGCAGTTTTGCAGTTTCTTCCCATTCATTTTGTTTGTTTTCTTCACAGACATTCAGTGGAGATCTTCCTTGTTGATCAGTAATGTGCTACAAACAAAYAGAAACACTGATAATACATTGTTTTCACTGGAGATAGGCAAACACTAACATTTTTTGAGATAATTAAAAATCATTCATCTTAGGGTTCAGACATTTAATTGATAATGCAATGGGAAAARCGGAGTTACTGAAAACTATTTAATTAGGTTTTTGGCAATCTCTCAACAGGATCATCATGTTTACACATTGTGATCTGGGGACACAGTGTTTCACCAGCACAAGCTAGCAACTGTTGCTAAAACTGTTATGCATTGTTACAAACAGAACTTACCCTGTCAATTTCTGGATGATTTAGTAGAATTTGCACTATTTCAGCATGTCCCCCTCCAGCAGCAAAATGAAGAGGAGAGCTAAGCTGTCCATTCAAAAGGTTGGGATTGCATTTCCCTTTCTCCAACAGCATTCGAGTGGCTTCAACTTTTCCATACCTGCAGACAGATTAAAAGCAGAACAGATACAGCAAGTAAAATAAAATGTTTTTMAGATATTCCCAAAGATATTCCTAAATATGAAAAGCTGTATTACTGTGCTTGGAGTGTATCTTATGTTTCAATAGTTGAAAAAAATATTTTCCACATTTACTTCTTGATTAAGATAATATATTTGTAACTACCCAGAAGATTCAAAAGAAGTCACATAAAAATAAAATTCTAATAAGATTTCTAGTGTAATCTAACAGTAGCAATCACTTCTAGACTATAATTATATACAGAAGTAAAGTAAAACTTTGAAATGTCACCAAAGACAATGCAGCATTAGTAAGTTTGTTGAAACTAAAATTAAGTCTGCTCTCAGGTAGTACTATCTAGTAACCCTTTAACGGGATTCGTTATAGACATATCCAAACTTGCGTTAAACTAGCTAGCTTGCGTAGTTGTAGCAATCCAGTCATGGCAAAATAGAGCTCAGCCTTGACTGAAAAAAAATCTGTTGGAGAAAAAGAAATCCTCTGATTGTCACATAGATGAATCATAAGGACTTTCTGAGAAACGTAAAAGATCAAGTAAGTTTCATTTTTCACATCTGATCAATTTGATTTTCAGGTTCTTCATGTAATCAAATATTATTACAAATACAGAAGACTGACTTGCTTAAAGATAAAACAAAAGCGTTTTTACCACTGCTGAGGCATGCTCTGAARCATTCATAGAATTATAGAATCATAAATGTTGGCTGAAAGAGACCTCAGAGGTCACCTAGTCCAGCTTCCTGCTCAAAATACGACTATCACAAACACTTGCTCAGCTCAGCTACTGCCATGTTGTCATCAGACTGCTCACAACCTTTAACCAACATGCAAGCATTACCTCTCTGCACTGTACCCAAAAACTCCAACAGTGATTAGAATAGATGCTTCAGAGGACAAATATAAGAGGCAGTAGGTAGGTATTTCATAATAAGGTCATCACATTTGATCTCCTCAGAAACCACTCAGATAGATCTCAGTGATCTCAAAGGATCTCAAAATGTGAAGTAATCATCTCTGGACAGTTAACTCKAATATATATTACAATCACAGCATAAAAGTCTAAAGTTTCTCAATTTCTCATTTTTGAGTCAGTATGATAAATTGCATAAATGCTTAGTGTTAAACACTCATGACAGCAGAATGCATTTGGCAGAAATATACTCTGTTGGCTCACCAGCATGCATAATGAATAGGTGCCCAATGGTCACTATCTAACTGATTAACAGAAAACTTTTTATCCAGAAGGTGGCTCAGTAAATCAGAATCGCCCTCACAAGCACTGCGATGAAGAGGGAAATCATCTACCCACTGGTGCTCCCTGTGAAGGAAAAATGGAAACAGGAGGAAAACACAGTTCATAAATATTTCAATAGTTGAGCAAAAAGACTTTTTTWAAAATGACTGAGGACTAACTGTAGATCTACATAAAGAATAAAGATGAAGCACATGCAGCTAAGATGCATCAATATTCATATAAATAGTATTTCAGCTGCATAAAACTCAAGTCACAGCTGTATTCATTACGCCAAGAAATGCTTCTCCAATTTTATTTTGTAATTTAGATCTTCCTTACRCTATCCTTTGTTATGTTTCAGTACTTAAAAATTTAAAATAGATTTTTTTAAAAAATATGTATTTGTATGCTTAAGTACTAAAGTAATGAGAATCTCATTCTGAGTCTACCAAGTATTACCATAATATAACAAAATCATTTGTTAATCAAAAAGAAATGTAGAATAATACTTGTCCTCGGTGACACTGCTCATGCTACGTTGCCACTTTTCTCTTTTCGGAATCTGAATCTTTGAATAGTCTGGGGCTCCAAGGCCGAAGTATGGATTTATCACGACTTTGTCAACCTGTGAAGACACAATTTAGAACTGAAAAAAAAAATCTCACTGAGACTTGACTAAACAATCTCCCATCCAAGCCACATATTCTCTTGGAATGAAACTTATGATAGTAGCTTTCTACAATTAAAGAAACTCGTGTTCAAATGTGGAATTAGAAAATCTAATCTGGCAACAAGTGTGCAATAAGTACATCTGATTAGATTAAACATAGAGCACACACATATCAAATATATGAATGAAATGTAAAATAAAATTGTATATAAGTTTCACAAATATTAGAAGAAAATATAGTTCTTACCCTATTGGTATACTGAAGGTCAGACCCAAACAAAGGATTATAAATACACACATCAGCCTTCTCCAATGCCAACATTTTACTCTTTATTTCTAGGGCAGTGTAACCCATGTGTAATGAGCTCTCTGTTTGACCAGGTTCTATAGCATAGGCAGGGTTTATTACATTTGTTTTAATTCTCTCAAGAGGAGATGGTCTGAATAAAGCAGGGATGGAATGAGACTGAGTATGGCGTTCATCCAACCACCTGCAGAAGAGAATGGGCAACTAATTAATTTCCAAGCAAAAAAAAAAAAAAAAAAAAAAAANATTATTTTTGTCATGCCTGTCTACTATTTCATTTGATTAAGGGTTGTATGTATGACCAAAAACCCCCAAGGAATAAAACTTATGACTGTAAAATTACTGGACTCTGTAAACTAACTCATCTAAAAAAATCCTTAGGTTTAATTATCACATGCACAGCTATGTTGAGCACCAAATTAATCTCCATACATGAAATTTTGTGAATAGAATACAGTTATACAAGTGGTATTTATTAGTATAGCATTTGCTCAAATACGTCACCTGCAGATGCAAATTCTCAAAGAAAAGGAAATTATAAGTTACCGTAACGATCATATTGTTTAAAGCTAAAACACTTAACAACACCAATATGTTATATTCTAACACATTTACTTCCAGTTTATGGTTTTACTACTCTCAACGTACAAATTTAGAAACGTAAGATTAAGTTTCAATATCAGTGCAGACGTAATTCTTCCAACTCATCTGTTTTGTTATTTAGGGAGAAGCGGGAGAAAAGAAAAAAGGGAGGTCCTTTGATAGTTTCCCAACTGCCCAATCTTTTTCAGGTAGGCTACCACCTGCAAGCTGCAGGGGGAAGTCATCACTGCCCACCTGCTGTGGTTTTTTTTCCTGCCATGTAACACAGGGCTCAGGGAAAGTTATTCATGTTCATTTCTGGGTAACTATGTTTTCATTTAATTGCTAAATTTAACTGTTATGTTGAATAGGGCACATGTTAACTAAGGACCTAAAGCTCTGTCTGTATTTAGGTTTCTGCAAATACTTTCTCATAAACTTGAGATAAACACGTACTTTGGAATACAATAGATTTTATTTAATAATTTAGCCTGGAAAGGTAGAAGGGGGAAGGAAAAAAAAAAAAAAAAAGGGTATGTGGTTTCAGAAGAGAGATCCACTGATACAGACTGCTTGAAGTCTGTCTGTCCCAGAACCATATGTAAGGGCAGAATGTGGCTCATGGACCAAAGCATATGCTTAGGTGTGGATCTTTATATCCAAGTTTTGTTTCCTTCACTTGTTCAAAGTCATATTGTGAACAGGGACTTTAAAACTGTGGTCATTGTGCTATAAACACCCTCCAGCCTATGTGAGGTATTTTCAGGCAATTTCTCTAAAAAAATTGTCAGATTAATTAGTTAAGGTAATTTGAACCTTTCAAAACTGTTGTTTTAGACTCCTGACCTAGAAAAACATCAATATAAGCTATTTGCTCTCATACTTCTGATGTTTCTCTCACAACTGTAAGGCTAGTAACGTGATTTAAACAAAGCCTAGAGGCTGAAGACATTCATTAAATAAAAAATAAATGCCACAACTGACACAATGGTACAGACGGAAACATTACAGCTCCAAATTAACAAACTRTAAAAACCCTACACAGAGAATCTTTTCAGGCAGTAGGCTGTAACTTATGTTTTTTTGAGATAGCAAAAAGTTTTGCCTAACTTCAGTAAAGTGTGGAAGAATAAGATGCACATAAACACAGAACTGCCTTGTTCCTGAAGATAAAAGTCTGCTTAAAATACAGTTCAACATACTTACTCCTGCAAATAAGGCAATACATATGTATGGGCTGGGTCAGATACTTCTTTGTTAAGGGGACATAAGAAGGCCAAAAAAATGCTCACAGGTTCAATTTTCAAACTACTATAAATCTAGCTAATTAACTCAGAAAGTTAATTCTGTACTTCAAGTAAACTTGTATGGCTGAGGAAGATACTTCACTATTTATAAAGGGAGGTTTAATTTAAATGGGAATCCCAATGCTATATAATTAGCAGGATGTTTCCAAAACACTCTGGCAAATACTCTCCATGATAACATACATGTCATTTATAGAAGATTAATCATTAGCATTTTATATGGTTTTATAAAACTTTCATTGTGAGCGCAAACTTTTAAGATGATACTTGATTTACATAAGCATACCATTCTTCAGTTCCCCAAAACATTTCTAAAAAAAGATTTAGAAATCTGTCATCATGGTTGTAGTTTCTGATAATCATATGAAGAAAATAATATGATACTACTATGATTTTCTTCTTAATCAGAAAATTGCTGTAAAACTACTTGCTATATCTATGTATGTCCTTATTTATCTTCTATTTTAATGTGAATATTTTTACTGATGGTATTTCTTACTTATCCAAGGCAATTAACATTCTTGCAGTAAGCGTAGCAAAATGGGTGCTGGATTCACTGCAGACCCTCATGATGTCTTGTAAACAGTAGAACACAGGGCATCCAGGGCTGTATGCATATTTTGTATTATCTAAAAAGGAAACAGACTCTGAAGACTCACTGACAAGAGGAATCTTACTTTCCATTCTGGATCTTCTGTAGTTACACATTCCTAGCTAAATGATTTTTTTTTAATGCTAGAGAAGTTCAATTATGTAAGAAACAGGTGTTTTTATACAGCAGAGTACCATTAAAAACCTTAAAGGGTTCAGTTACTATTCCACCAGTGTGATCAGATTCATCTGAGAAATAATTATAAATGTATGTTGGTGCCCCCTCCCCCAAAAAAAAAAAAATTTGTTGGCTTTGAATAGGACTTATGGAAAGAAGCGATATTTATTGCTGTTGGTAACTCCACCATCATATTTATTTATTTAACAGTTTTTATTCTTAAGGCTTATCACAAAGAACAAATGAAGAGTTTCCATTAAAGCACAGATATTTGCTTCAAAATTTTTGTAATGCTCTACTGACAAGCAATTTACTTTGCCTTTTATAGATTTTATTCACTTTTCCTTACTCAAACAAAAATTGTTTACTGACTTAATAAAACATTCTTCTCTGAGTAAACAACATTGAACTGAATTGGTTGGATGCCTTATTTACATTGGCATTCAGTAATTTTTTTTAAGAGTTAATGYATTTATTTTGGAATATAACCATCAACTGAAAAAACGCAGTTTAAAACAGAAGTGTGCTGGAGTTACAGAAACAAATGCAATGCATTAGGTAAGTCTTACTCTAAGTAATTTTTTCAAGTTTTAAGGTATTGGGAGAAAGGTTTCTGCTCAAATCTAACTTTTTAATGCTTAGATACAGAAAAGCCATATCACGTGTTCAGAAAAATTCTTAAGAAACCATCTACTGAACTTCTGCCAAAATCCATGCTACTTCAGAAATTATGTTTCATGTTACCTTTGACAACAGTCGGAACAATGTAAAGTGATGCCTCCTGGCCTGCCTTTTCTCCATCAAGAGGAAACTTCTTCATTAACACTACTCGCTTTCCTAGCACAGTATTAAAAAGTAATAAACAAACAGACAAAAAAAAAAGAAGAAAAAAAAGAGGTGGACAAGTTGAAGGTTCACAGACCTATCCTTCCCGATTTCTAGGAAACAAAATTATAGGAAATCTAAGCAAACTAAAAAAAAATCTAAATGACAGTGAACCGTAGAAGAACATAAACATATACATATTCAGTAGCCTAAAAAAATAACAAGACTGTATACCTTTTTTCACAGTAACTTTTCTATGACACTTATTATTTGTCATTACAAATGATTCTTCTCCAAAACTACCTGAATTTAAGCAAGATTCTTCTTGAACTGGGAGACATGAGAACATGCTATATTCCATGCTAGGGTGAATTTTTCATTCATATAGTGGTATGACAGTATTTTCCACACTTACAAAGTCTAGTGTTTTGTTTACTTTTCCGACCTCAGCTGCATTTTTTAGCACAGACCACGTTAAATCATGCATACTAATGCTCAGGCCCTTAGTCTGAGCCAGTTTAGAACTCTCACACTCTATAATCCAGACTGTTTTTTTTTCTACTATGCATTACTTAATGTGCATTAATGCCATTATGTTATAATATTTCCTGCTCAACTAGCTTTGGTAAGTCCATCCAGCTCCAGTTATCACCACCTGCAACATTTTACTCTCTCACTAGCTCCTCCTTTTCCAGGTTGTTAGCACTGTGCTGTCTTGTCTGCACTGACAACTTTCCCAGTACAACCTTACTTACAAATTTCTCATAACAGAGATGTGGGACACAGCAAAAAAAAGTGCTTTAATCAGTATAGTTTATACAAAGCTGGAAATGAAACAAGCTGGATAAAACAATTTTATCAGCACAAGTGTGAGGTTGTTTGCCACATCAGCTATGTCAGCTATGTCACTATAATAATAAGAGTACATACTAATCAAATTACATCTATAACTTGATACAGTTAAGCCAGAAGTATTTAATGTAGATTCCCTCTCTACTAAGCAATGCAATCAGAAGAAATCTATTGACTAGTCAAGTTTTGGCAAAATAAAGTGGCTTTTTTAACCTTCAGCTAAAAGTTTAGCTATTAATCTCAATTCAAGATGACAAAAGTAGTACATACAAGGAAAGTTTAATGTAATAAAAATCTTTTAGTAAGCACTTTATAGAGTTGGAAGTTAAAGGGAAACAAAGGTGACTCAAAGCTTTTAGCCATATGGTTGTTTTGGGCCTTTTTGATAAAATCCCCCAAATGTCTTCTTTTTAAACTAAATACTTTATTTCTGAACAACTTCTTTAGGCCTATTTCAATTTTAAAGTATTTTATAGTAACATCAACAATAGATTGGATTAAAACATATTTACCTTTGATACCCTGATTGGCTGGTGAAATCGGTTTGGTGGCTTCTAATACATAATCCAAGATGCTCTGGGTTATCTCAATGCCTCCCTGCAGTTTAGTTTCCAACAAAACTTTCTTTCTTTTTTTCTTTTGACCTTCAATGGGAACTTCGAGCAACAAAATCTTTCAAACAATAATGAAATTGAAGCAGTATTTAAGCACAACTGAAACAAGTACAGATTTTTTTTTTTGGGGGGGGGGCGGGGGGGGTGGTATTTATTGTACCACTCTAAAATCTGTAACAAAATTAAGGAAGTACTAAATGTGGGAAGGTACCATGATGAAGTCAGAATGACCTCCAGAATGGTAAGGTTAAAGAGAAAAATACAAGGCTGTATCCTTGCACCAAGGCCGTTGCAGGGCAAAAGGACCACCCAAAACAAAACACAAGACAAGTCAAAACTGCAAAGGCCTAACTTGCAAGATATGTCTGAGACCCATGTGCAGATTCATATCTTAAACCAAAACCTGTTGCATATTCCTGGTATGCTGAAGCTTTTAGCTTGTGGATTTTAGAGACTTAAGGAATGTAATTAAAAAATAATTCCTTCAAATATATGTAACATAACAAAATATATAAATATATTGAGGCTCTAGTACTTGCTTAAACAAAACTTTATAGTGTTTGATAAATTTTTATTTGTGGATTTGCCAAGTACCAAATTCTAGTTCTTTTTCTATTAAAGATGTCTTATGGTTTTACTAAGAAAATCTAGAGCCAACTAAAATAAATATATAATTATGACTAAAATAAATGGTAGCTGGTCATATAAATACTTCTGAAGCCTGAGCTTTAGTATCTTTAATAAGAATGATTAAGCCTTGGATTTTCTACTAACACTGATATTGTTTCTCTATTTAACAGGGATGCAAAGARCAACAACAACAACAACAAAGAATTACAGAACTGTAAACTGTTCCAAAACTATACCAGTGAGGCAATGCACAGCAGGTATATATAACATGCATACTTGTTTCAGCTATCTTATTGTCAGATTTGCTTTTCTGMCGTATTATTATATATATTAGATTTTTTAAAAATTTTAGGATAGGGAAAAAAAAAGTTTTACTTCATATGATTTAGCTCGATATTCCCGAGAATTCAGGCTAGCAGTATTTTTCGGACGAATCACAGCAACATATGCATCTCCAATGTTTTCTGGGTTTCCCATTTTGCTTCTTTTTTATTTTATCACTAGAAATAATGAAAATAAAGAAAACAACGGAAATAAAGGTTCAGTTAAAAGAAAAACAACAGCACCCTAAACTCCAGAATACAGTAATTACATCCATTGATGCTTTGCTTTATTCATTTATATTTCTATAACTGGAGAAATACCTGTTTGCTATAATTCTGCCTCATTAAAAAAAAAAAAAAAAGAATGTGGACAAATAAAAGGATGGGGGAACTCTTACATTATGTGGATTTGACATGAATAATCTTGTTCTCTAAACCACTTTTACAGTAAAGATGTTTTTTTCAGTTTTTTTCAGTTTTTCTATACCTCCCTATTTTACAAGCCAGAAAAAAGACCAAAGAATTTTAGGACCCAGAAAACTACACAAAACCGAAAAAAAAAATTAATGTGATAAACTGCATGATTATAAAATGTGTTATTACGAAGTTTCACCAGTATCACAAGAATTAAAAAAAAATCTGATTTCCCATTTTTTCCTAAGGAAGTAGACCACAAACTTGACTACAGCCTAGCTGACAGAACTGATAGAAAATAATCCATAACACAGATTTTTATTTCTTATTTTACTTCAGCAGAGCTGTGAATTGGGGCACAATTTATTCAAAYAGAGCTTTTAGAAGGAATGCATCTTCAGTTCTGGCAAAAAGCAGACAAAAGTCTTTAGATTTAAGGTTAAACTTTGCTTTAACCCAAAGTGACAGTTCTTGTAATCATAAAACCTTACCACATAGGTAAGATACRAAAAGCCTCATAAATCACTTCACATATTGGATTTGAGAAAGAGGGTCGTATCCRGGTCCTTCCGGCTGATGATTTTTCTGAACCGCAAATGAAAACTCCTTTCATCCCACACGACCCACAAACACGTATTACTTGCAAATTAATCCCTCCAAAGCCAAACAGAGATTTTTCCCGCTCGCTATCTCTAGCTGTTTCACCTTTCCAGGAGCGACACAGGCCTCCAGACTCACGCGCCCTGCATCCAGGGCTTCGTGCCAGGATCGGAACTACTGAAAGCACCACAGCAACAGCAGCGTGAACAGCAGCACGCACGGTGTCGCCGCCCGCTCACACAGGCGGCCCCGCTAGTCAGAGCGTTCAGCGCTGGCACCCGGACGGGAACAGAAACGCGGTGCGTTATTAGAGCAGCAGCCACGAGCACCAAGCGGAAAGGCGGTGCAGAAGCTCGCGGCTCGGGATACTGGCGGCTTCTGAGGGACGAGGAGCGGCAACGCGCTGCAGGCGGCAGGGACAAGCGCGGCCGCTGGGTCTCCTTGCGCGCGCGGGGCGCGACGCCGCGCCGATGGGCGCCGGCGGGTGGAGGAGGCCGCGGCTGCGCCGTGGTCGCGGCCACCTCCAGGCGGCAGCAGCGCGCTCGG
>NW_028186446.1:2622862-2723342 GCF_003343005.1 Rhea americana
TTGGTGGGTGTGGAGCGTAACTAGCAGAAGAGGCTTCTAGAAACTTTTATTCCAGGACTGTCTATGATCCTGAAGCAATTCCCTCTTCAACAAATTTTAATTTAGTATTTACTTCAGGACTTTTTTTTTAAAAAAAAAAAGAAAGATAACGACGATGGTTGTTTTTATGTATTTGCAAATGTGTAAATATTGCAAATGAAGATAAATAAAAATAAATCCAGTGGAACTATTAATAATAATAATGTCAGTGCCTGGAAAACAAAGATTAAGCAAAATTTAAGTAAGATTACACAATCGTTCTGCTAATTTTTACCTGTGGAGTGCCTTACATATCTAGATAGGAGTGTGTACATATGTAAGTACATGATTAGGCTTGTTGAAACAACATTGAATGCCCTAGACATAGGTATATATTGTGTGTAAGTTTGCATACATTTTGCTTTATATTTGTATTCCAGGAGCCCACTGCTGGAATTTAAAGGAAAAAAAAGTAAATGTAACTAAGGAAAGCTACATTAAAGGAAAACAAAATCTAACTAAAAGAGAATGCCCACTGCATCCAGCTTTTGTTCAGTGGAACAACTTTTAGAAAATGTCTTGATGTCTTTGTTCAGCATAAAGACCTTGCTAACACCATGCCTGATTTAATCTGTCTTGAGCAGTTTCTCACTCAGTGGTCCATGACACCTCTGCTGTGATTGATTAGCCCTAAATTGCTTTTTGTTTCTATCGGTAATAGAGCATTGTATATTAATTTTTGACTGGTTTTGCTAGCAGTTTTTCTTGAGCCTTGGTGTTTAAATTTCTCATAGTTACCTTTACCTGGCTGGTTAATTAACTTTGCTGCGGTACCTGAAATCTTAAAGGTGCTCTTTGCAGTTGTCAGTGCTGAAATTTTGTCACCTTTGCTAAGGTGACTCATGCAGCTGGTAAGGCAGAATATTGAAAAACTGGGGGTTACAAATATGTGTGCAGAAACAATTATGTTTCCCAGTCACTGTACTGTTTTTGCATAACTGATAACGATGCAAAGAGATTGATTTTGCTTGAAGAGAGCAGCCCCGAGGAAATTCTGAAATGTTGCAAAGTGAAAAAGAAAGTTGTAGTGCATTAAGCACTGTCATTATCAGACAGGACTCTCTCTCCTCCCTAAAATGTGTGCCACTTGCTTTTTCATGGAGTATTCTTGAAATCACATGTACCTGTGAATTTTGCATCCACATTTCACAGGAGTCTTGCATGAAAGATGACAGCACATTAAAAGTTTAAACCCAAGAAGTCTACRTAATATTAAAAACTGCTAGTTTCATTCAGTACCATTGAATGTCTTCAAGGTATAAAGTGGAGCGAATGGAAATAGTCTTTGCCATTTTCTCTGGGGAATATTTGTCTCCTCTAGTATCAGTAACTTGTGTGTATTGTATGCCAGCCTGTTGTATTTCATATATTTTTGTGCATGTATACATGTATCTCAACATGCAAAGTGCTTTAGACAAGTGAGAGTATGGCAGTATTGAATACCTTCAGCTGCTTACTCTAAAAGTCACCGTGTGGGAAAGATCATCTTTTCTCTGTCTCTCTCTCTATTTTTAAATTTTCCTCTTATTTCCTCTGCTTTCTGAGCTTTTGCAATGTATTTTGAATTTTCATCATCWTCTGTGCTCTGTTGACAGAGCACTCCTCACTTTGTGCTTTGTTCTTATTTTTTGCCTCACATACACTTTTTAATGGTACAATTTAAGGTATGTGTGAAGGAGAAACAACCTAGAGTTCCTACTACTGGTGTCCAGAGGTGGGCTGAGGGAGAGCTTGTAATTTCCCTGAACCTCTTCCAGCATTCATGTTTTTATTAATTGAAAACAATATTCCAAACTTGCACACGTCATATTCAGACTAAAATTTAAAATACCCATTTAACTGAATCATGAACTCTAATGTTTTCTAAACAGGAGGATAACTATATAAATATTTTTAGATAAGACTAGCACTTCTTGGACCTAAATTTATTTTGTAATACTGCTGTTATCCCTGAATTTTCTGTAACGTGTTTTCTTGATGTACTTTAAAATGTGATTTTGTTTAACAATTTTACTTTGATTTGTATTTTAAAGAATCTGAATTGCGAACTTTGAATGTTGAAGGATAATTGCAGTAAAAATACGATCCCAGGTTTTAAATGGATTACTGCAGTGGAACAGAAGGAACTCTGTGCTGAATGCCTGGGATCCTTCCTGGCTGGGGTGGCTTTACAGAACAGCTGCTTGACAACATTGTAGAGCTCCTCTGCAACTTTTCTTGTCCAATCTCATGCTGACAAGGAAGACAAGTTTTAGTTACTGGTAATATTGTATTACTTTGGGGGTTGAAGATGTCTAGGGACTTTGTTTCAAACTGAAATGTGTTCTCTAAGAGTCAGTTTTGTGTAGGTGGGTGACTTGCACCTAGGAATCAGTGTTGGTACACAGCCTACATTGTTAAGATATTGTTCAAATATAAATTATTATAGTTTAAATACTACATCATGACAAATGAGGCAATATATTATTAAGTAGGTATGAAATACTTCTTATGTGTAGACTTACATATCGGAGAAAACTTTATTAGATCTCTTGGGGTTTAGCTACACACACGCACGCACGTTAGCTTTGGCATATACCCTCACTGTGAAAAGAGCACTCCAGAAAGATACAAATAAGTAAACCAAAGAGACCTTTGGAAATACTGAAGTTGCCAGATTCCACTGAGTAAGGACTGTCATGTAATATTCAAATGGTATGTGTTCATGTTAAAGGAGTATTTTTAAACTGCTGTGAACCACTCAGCCCTTTCTTTATAATAAAGGGTTCAGGCAAAAATATAATCTAGACATTCCCGAGTCACTGTGGTGTTTTGAATAGATCTTTAAATTTCCTGGAATAGTCTGAACTATTCCACTTATATTCACAGTTGACAGTTAAAATACAAAGGCATGACTCTTTCTCATTTTAGCATTTTGAAGTAAAGCATAGCTTTAGTTATAGGAAAAGATAAGGAATGATTGAATCAAGGGCCATCGGTAAGACTGTGTACAGTACAAGCTGAATTAAAATCTTGACTTTAGAACCAGAAGGGAGTTGCTTCTCTACCAAAGAGTGTACTTTGTTGTGGCTTATTCTTTCTGAAAAGCAGAGGAGTAAATCACCTGTTGTATACCTCCCACGTAAAACTTTAAGAAATATTTGTAATTGTGGTCTGTTCTTCTGAGGTGGGGAGTGAGTTCTTAAGTTTTTTTTTTTCTTTTTTTTTTTTTTTAATTTTTTCAGGAGCCAGTATTAGAGGCAGGAAGGCAGGAAGCACTCTTAAAGAAAATGTCCATTGTTTGTTTCGAAGTCTGGATTAACTGAAATTGCTGAAATACTTTCATGGAGGCAGCTATTTTCTTCTTACTATAGTATCTTTAAAAATCTTACTTCTAAGTCTGCCTCTGTTCATGGCAGGTTACAAAAACACAGTTTTTTAGGTGCAAGGTTTGCTTATATGCTTGAACCATGATGATGGCTACTACTGGTGAAGTTCATGTTACTTGTCTTTTACACAATGTCTCTGCCATATCTTGTACCGCTGCTCTATCTCAGCCTTGTGTTAGTGTTCCCCTCTGTGTTTAGTGTTTTATCTTCAAGTCTTTGTTCTTATTTTTCCTGCTTTTTTCCCATYATTTCCTCCTTATTTTCCTGGTTTTTGTTTTGTGCTTTAATGTTGTCTTACCCTTATCCTTCTTTTGAGACATAGTTTGTTTGTTTTGGTGACGCTATAAGTGGTTTGTGGTATGGATTGTAGCTGTGGTTTACTCTTGTAGAACTTACTTTACGGAGTCCTGGTTGTTGTTAGCATCATCGGCTGGTGCAGATGGCATATACGTTCCATTGTACTTACCTGACACGTAAGTCTCTTGAAGGTAATTGGATGGCTGATACACTTTTAGAGACATTATTTTCATTTTTGACCATTGTCCGTGATTTAGAACTTCTTTGCTAACAGAGCTTTTGAACAGTCCTTTGCAGATGAAACCATAAAAAGAGGCATGTTACCTTACATTTATTATGAACAAAAGCAATAATGAGAAGTAAGATAAACTAAGAGAAAAATGAAGTAATTCAGGCTGTTATTCACATTCAGTCTGTAATTCACATAGAATTAAAGGTTACRTAAAGCAAACCATTTTCTTTTGACTAGGTCTGGTTTAGATGCTGACAGGTGATTTTGGTTAGAGGTAACCTGTGAGATAACTTGAAAAGATGATTATGGCTCAGTGTGAAAATTTTTATGCAGTTTAATTCTGTAGTAATTATCATAAGCAGTTAAAATCCTGACTTTTGAAAAATGTGCTATAGTTGTTTTGGTTATTTTTATTTACTTATTATTATTTTTTTTAATGAAGTATGCCTTGAAAAAGGTATAGCTTTGAATCCTCCAAAGCTGTTCCTGGGAAAAAATACACTTAATGTTAAAATATAAAATGTTAACTATGTGTATACTGATGACATATTTTTGGATGACTGTTTTATATAGGGTGTATTAAATTGCAAATAAATGGAAATATGTTCTGTGTCCCAAGTAATCTCAAGACATAATTGTTCTTATAAGCTAAGTTCCAAGAAGGAATTAGATTTTTTTCTAGTTCATAAACATAATTCTTCTTTAAAAACAGACCTTACTCATTTTTCTAGCAGATACATGAAGTGAGTGTAGGAACATCATGTCTTGTTTGCATGCAGCTGTTTTTGTTCCTGATTTTAAATTACTGCAAATGAAATAATGAATACAATTTTCTCCACTAAGTTATATTTATTAGTGTATGAGCTGTGTTCACAATCCATTTACATAATCCTTTTCAAGGATCTTTCTGAAACACTTATTGAGGTAGAAACCCCACCTTTTTTTTTTTTATGGACTTTTAATAGGAATTTTGAAGACGGTTAAAAATGGTGTATATATAAAAATGGCATGTACATACACACACACACACACACACACATATACATAAAATTATATCAAGGTGGTTGCATAGTAACTTGAAAACATGTATTAAAAAAAGCAGTAGTATATTTATAGGATGTACAGATGAAACACTGATGATAGTAAATATTGAAACACTTCCTGTTAGCTTTTAGAGAAATTGCTGAAAAATGAACAAAAAAGATCATTATATATACTTTTCTATACATTTGCACTACCATTAAATTAAATACTAGTTCTATTTTTTATGTGGTTTTCAAAAGAATTATCACAAACTTAATAGGAATTTTTAGGGCTATTGTAATTTATTTGTGAACGCTTCTCATTATTGATACTGATGGTTTCATTGTTATTGTAAAGTACTGCTGTAATATGCTATTTCTTCTTTTTTGTATTTTTATTAGCTAGTTTTATGTAAAATATTCGTAATAAAAGATGATAGATGTAAGGTTGTAAACACAGCATACATTTATGCAGCAGAAACCTGTAAATGCTGTTGCAGTAGAATTTTCCTGTGAAATGTTCTTATACTTTCTTGCCTATGTAGGTTATTAATAGAATTGTTACTTTTGAGAGTTTTTTTTTTTAACGTACGTGGCTCTGCTGTGTTCTGTATCTCTAGGCAGCTGGAGGACAAGGAAACATATTAATCTGCAGTTAAATCTCTGTTACGTGGAAAGACAGCAAACAGACCACTGTAGAAATGTCCTGGCAGAGTACAGCCTAGAAAATTTGTTTTTAGTCTGTCAAAATACTGAATTTCGTCAGTGTTCTGGAGAAACTGCTAAATTGTCTAGCTGCTAAGTTATGGAGACCAGAGTTCCAGCCAAGCCATCGATGCAGGTTGTATATTTTAGCAGTTTTAAGAACTCAGGCTGATGCATTATTTAGCATATGCTAAGTAATAGGAAAGTTATTCCTGTATCCATAAGGCAAGAACTTTTGTTATTTTAAAAGCTCAGATTTGGGGGTAACTATCTAGCATAACTATCTAGCAGTCTTCATGATAACAAAATACGTGTCTCCTCAGAAATGATCTGATACATTTATCTTTTAGTTATATTGCAGTGTCGTAATATCAAATAAGCTAGGCCTGTGCAGCATTGTAAACTGCACATAACTGTAAGAAAAGTTTGTCCTTTATGAAAGAACTCCAGTTAGTTGCATACTCTAGTAATGCATATATAGAGGTACACAGGCTGCAGTACTAAGGCATTACTAAGAACTCTATAGCTTATTGCTATAAAAATATGTATGGTTCTTAATTTATGCCCTCTTCACTGACTTCTTAAGTCACTGACACAGATACTTTATGTATTTAGTTCTCCATATTTAGAATGATGCATTGGAGAGGTAATCTTTGGTTGGAGCTATTTCAGTGAGTCACCAAGTTCAAACTGCTCATTTAAAAAAAAAAAAAAAAAGTATACTGAAGAGGCTTTATTTGGTGGCTTGTGTACTGAAATAAGCTCTTTGTAATGTCACATTTACCAACCCGTTAATTAGCTAAAATTAGACTACTTGGAAGCCCTTTATCCTTTCAGGACATAGTAATTATTATTCAGTAAGATCAAATACTATAGTTCTGTATTTATACGACCTGGATAATGGGTTGGAATGCAGTGTCAGCACACTTGTGGATTACACCAGGTTGCGTGTGCTGGAGGGCAGGGTGGCTYTGCTGAGGGGACCTCAACATGCTGGACAAATGGGCTAGCAGAAGCCACATGAAGTTCAGCAAAGAATCTGCCAATTGGGACAGAATAGTCTCATGTAACGCTGCAGGCTGGGAAATGATAGCTAGAAAGCAGCTTTGCAAAAAAGGACTTAGATTTCCTGGTGGACACCAAGATGAACATTAGTCAGCAGCGTGCCTTTATGTAGCAAGAACAAAGCCAGTAGCTGAAGGAAGGGATTATTTCTGTCTGGCATTTGTGTGACTACATCTGAGATACTGTCCGTTTTTGGGCATTCCAGTATAAGAAAGATGCTAGTGTACTGGAGCTGGTCTAGAGGAAGACTACGAAGATGTAAAGGGGCAGAAGCAAGTAATGTAAAAAGAGAAGCTGGAAGATTTGGGTTTCTTCAACGTTGAGAGAAGGCTGAAGGGAATCTTGCTGTTGTCTTCATCTGCCTAATGGGAGGGTGTAGAGAGGAGAGACAGAGCCAGACTCTTCTTGGAGGAGCACAGTGACAGGATAGGCACYAGAAAAAATTCCAACAAGGGAAATCGTAATAAGATCATAGAAAAAACTTAGACAAAGAGGGTAGTTGAACACAGGGACAAGTTGCCCAGAGAGGCTGTGGAATCTCCATCCTTGGAGATACTGAGAACTCAACTGGCCAAGGTCGTAGGCAACCTAATCTCGCTTTGAAGCTGGCTCTGCTGTGGGTGAGGGCTGGAAGCAGTTGGCCTCCAGAGGTTCCTCCCAACCTAAATTATTTAGTGACTTACTATCATCAGAATAATCAGTTTTCTGAAGGAGTTGCTCTCTGTTACGAGACATCTACTGTAAATAGTATGTACATATATACACATTGTTGGTACATGATCCTGTAAGAGGTTAGTGCATTCCTGTAGAAAAGAATAGTTACCAGCGTGTGCTGTTGTGAAAGGTAGCATGGATTTACTGGTTTTGCTGTCCTGCCAGCCTGCTGGCACTGATTAATATGGAATATCGTATCAAATGATACCGTAGCAAATGATATGGTTGCACAGTCCTTTCCTCCCTCCACAGTGCCACTAGTCCTAGCCCTGTTGAAATGTGTTGGAGCTTTGAGGAAGAGAATACAAATATCTTCTGTAAATTCTACTCTACAGTTTAGTATCTCTCTCTCTCTCTCTCTCTCTCTCTCTCTCTCTCTCTCTCTCTTTTAAGGAGAACCTGAATTCTGTGTTGGTGAAAACTTGATCAGTCCAGTGCAGCAAAGTACTTTAAATATCACCTGCGTCTGTAACAAAATAGATGAATTCTGAGTGAGGCACTTTTTGCCAGTTTTAGATTTTTAAATTATGCTTTTTCTATAAAAGAGATTTCTCTTTCATAGAATAATTTGTCCTGTGCTGAAGTCACCTGATTTCTTATGCAGCCTTTGAGGCTATGGAATAAATGTGTATCTGTAATTGGAATACAAGTTTATTCTGTTTTTTAGCAAACCTGCAAATCTGGACTTTATCATAAGTGAGCTGCCTGAGGTTTATACCTCATGCTTCTTGCTATGCGATGTGCTTTACAGGTATATAGGATGACACTAGGCTAGATTTTCAAAGCTATTTGTTGCAGTGGGATTTTTCAGAAGAACTTAAGACTTAAATGAATACCTAAACCTTATTGATTAGGTTTTGTTTTTATATGTCCACTAGCATTTGAAAGATCTGGTCCATGGATTGTACCCCAGCAATTTTTAAATCTCATAAAATACGGTGCAACATAAATTTATATTAAAAATATTATACCCACCTACAGCTACCTTTCACCATTTCCCTTTTCTCCCTTTCTGCTTCCTGACTGCCAAGATGGCTATGCTGGATGTCTTCAGCCTGTACTAAAGTCAAACTCAGCTGTGTGTTTTCACCACCTGTTGGAGAGTTATTTTCATTGCCTTTCCACCATGAATGATTGCTTGCCCAGGACCAGGCACTGGAATAACTGTCTGCTGCTGTTACTAGCCATTATCTGGGATTTTTTTGCACAATGAGATTCAAACTGGATCACGATGCAAATATCAGATCTGGTGAGAAGCTGGAGGGAGGTGGGATGAAGCTGCTGCACTGTGGTTATTTTCTGGGAGTTTGATGCTCCTTTGCACGGAGCTTACTGTAGGTGCTTACAAGCTGGGAGCAGCCTAGGGCAGCCAGGGCTGCCTGGGAACAGTGGCAGCAGCTCTGTGTCTGCAGACTCCTACTCTGCCTGACATCTTCCGTTCTGTGCTGCGTGCACTGCCCCCTTCTGAACGCGCTGTCACTGCCAGAGAGCCATATCTCATAGGGAAGTGCTGGCCTGCAAGAGAAATTTCCTGAAGATTGCTTTGGCCTTAACATTCACACTGGTGCTGGTTTACTCCTGCCTTGCCTCCACCACTCTAGTAATGGTTGACTTTGTATACTTTGCACATTGTTGGTACTTCTGCTTTTGTCTGCAGTTCAGTTTGAGTAAGTACTCCTTTGAAATTATTTTCATTCTTTGCAGCATGCATTGGTACAAGCAATTCTGTGCACTATGACTGCTGCTATGGTCTGGCCTTTCGGACCTTCAGCGTCCAGCAGGAAAACCCAGAACAGGGAAGTGATGCGAGTTACAACTCTTCTGATTCCCTGTGCAGTCACACAGGCACATGCCAGTACAAAACAAAGGAACTTATGGGAATATGAATAGATAGAAAGGGTGGATCAGCTTTGGTGCCAATTAAAACTGCTTGTGGAACTACAGTCAAAGTTTCTCAAAAGACATTAGCATTATAAAAAGATAATAGAGACATACTTCCAGCTTGCTACGTGTGCGCTTGATAGTAACTATAAAAATTACATAATTTTTGGAGTTGGCAGACAAATCTAGGAGAGGTCATACACTGATCTGGGCAGCTATAGCAGGGAAATTGGACCTTAAGGAGAAGAAAACATGCAATAAGAATTAGTAGTATAGGGGAAAATACACTTTTTTTTTTTTGTGATCTTTTTCCTTTACAAGCAGGAAGAACCATTCTTAAATAAGTGTCTGTGTATTACTTCTGCGCTCTAGCAGGCTTTTCATAAAGCTGTCACCCACAGCTTCCCACAGAATGGGCATCCAAACTCTGAGACCTTCTGGAACTAGCAGAGGTTCCCTTTGGCTTATATCCCAGCAGCCTCTGCTTGCCTTTGCTCCCACAGATGTGCAGAATAAAGCTGGCAGGGAGATTCTTTTAACAGACTCTGTGTTCTTGAATCTTACCCTAATGGACTTGTGTCCCACTTTCTAACAGCCAAATGCAAGCTCTACCTACCTAGCAAAGGCTGAATTGATAACTGAACTTTTCCTTGTGAGAGGTCAGGTTGCTTAAGAACAGCTTTATCAGTCCTGGTAGCGGAAGGTGGACAGGCTTGTCAAACTGAAGAGGAGACATGGTGACTTGACTGATATTTGGAAGCCTGCTATTTTATGTCAGCAAGCCAAATTTACATAGTCTCAGCTAGCTTAGAGTGGATGCCATACATGTTTTTTGCCTGGATGTCTGCTGTAACTGTTTCAGAGCCATGTTTGGCATACAACAAAGTAGAAATCTTCCATTTTTGGAGGAGGCATGCCAGCCATGGATGTAGCAGGAAGCGAATGTGTGTTTTAGTCACAGCACCAACACAGTAGGGAAAGCCCATGTGCCAGCAACCTCTATGACTTTCTCTTTGGCCTTCACTCAGAAATAGCATTGGCCAAGAACCTTCCATGACAACACTGACACCTCCCAAATCAGGAAGATGACCTAGTTCTTTCTGTTCTGTGGGCGCTATATGTCTTCTGTAGCAGCAGATAAGAGATGCTGATGTCCTAAATGTAACCTTCCSTAACCAGAATCTGCTAGTGAGCTACCAGTGTTTGCAGCATGGTCAGTCCTTGCTTTTCTTAATACTCTAGGAACTGTATGGAGCAGATGTGGAACCAACAAAGGTGGTGACGAAGTCAGTGATGAACACACCCTCGGCTGTACTAACTCCACATTGTGTGTTTTGGTCATAGATGGGCTCAGGGGCAGGCTGCATCAGAAACAAAGAGTGTATAAACGCTAGTAAACTCTAGTTTCAGAGCATGTGTTTCCTGGCTGTAAAATAGAGGTAAGGCAGCAGCTTTCTATCCCTGCCCCCAAAATTCTGCAACTGTTCTGGCAACCCACAAAGACAGACAGTGAATGTGAGACATGAGATGATCCTGGCTATGGGATAGCAACTCAAAGGCTTGTGCTGGCAAAATAAATRAATAAGTACTGTATGACCATTTGTCAATCTGATATTTAACAGACTGAAATGTGTTACTGCTGGTTGTGCACAGATCCAGCATTGCTGTCAAATTACGACCTATACCTTTTATAATGTTTTCCTTTCTAGACTGCAGTGTTCTTGTTTGAAGGAGAAAAAGTAAAATATTTCCTGATTGGTAAATTAGGCTATATAATTAGTGCTGAATTAATCTGTTTCTGCACGGAGGAGCATTTCTTCTTCAGACTGGGAAGACCCCAGTGAAAATTTACAGGTACGCTTTTGCCATTTGAGTGCTTCCTTTGACGAGCTGTCTCCTTGTTCTTCCCCAGCAGTTACAGCAGCCTGAAGTGGAGAAGAAAGGTAATAAGAGTGGCCAGGTTTACAGACTATAGGACTCCATATCAGCTGGGAAACTARGGAGAAGGGCAGTTTCAGGGGGAAATTTCCTCTTGTTTGTTGCTGCAAAGGAGTAGAGGAATAAGGAGAAGCAGGATTTGAGTATGTGATACTACAGAAATCATCAGAATAGGAAAGAAACTACACTAGACTGCTTGTTTCTCCTCTTTCCTTTGATGCTGAAGTATCAGAAAGAGTTGCTTGGGTGCTACAGGGTTTCTGTGTAGAAAGTTATTGAGGCTGGTGTATACTACCTTTATGAAATAAGAATTTCCTCTATAATAATGTACTAACATGTATCTATCAGTTTCCTTTTTTGTTCTATCCATGCAGGCCATTATGTCTTCAGCTGTTTTTCTAATAGGTACCTTCCTCTCTGAGGACTTTTGTATCTGCTGGCTACTGTTTGATACCGTTCCTGATATACTTCCTTTACAACAAAAGTAGTCTGTTAAATTCCTTCTCTTGGCAATTTCCATTCTTTGTCCTGCGTCTGGCTACAACCTTTCCTTGATAATTTAGCATCTCTCACCAAGAAATGTCTTTTATGAGAAAATGGGGAAGGAAGTCTAAAATAATTCCATATTCTCAAAAGACAGACATTCTTCATTTTAACATTAAAAAATAGTCTGCAAAAATATTCTAGAAGTGCTTTACAGATTTCTTGCATTCTGGCTGTATCAGACAAGGTAAAATAAGACTAGCATAGACACAATCCCTTTATAAGGTATCATTTGCCAAACTTGGTGGTAAAAGCCAGTGTCTAATTTTGTAGGTCTAATCTCATAACTGTCAATCTGTATTGGATCTTGTGGAAAAGCTGTTGAGAGTTTCTTTCAGGCAATTTTTCTCAGTGAATGTGTTTTTCTTTAGTACAGGTTTTAAACAATTAAGAATTAAAACTGCAAAAGCCTACATTTTCTTAAAAACTGCCTTGTTGCCAGATCACTGGAAAATGGTTAACGTGGTAATTTTTAAAAGTTACTGGGGCTGMTGTGCAAGCCTGTTGTCTGTGTCCAGAATATTAGTTAGAAGTGATGTAATAACTGACCAAATTAGCAGAGACAGGGATAAATACAACATGCTGAGGAAGGATCAGCAGAACATTGTATGGGAAAGACAAGCCTCACACRTTTACTGAACTTCTTTGAAGAATTTAACATGGGAAATGCAGTTGATGTAATCTAATCTGCTTGAATTTTAAAAAGGCATTTGGCATAGTGCCTTGCTTAAAAGTCCTAAAGGATCCAAAAAGCTGTGARAAAGAGGGAAGGTCTTGGCATGGATAAATAGCTGATCAAAAGATCAGAAATGAGTAGGAATCAATAGGCTGTTTTCATATTGGTCAGAGAACACTGATGGAGTCCCAGATAGGTCAGTGCTASGACCTGTGCTGTTTAATGTATGCATGAATGATCTGGAAAACATGGTAAGTAGTGAGATAGTATAGTCTCTGGAAAATACTAGGGACAAGGTGTCAACTATGAAGAACTGCAGAGTAATCTTTTGAGACTGAATGGTAGTTAGTATATGAAATYCAGTACAGGTAAAAAGATGTGTGAAAGATGCACCTTTTTTTTTTCTTTTTAAAGAACAGTCCTATCTTTATGTAGAAAATGATTATCTTAAGATATTACTGCTTAGAAACAGGATCTTGAGGTTATAATATGTACTTTTAGTGAAAATCAGCTCAATACTTAGTACCACTTAAAAAAGTAAATAAAATGTTGAAAGAAAAGAGATCATATTGCCACTGTATGAATTCATACGTCTTGTATATCGCATACAATTTCTCCTATTCAAAAAGGTTATAGTGACATTGGAAAAAAGATCAGGAAAAGCAGTAAGGTTTTTCAAAGTTGTGCGGAAACTATTCTGTAAGAATTAGAATTAATCAGGACATAATAACCTCTGAAAAGATGGATGTGATAGAAAGATGATCACCTGTAAAGAGTGATAAGATAGACGTCTCTCAAATCAGAAGGAACAGAGAGAGTAAATAGGGAAAGATTTTCTTTTTTTGCAGTCTACCTCTCAGTTCTTGTAGACAATGAAAATGAAACTTAATAAGTGACAGGTTAAAAACAGAAGGAGATGTTTTTTCACAATGAATAGTTAAGCTGTGAAATTTCAGGATGTTGCAGCTCTTAAAAGATGCTATAAATTCAGGGAGCTTTATGAACAAATTAATGCAAGAAAAATCCATCATAAGTTACTAATACAAAGTACTGCCTGAGTTGCTAAAGTTTGGGAGATTATTGTGGAAAAGTATCAGTTCATKCTTGCCCAACTTTTATACTTTTCACTGAGTATCCTCTGCTGGCCACTCTCTGGGACAAGATACTAGCTACAAAATACTKATCTAGTATGGGCATTATTATAACTATGTTTATAATTTTTGGAAGCAACATTTGAAAGAAAAATGCAAGCTCTTGAAAGAACTTATACATAATCTGTTTGCTTTCAGATCTATAAAGCCTCAAATCAGTGGAAATTTTGCTGCAATCTGTATATAATGCTGTTCCATGAAAGCCACACAATAACATGGATTGATCAAGAAAMTGTTGACATGTGAACAGTGGAACTGGTAAATGCGATTGTTGGAATTGAATGAGTAATCTAGTTGTCATTAATAACATTTGATTATATGTAAATAAAATCATCTTTAGCTTGCTTTAAGCTAATGTCTTGAAATGACATTGCTGTTAGGGTTAGGATTCTTTTCAGGAGTAAACTAGAATAAACTAGATTTTCTTCCATTTAGAGTTTTGGATATTTATTCCTAAGTAAGGAAGTTTGTTTTTATTTACGAGAATCTGCATTAATTTTTTTTTCAGACATTCCGAAATAATTTCCAAAACAGCATAGGATTTTTACCAGTCTTTATCAGACCTATAGTCATTTTTAACTTCTAGTATAATCCCTTAAAATCTGCAGAGCTGCAAAAATCCTGTGGTTTTCTYTCTCTCTCTTTCTTTTAGAAGGCTTTTCTGATGTTTTTATAATTCATCTTTTTTTAGTTCAGTAATGTAACTACAAAAAGCTCATTTAAGTTTTGAATTTCTTAGTCTGCTATAGAAATCAGGTAATTTTTCAGGTTTCCCCCTTGAATATCAATTGAACCCATTATCTCAAGAAAAACACAGGCTCCAAGAACCTACTATGATTTCTAAAGTACTGGGCATTGTGAATGCAAATAATAAGAACATTCATGAGTAAATATGTATGATGAAAATGCTAATTTCAGGACAAAGTCAATCCTTTAGCCGTTGGACTAAAATTTCTTTTCTTAGCAGATTGTATAGAGAATTGTCTGGTTAAGTTTTTTACAGCTCTTTCTGTAACATATGGGACTGACTGCTGTCAGGAGGATGATGAATTACATCAGTCTCTGAGGTTCTGATCTAAGAAAACAGTTTCTATGTAGCATGCAGAAGGAAGTAAATAAAACTGAGGAACATAACTTTTGTAGGTCTTTGACAGCTTTTAAATTCATTCTGGTTTTATGTCCACAGCATCTTCCTCAGAGAGGTTATCTGGGATTTTGCCACAAGGTCAGCACCAGCCTGATCCTTAAATCTTGATCTTGGCAAGCATGGTGGTGGAACCCCTCAGTGTCATCAAGCAACTTTGTTGCTCAGTACCTGAGAGCTTGTTTTGTCTCTTCAGTGAAAAATCATGGATTATTTCTTGACCTGAGGCAGGTGTTTTCATCTAGAAACTGTTGTGCCCCATCTTTATCTTTTGCTGTGTCAGGTAGCCATCTACRTAGGTCAGACATTTGATTGAAATAATACTGTTTCAGATCATCACATTTGACTAAGATTGTATCTTCACGTTGTCCCAGATAAATTTAAATAACCTGATATCTGCCTTCTCTTTCACAACTGTAGGCTGAAGTCCAAGGAGAGTCCTGCTCTTTAATACAAGAGCACAGATGCTCTTGTATTGTTGTAACACATATCTGCATGAACAGAGAGTTTTTTTGTTTTCAGGTGTAATAAGAAATTGAAATAGTGGATGCAATAGTGGGATGTTCCTGTGGAAACAAGGCATAACAATCTGATACCTTGGATGTTGTGATTTAGAATCTAAAGAATGGGATTTATATTCAATTTTGCAGTTTAAGAAAGACACATAACAGAGAAAATCTAGCACAACTTTCAAAAAAAAAAAAAGAAAAAGAAAAATAAGTGTGTCCTTAATGTGCTTTGTACACATTGCTATAGAAGCTGAAACACGTGTGAGGCTGGAATGAACAAAAAACTCGACAGTCGATATTTCCAAGCTTAGTTGTGAAGAGAACAGAAGTAGTGGAAGAAAAATTAGTCCTATCATAGAACATCTGATTTCTTTACACAAAACTCAGATTTTTTCTTTTATATAAATACTAGCTTTAAAGCACATTATMGCATACTTTTTTTTTTCATAAATTTAGGAAAGTTTAGATTTAGTCAGAAAAATGATGGGAAAAGTAGTATTATTTTTTTTTTTTATGCTGCAGGAGGATTAGGTTGAACAACAGGTTTGCTAATTTGACAGGAAAATTTTCTGTGTCATTGATCTTGGCAAGTATATTCTAACAATGAAATTAGGAAAAGTAATGCACTGTAAGGAACTTGGTGTCTATGTGAATTACAGTGATATTACTTCACTCTTCTGGATATTAGAAATGTCATAATTAGTGAAGAGAGTCAATTACATTCTATCATTTAGATTTTCTCCTGTTGCTTGGATGGCCTTAAAACATTTCAAAGTCATAAACCCAAACATATGCCTTGGAGAAGTTTAATTCTCTGATGGGGTTATGTTCTGTGTGAGTTTGGATGACTAACGGAAAGAATTAAAGCGTATATAGATGCCCTTACACAGCAGATACTGACAGGTACAAGTGTACATGCTCAGAGCAGCATAGTGAATACTTTGATCTCCTGTGTTCCAAGCAGTGACTGAGAATTATGCTCTCACTGAATTATTTAACATAAATAAACAAGAATTCTTGTGACAGTACTGAGTAAGAGGTGGTACAGCAATGTTCCAGACAGGTTTTTCTACTGGCTTGAGTTTCTTCCTTGCTGTCTCTCTGTTTCTTCCTTGCCCTGGATAGCGTATTGCACTGACAAGCGGCATAGATACCTAGTAACTGAGAAAGTTTCAACCAAATAACAATCACCCAAAGAGACTTTTAAGGTCTCAGTCATTTCTTAGAAACAAAAAATGTCAGAATAAGGAATGGCCGTACAGGACAAGCCGTAATTCACCTTCTTGGGTGTGCCCTTTGTTAACGTGTCCTTCAGTTAAATTAAAGCATGCTTGTTTGGCCTCATTTAGCATACGTGGTGGTGCTGTATGCATGATAAAGATTTTGTAGCATCCTTTCTCATTTGCCTTTTCTTCCTTTCACCCACTGATTCCTGCAGACGGTTTCTGCTTTTTTATTGCATTTTCCTTGCTCTTGCAGTCCAGTAGGGCTAGTTACTCGTGCTTCTCCTCTGTCTTACCTGAGTGTCAGCAGAGGTAGTGAGAGTGGGAAAAAGGGCATAACTGTTGTCACTGTGTTCTGGGTCTTGCTGCAGCGTGACTCCTGGAAGTTCAGAGGGGTTGTGGAAAAAGTCCTACTAACCATCAAACACGGTTAGCTTTTGTACGAATCCAGTGTCTGAGCAGCCACTTGATGGGGAAGTTGCACGCAGACAGCTGGAGTGCTAACAAGCTGCTACTGAGCATGTGCGGTGTGATTTCCGCTTTTGTATCACTGAGCCTGTAAGCTTTGCTTTGTTTGATGCGGTTTTGATATCAAGTGCGTCAGATTTTGCAAAATAAGGGGCTCTAGTAACTTGTATTTCTCTTCACTCCTCATCTTGCGTGCTGGAGGTCAGTAACAGTGTTCTGTAAAGAGCAGCAGTCATTAGTATTGCCTTAGCGTCTGCATCAGTCACCAGGTATGATGATTTTTTTTAAAAGAAGTGATACTAATTCATCTTTGTTTTTTTGAAAATAAGCTGTTCTCTCTATTTCTCTCTTTGGCTTGACTTTCGTCTTGAAACCAAAAAATGTTATCATACAACATTGTGTTCCGTCATTATTATTCTAGAGTTGAGAATAATCTTCATAAATGCAAACTGTGACACACAATAATTAAATTCTGTTACCCATAGCCTTTATGTAAAAGATTAAACAATTTGTGCACAGTGGGAAAAACAACATAATATTTCAGGAGAGGTGTTTTGGCAAAAGTTAAAAATACTTCTTCAAGTTCCATGTTTAATCACAGAATTGTGAAAATTAATGTTAGATTAGATCCAGTAAATTTTCTTCTGTTTCCTTGCCAGAGTTGGAATTTTGCCAGTGGATATATTAAATATTTCATCAGAATTGTTGCAGTTGCAGTTCTGCTAATTTTCTGGCATACGTAAGGTAAAAATGTAACTATGGTTACCTGAATGACTAGTCCTTAGCAATGAGTATTATTGAGATTCTGGGAATTTAGCACTTTGACAAACAGAAGGCGTATCTGCAACTAGAAATAGTTAAGTAGTTCCTGAAGTTGTCTCTCAGAAATGTCACAAAATGCATGTGAAATATTGTGTAGCCTGTGTATTTTGCAGTGGGAGTCTGTCTCATTTTAGACACACAGCGATCTCCTGGATTCTCTGTTTAGACCTTAAATGAATGTGTTGCTTTGAAGGAGTGCTGACCAGTTAAATTACCTCTTTGTTCAAAGGAAATTGATTTGTTCATTCATCTGAAAAAAATCAAGATATCTTTGAAAGATCGGTGGGGTCACATTGTCTTTTAGCTTTGCTGAGAACAAAACCAGCATGTGAGAGTGCTTCCAGGAAACAATAAAAGTTCGTGTATGTTTGTTTCTAGTCCAGTACTTTTGTGAACATTGTTTGCCATCTTTCTCCACCAGTTAAACATGCTTTCCTCACCTCCCATTTGAATTGCATAGAAACAAATAGTTCCTGAATGTAGGCAGAGTGTATTTTACAAACTTTCATACTATAGATATTTATGAAAAATTGTAGTGCCCCACGTAAATACGTACTGTCAGTCTTGTAAGCGTAATTTGTCTAAGTGGAAATAGGGAATTTTGAATACATTCCATGTTCCTTGAAACGGTATGTAATATTCTTTTCTGTGCTTTCAGTTATTTGGGTAATAAGAATAGAGAAATTATGGTAAATGCTGGTCAGTTTATTCAAAATTGTTGCAATTTGGGCGCTATCAGCAGTCTACAGATAAAAGGCTGGTCCTGTAAATACTGTAATTATCAGCCAGGAGGCAGTGGTATAGGATACTGTAATTATTGCTCTAAACTGACAGTTTAAAGTGATAGCATGATACTTTGGAAAATTCTACATTGAAAATCTAGCATTATTTGTTTAATCATATTGTTAATTAAAAGAATATATTGCTGTTTGTAAAAATAATCATTTTTGTTTTGAAATTTGTCATCTTCAGATATGTTTGTTATTTTTGAAAAATGTAGGAATATATTCTTGGAAAGGGGTGAAGAAATGCTAATTATGTACTACCTGATCACAGTTGACCTTCCTTGAGCACTATATACGTTTTTGAGATCTACCATCCAGGCCTTTTGTATATTTACAAGCCACAGCTACAGCATGATACTGCCAACTGATTCTCTTTCATATGAAAAAGCTTCTTCAAGCTGAGGGACTTCTGCTTTAGGTGTATCTTAGAGTTTTTAAGTACGTGAGGATTTTCTCAGATCCTACGTTGCTGTGTAGGATTGTGATCTTGAGCAGCCCCATGTTGCCAGCCTCGGTTATTTCTACTTTCTGCGGATAGGCCTTGACAGGCCAACGAGTTTCATTTTCAGTTGTATCAGCTTAATGCCACTGAAAATCACGTTAACATTTAAAGCTCTTAGCTGGCCAAATTATAACAAAGGCTCTCCAGAGGGTTCTCTTTAGGCTACGGGCAGTTTCAAACCTGTTTACCTGAATCTTTACAAGGCTTTTAAATTGTGTTAAGCTGAGCAAACATAGTGGAAAAGTACATCCTGAACTCGGTCAACACCAGATTGTCAAGGCAGGTTGCACCCTATTTAGGTTGCTTGATCAAGTTTGCTGTAGTTTTTTCTGTAGCCATTTGTGTTGCCTTCTTCATTCCTGCTTCTTTTCCTAGCAGTGTTCACCAGTACTGGTTTTCTCCATCCTCATTTTTTTCTAAGCAGATCAGTCTGACAGGAACCAGCCAATTTCTTTGGACTTTTTGCTCCAAACAGGGTCATGTTGCTTATTCCATCTTTGCCTTATTCTGAAAATCTTTGCCTTACAACACTTGGTGTTTTTTTCACTGAGTACTTCTTGTCTGTTGGAACTGATTTTGGAGGGGACACACATACATCTTTAATTGAATGAACACAATTGGTCTTCATTTATGTTACGGTTAAACAAAACAAGACACGTTTGAGGCCTTCTTTGCAAAGAGGTCCCGTGCAAGCCAACGCACTGAGTATGGTGTGTGTGTGAGAGGAAGGAGAAATGAATCAGAGAAGCGTTACGTGATGTGAATAGGGTTCTCGTGCTGCCAACATGAGAAAAATTAGCCTGCTTAAGAATAGTGACAGTCTTCAGTCTGTATTTTTTAGTTTTTCACTGACGTTAACTATTCTGTGAGTCATGAGCTTCTTTGTGCCTGGGCTGATGGTTTTCTTTCGCTTTTGCTTCTAGTGCTTCTATCAGGGGCTGATAAAACCTGAGTGCTGTTACAAGCATTTACCTGTTGTAGAGAAGTCACATTTATTGAGCTAACAGTATTTTATGCACTGTATCAAAAGTGTTCTGAGATATTTTAATAGGTAGAATAGTCTATAGTGAGCTTTTCGTACTAAAACAGTGTGCTTGAGATTGTTTCTGGCATTTTTATGTTGTCGCATCTTTTTAAGAAGTGAAACAATCCAACATTTCTGCATTTAGCCTGGCTTAATCTAGTGAAACATAAAATGTTTCTTTTTGTTCTTCATCACCTTCTTATCTAGAAAGAGGAGGTCTTCTGGTAGTAATGTCAACATTATACTAGATACAGGCATTTTATGTTATTTAAAATTCAGTAGTCTACTTAAACTCATGAGTGTAGAGCTAGCCCTAAAAGAGTTCTACCGTATTTTATGACTGGTGTCTATAAAGATTATAGAGGAGAATATATGCATTGTATCAGTAACTAAGGTACAGCAGATTAAATCAGACTCTTAAGGCTTTGACAAAATATTGCACTGGGAAGAAATCCAAAGTCTTTTCTTGACTTCCAGGAACTTGGAGGGTTTTGCTGTTGTTGTTGTTGTTTTTTAAATAATTTTCTGAAGATCTCATCCCCTGAAATGAATATGAAGTGATCTACAATTGAGTAAGACTCTTGTATGCTCTAATGAGGAGTTATAGGATGCTGACTTCTTTTTTTCTATTTTACTGAGTTGCTGCTACCTTAGAATAAAGTATTATAAAACAGAAGAGCACTCAAAAACCCCTTTTAAGTTATGTCACTTTACTTATTTATCTATCTATCTGACTGTCCCAGGCATCCTGTCTTCATCTGACTATTACAGTGTGTTTTTGATTTGGCTGTGCTTGTTAGACCAGTATTTTGTATCTTCTTCAAGATGTTTGTGTACCTAACTCACTGTGGATTTATTATGTTTCATTTAGGTGATGATGAATGTAAGTGCTGTAGACAAGTGCATCAAAATTAATGTAGCAATTACTTTAGCTACATCTRCATAGATTTTTTTCATAAAGTGAGAATTGCCTCTAGTCTCTACTACATTTGTCCTTTACTGGGTCACTGCAAGTGTATGAGTTCAAAGAAAACCAGTGCCATGCTTCAAAATTTTTTTTTTCCTCCACAAATTGGAGTGGGAAGCAGGAAAAAGGACAATGTCTGAAGGAAAATGTTCCATCTGAATCAAATTATTGAAAATGCATCTGAGTGAGTAAGCTWACAAGTCCTCAAATTACTGAGTTCAGCAATATCTTTAAGCATTCTACTTATGGGTACATGTGGCAGCACAGAAGGATAGTAACATAAGTCACTGGATTCGTTATCCCATAAACTTATAAATAAGGAAATAACTAATTTTGTTGCTACCCTACATTATATTTTAAATCAAGTCAATACTCAGCATTATTGCCACTTTTCAACCCTGATATTTAACAGAGAGAAACTTTGTAGTCACATTCATTCTTCAGCAGGTGAGACAGATTATATTTGCATTTAATTCTCTTCACTGATATATCAGTGTTTTTGGTGTATATATTGAATTTTCAATGTGAAGTTCCATTCAGAAGGCTTAAAGTGCAACAAATGCTTTCATTATTTCATGTTTACAGCATCAGAACTTTTGGCACAAACCTTAAGAGTATTTTTGTGTAAAAAAAGAAAAATCAGTTKTATCAGTAAAACAAAAGCAAAACACTCTCTATAAGTTGATTCTCAGGCCTTTCTGGTTCATTTCCAGTTCAAAATTTCCAGAAATACACCTCCAGAAGAAAATACACAGCATGGAAAAATTTTATCCAATAATTTCTACTGTAAGCATGTAGAAGCTTGCCTTAACCTGACATTTCCTGTTATATCTTAATTATAGACATCTCTGCCAGCTGTACATAAAGTAGGTATGTGTGTGTGTTTGAATGTTTTATTTTTAGTTTTGTCCTCTTGGTCAAGTGATCAATTTTTTGGCATAGTATCAGCCACTCCTCCACATTTTGTATCATCAGCAAACCTGCTGAGGATGCACTCTGTCCCTTCATCCAGGTCATTGATGAGTAAGTTGAACAAGAGTGGACCCAGTACTGAGCCTTGGGGGACACCACGAGCCACAGGCCTCCAACTAGACTCTGCGCTGCTGAACACACCCCTCCAAGCTCTGCCTTTCAGCCAGTTCTCAATCCACCTCACTCTCCACTCATATAACCCACACTTCCTGAGCTTACCTAGGAAGATGTTATGGGAGACGGTGTCAGAAGCCTTGCTGAGRTCAAGATAGGCAACATCCACTGCTCTCCCTTCATCTACCCAACCAGTCATCCCATAATAGAAGGGCTATCAGATTGATTAAGCATGGTTTCCCTCTGCTAACTACTACTGATCACCTTCTTTTCCTCCATGCTTAGAGACGGGATCCAGGATGAGCTGTTCCATCACCTTTCCGGGGATGGAGGTGAGGCTGACCAGCCTGTAGTTTCCTGGGTCCTCTTTTTTTGCCCTTTTTGAAGCCTGGAGTGACATTGGCTTTCCTCCAGTCCTCAGGCAGCTCTCGTGTTCTCCATGACCTTTCAAAGATGATGGAGAGTGGCCTGGCAATCACATCCACCAACTCCCTCGACACTTACGGGTACATCCCGTCAGGGCCCATGGATAGGTGAGTGTCAGGTTTGCCTAAATGGTCTCTAATCCAATCCTCCTCAACCAAGGGAAAAGCTTTTCTAGTTTACAAGAAAAAATTCTCCTGTCAAGTAAGAAGTATTCTTTTTCTAACTTGTAAATTTTACTCAAACTTTTATGGCTAAACTACTGAGTAACACAGTGTTCTATTGTAACATAACAGTTGCAAATGATCAGATCTACTGATGATCTTTGCTAATTACATAATGGATTTGTTTATGCAAGAAATATGTGGCATTTTCTTCACAAAAATGCTCATACATGAATATTTTTTGCTGCTTTTGGTAGATTTACCCAATAGTACTATGTAGTACAGTATGTCTCCCTTCCATTTACTCATCCTCCCCACTATAAAATGGTTGCTCTAGAACTGCATGCTAGTGCTAGACTTGGTGAGAAATTCTACTTCCGTATTAAAGCAATTCAAATGTAAACTTAAAGAGGTGTGTCATCTCAATGTGTATTGATTATATGATTATTAAATGAATATTAGAAGTAAGATTTTTCAAAAATACTTGTCTGGTTCCATTGGTCCTGTATTTTGTCATTTATAAATTTCTAGCAAGCACCTTGCCACTGTTTTGAAGGAGGAACTCCTTCTAAAATCCTACAAATCCATTACATTGTCCTTCTTCAAACTCACTTCTATCATGATGTCTGGGGAAAAAAATCAATAGTAATTAGGCAGCAGGTGTGGTGTAACTGGTGCCAAGATCTCACTGTTAGCTGAATCTATGTATGTCTTTTTGTACCCACCCTTTTTTCATCTTATGCTTGATCTTTAAGCATTTCATGAGAGGGGCCATCACTTTATTAAATATTTATAGAGCTGTGATATGAAAGTGCTGCTTTTAGTGGTGTTGCTAATAAGTCAACAGAATTTTTGCTGTTTATTGCTGAAGCAGAGGAGTGTGATGCCCCTGAGTTTTGTTAGACTTTAAGGTGATTTGTGTTAACAGCATTTTGGTTTTAAGTGTAAAGTGGAACTTTGTTTGGAAGCAGTGGAATAGTAAAGATAGTTTCTAATTTTCAAGTAACAGTTGATATTTTAAATTCTGAAATAATGTAGTGAATAATTAGCCAACCGTTGCATTTAGTTTTTCCTATGTTCTTTATTGTTAAAGGTTATGATACTTTATGATACTTGCTTTATGAAGCCCTTTTCTTACCACAAAACTTGCAAATTCAGTAGGTCAGTCTGCCTGCTAAAGAAATATCTTCTCTTGTCCTGTAAAATTCTGTTCAAGTCTTGGATTTTCATGTTGTCATTTTTGTTACACAGAGACTTTTTGTTATATGCTACGTTGAAAAATAACCTAAGAATTTTTTTAGTGCTGAATTTACCCAAACAGCAAAATAAGAACATTGACATCAACACTACATGCTAGCAATAGTACCCTGGGAGCTGCTGAAACAGCTTTAGCAACCTTTTTATTTGGTCCATGGAAGCTGTCCAAGTCCCTGTGGTGGTGGATTGCCAGGACCTTACAGCACCCCCCCCTTCCCTGCCACCCATTTCCCCTTTCAGGAGGAAATATATCCATCACAGGCCCTTCACTTTCAAAAGCATGAAACTAGAGAAGATGAAAGAGTGAGCCAAGTTCCTTTCTCCGAGTCACTGCCAGGATCCAGCATTGGCCTTGTTACCTTGCTGGCCTCCCAGAGCACATAAGGGACTGGAAGCTCTTAATGGGGTTGGGACAGACTAGGCCCCTTTCTGACATTTCCAGATCCTATTTCATCAGATCATGTCTTTTCCTCCTTCTACTTCAATTTAAGTAGAAGCTTCCTTGGTCAACTAGATCATCTATAGATTACAAAGGGGCAGATCTTAAATATTTCACAGCAGGACACTTATGTCCCGTGACATCCTGAGAGAGACAACAGTTGCCCATCCTGGTTTCCTCTGAGCTTCCAGGCATACTGGGAGCCAACTGCTCTTGCGAGTTAGCAGAGAGAGAGAGTCTCCCATGTCTATCTATATTTCTGCCTGTTATGTTTGATATCTGATTTAGAAAACTACTGTGTGGCCCACCACCTTTCTACAGCATAAGAGGCTAGTGCCTGTCATAGTGGGAAAAATGAAGACCTTGTAGGTACTGTATAAAGGTGGCAGGCATTATTACAGTTCATAGTATCACGTATTTTACATAGGGAATTGTTTTCTGGACCAGTTTTGACCCTGTCGCTTCTCTCCTTGTTTTCTTCCAGAGGCTTCACATCAAATATATAAGCTGTTTGTCTTCATTTGAAAGGCTTTCATGGACTACCCCCATTCTATCATCTTTCATTTTCTTTTGAGTGTAATGATGAGAGTYACGTTAGCCATTTGTTAAATTTTCAAGTGTCGTCATACCTTTATGCTGATTCTTGGGCTTGGGGGGAGTTCCACTTGTGTCTGTTCAGAGCCACAGTGTTGCTGTTTTCCATAATCCATCTTAAAATTCTCCCCTTCCTTTGACTGTGAAAATCTTGCAATTTTGGTCAGTAGTCTTGTTATACAGACCAACATTTTACTGTTTTTTGTCATTCACCTGTCTGTATCATATCTGTATCAGATATAATCCTCTATCTTACATGTAGACTCTAAGCTTTTTTAGGGAAGCAAAAAGCACTATTTTCTGCAGTACATGCTATATATTTCTAAAATTCACAGATATTATGATAACGCACGTAAAAGTTTGAGTAACATACCTATGTCCTCTATATTATTCATTCTTATTGTTGGAATTGTTACCCTAGACAAATACTTTACTTCTGTTTTTAGTAGAATCTAGAAGTTCAGGAGGCTATTTCTGTTAACCAGAAGAGATTTTATTTAAAATTAACTAGGAGATGATTATGTTTTTAAAAACACACACACGCACGCACACCCGTACGCTCACTGCCTGTAATTTTGCATTCAGTAGTATATTGTCATTGTATTTGTTGTATTTAATTTGTGTCTAGAAATCCATTTGAAGAACTTAACACTGCTAGGTCTAATACTGGATATATTTTTAAAGAAGACAAAAAATATGCCCTAACCCTGAGAGTTTAAGCTCAGAAGAGGGTGCAGCAGGAGGAATAGGAGTGATTCTGAACAGGCTGTAGCAGTGCACTTGCAGCAAGTGCTCTCTGTCAAGTCGCCTTTTGAAACTGTCTTCCAGAGCACGTTCTGTAAAACGCGAGCTGATGATGACTAGTCATTTATAAAGCTCTGATTTTTGCACARTTGCCAAAAAGTTGTGTTGCACAATTGTGTATTATTGTTTCCGTACTTTCTCACTCCTTTCCAAACCAGTTTTGTCTCACTTTCTGGTAACATTTGACTTTTTAGATTTGAGTATTTGGATAATAGATTTACTCCATGTCTAGCATGAAGCTCAGTGTAGGCACTACTACAGCCTTAAATGGTTAATAATGCTAAAAATCTATTCACTTTGTTATTGATTTTTAGCAGAAAAAATAAAGTCAAATGCAAGAGGCTTTTTAATACAGTATTTTTTCAAGTAAATTTTAGAAATGTTTTCCTGTATAAAGTATCAAAAAATACTGGATATCATCTTTTTAAATTACTCATTAATGTTTTATTCTCTTCACTGACACTGGATTGCTCTCTCAACAGAGGAGCAGATGTGCTCCCATCTAATATATCTATACTTCAGCAAAAAATAAAGCTTGTTTGGTGTGCAGTAGAATTCATGACATTTACTTAAGCAATTTCTGCAATATCTGCACTGAAAAAAATTGAGCTTTTAAATTCTACAGAATGGTATAGACCCTCACTTCTGTGCATTCCCAGACCCCTCCCTTAATACCTTCAGCTCTTCCTCATGTTGCCAGAACCACCCTTTCTCTYGGATTCCCTGGGGGCACAATCTTCTCTTCTTACTCTCAGCTCCCTCTCTCATCCCAACCCAGATTTGTGTAATGTTCCAGGTCTGGGCAGGAAGCAGCCTGTTTGCAGCTGGCACATGCTAAAATGCAAGCTAATGTGTAAGCTAATTTCCAGAAATATGTGCATGGCAATTGATGCTGTTACCTTTAAATTGTAAATGGTGGAAGACATTTTTGTGCTTTTTTGCTCATTAGGGGTGCTGATGGGATCTGCATTACTGATTTTCCTTAGGTTTATAGGAACATGATATCTTTTGAGACATTTTGTCTGTTTTCTTAAGAGCTATTGGTGGTAGATAGAGATTGACAGATAATGTAATTGCATAAACCTGTCTTGTTAACAAACTTGGCAGAAAATCATTCTTAAAAGCTGTATTTGAGGTCCTAGCTGTTGCAGATACTATGCTTTATTTATTTTGCTTTTATGTAGATGCTGATGTGAACTGCCGGTTGACTGTGAAGGGCTGAGCTTTTGTTGTTGTTGTACAGTCTTTCATTAAAGCCTAAAACTCTAGATATGTAGATGCGGTTACATCTGAAACACATTAATTTGTAGCACAGCGAGCTGTGCCATGGTCATGTGAATGTACAGTGGCTTTCTTGAATATAAATATAGTATTCATATACTTACATTTTAAAATATAAGGATGACTAAAAGATATAAAATATTGCAGAATCAATAGTTTAATTTMAGAATCTCGGGTTTGGTTTGTCTATATAATTAAAATTATTAATGAAGTGCATTTACTTTTGGATGAGTACCTGCTTCTTTATTCTTATGAGAAACTTTTGATTAACTCAGTTGCTAGTTAGCTAGCTCTGGTCACAGAGGAGAGCATGGGCAACATGTTTAACCTGCTGTGTTGGATGATTCAGCAGTGCCTTAGTTTTGTCACGCCATGGCATCAAAAAGAGGACACAGCAACTTCAAAACAAGGATTGCCTCACCAAAGTTTTGAAGGCAGAGGTTATTAAAATAGAAGCCACCAAAGGCCACTGCTCTTCTAGTACTGCTCAGACAGAGAAGTATGTTCTGGTGATACTAGGACCCGAGTGGTGTTTCCCCTCCTCTTCACCAAATGAGGAGACAGTGAATGACTCCAGTCAGTGGGATCTCCTGCCAAATGGGATCTTCTGAGCACAGCCACAGCAAGACTGGGATCCAAAGTTAAAGGTGTGCAAGTGTACCCCGTTCTGTTGTTACTCTTGCTACTAAAAGAACGTGCAAGTTCACACTAGTAGCAGAAAGGAGCTCGTAAGAGGAACACACTATGGGAACACAAATGTGTCATTGCAGTTCTTTCTCAGATGTTTAGGGAACTTTCTAGTGTTTTGACAACTTCCTCTGATTTGTGCTGATTCCTTCTGAGCTTTTCCTTTCTCTGCCCTCACAGTCCTATCAGCACATCTTCATTCTGCTCTTCCCCTCTCACGTGCTTCTCTCTCCTTTCTGTTTTTTGTTTTTTCGTAACTAAGGTGTAAAAAGCTACTCTGCTATGTTCATCAGCTTGTATATTTGTCTTCTCTCCTAGTCTCAATCTAACTTGAATACAGTGAGCACTCTACATAGACTGTATTGAACTGTAAAAATTAAAGTTTGAGATAGGCCTTGCCAGAACAAGTAGGATATAAGGTACTGGGTGTGTAGCAGYTTCTGCCTTGCCTGACTGTATGTGCCCAGCATAAGTAGTGTTCATTTTCCTAACCTGCTGTGTCTGGCATGTTTGGATGCCAGAGTGTGYGGTAGGAGGAGGATCTGACATGTAGCCGTCTGGATGGGGTGACTCATGCACAACAGAGACCTCCGAGAAGGTTCACTCTGCTTCCAGCTGCAGCTCYGTGCTGAGTCCCCTTTTTCTCTGTGACATAAATCAGCGTGTGCTCTGCAGGGCCTGATAAGCTTCTCTTGTCCTGTCTCATCAGCTAATGCTCCCCCCTGCCCGCTCTGTGTGTGGCTTGAGCTGCTCGTCCCTTACCARAGGTGAAGGTGAGAGGCTGGGGAGCAGAGCTGCAGGCAAGATGCATCTGAAGTCACTAATTGCAAGGTGTCTAATTGCAAGGTGCAATTAGTTAGTGCCAGTATAATGCCTGGCACTGTGTGGACCYATTCTTTATTACTAAGTGTCACTTTAGAAGTGGGATTGGCTGTTTTAAAGTCTACTGAGCAGAACAGTTAAATGGGGCAGTGATAAATCTCACCTTCATGTGCATTGGTCTTACTGGCACAAAAAAGTGCTATTTAYACCCACCCCCATACGCGCAGGTTGCAAGCACATTTTACGTGATATTCTTTGAGTGAAAACTGAACACTKATGTCCACTTTTTTTGCATGTTATGAAGAATTTTATGCCTTGTTTTAATGATTTTGCTTTAGTTTTACTATGTTTTGAAATCACTTCTAATTTCTTATTCTCGTTCACAGAAATTCAGTGTTCATCTTTGCCTTCTATTACAGATGGATATAAGCCATCTTTTTTATTTTCTGTAATAGAACAGTTTGTGTTCAAAGAGTGTATGTTGCAAAAATATTTGTACAGGAAGGTTGTACAATTTAACAGGGAAATAATCTGTAAAGAATTGGGAATTTGTGTGTACTTACCTTTAAGGGCTTCAGCAGTTTATGGTATACAGGCCCTAAATACTTCCTCACATACATGCTTACTGTGCTGGAATCTGGATGAATACACCTAAGAAAGAGTTCTGAATAACTGAAATATTGTTTGTGTTTTTAGGCAGTGAAGCATGTTACAGAACCTTTCAGCCAGTGGATGAAGGGGAAAGGAGAAAGTGCCATTGCTAACTAGGATAGCAACATGGGAAATACAACCACCAAATTCCGCAAAGCTCTTATAAATGGAGATGAAAATCTGGCCTGCCAAATATATGAGAGCAACCCTCAACTAAAAGAAACTCTTGACCCAAATACTTCGTATGGAGAAACTTACCAGCACAATACTCCGCTACATTATGCTGCTAGGCATGGGATGAACCGAATACTGGGGTAAGTGTCGTTGAAGGTTTTGTTTCTGTATGAATAGCTGATCTAAGAAATGCAAGATGTTTAACTAGGCTATAAATATCTGATGTGTATATGTGTGATATATATATATATGTGTGTGTGTGTGTGTGTGTGTATTACAGACACAGAATCTGTAACATTTCCAAATGCTAACAGAAAATATCCAGATTAGCCTATAATCACAGATTGGTATAACAATCTTTATTTTCAGTATTTTTGTTCCCTCCTATAACATTAATCTGGACCATTTACTGTGCTTCCTGATGTCTTGTATCATCTCTAGTTCTTGGAAAATAGTGACTCTTCCACTATTCTTGATGTATTTTCATGTTTTAAAATAATCTGTAGGKAACACTGTATCTAATGTATTCCATACTGATTTTATCTATTTCCAGATGGCATAACAATGTTCTTCTGTTACTCAAACAGTTTTAATTTTTCCATTTTGGTTAATAACGGTGAACATGAATATCGTGATAATGGATGAATTTATTATTGCTGCATAGGAAAAAGAAGGGAATGTGTTACTTGAATAAAGGTTTACAAAGTCTACATGTATGGCAATTCATAATGTTAACCAATTCTGTTCTTCCATATTTTTCTGTATTCTTCTGTATTCTACARTCAATTAAAGATTAACCTTATGCAGTCAGATATCTTATCTATGTCCAGAGATTATGGGTACAAGCTGTTTTGGTCCAGTAATTCTTGAAATCAGTTCTGAGTAGACATTGCTTCAGTGGTTAATGAGTTRGAGGGAATTTCGTAAATATCATCTTGCTTATATTAGGATTCAGGATAGAAATATTTACTGAAGGAGAATACACTCTTTGTGTATTACTGTAAATATTGTTTAAATATTTATGTTTACCTCTATTCATGGGCCTTTGGTATTTATTAGGTTCGTTTTGTTTGTCATATGCTGAAACTTTATTAGCCATCAGGCCTACCATGATAGATTTTTTTTCTCAGTGTTTAGATTCATCAAGCTAACAATTTTTATTCTTCATAACTTTTCATCTGAATTGATTTTATTATGTATTTCCCTTATGAATTATATATTTCTATTTTTAATTGGTGTTTTGGTTTCACCATTGTGTTAATTACTTTTCTTTTTTAATATATCAGAATTTTCCTTTTCCTCCTTTCTTTATTGTTGAACTATAGGAAATTTAAAAGTAAACCTAATTTAAAATAACATCCCATTTTTGTTACATTTTTCTGCATAATTGTTTTCTCTGAAATTTACAGCATGCTTCTCTCAGTCTAGGAAAATTTAGCCTTTTGGAAGACCAAGGATACATTTAGAACATGACATTTTACTACTAGCTGCATGGAGCTTTCAGTATCTTAAGTCTCACAGGACAATTCAGTTTTATTTTGTGCATATCACAAATAGATGGTCAAACGAATCATTCATTCTTTTTTTAGTTCAGTCAAAGATTTGTAATAACTTTTCCACTAGTGTTCATAGTGAGCATACTATTATTTGCTGGAGTCTCCTAGTGAAAACATGAACTTTCGGAGTTGCTGATGCTACTAGGAACAGTTTGCTGAAGTGGTTTGGTTTTGGTTTTCTTTTTACTACTTTCTTTTCTGCTCTCTGTAAGACTCTTGTTTAGAACTCGTCTGTTAGAAATATTAGGCAAAACTTAGCCTTTTTAGCTAAAAGAAGTAGTAAGGGTGAATAAATAAAGCACTTACTGTCTGCCTACCTGCAAAGAAAGTGCAGGTGTGATTTCTAGTTGAGCATCTACTTTATGATAGGGAAAATCCTGGATATTGAAGAGATTAAATAAATTAGACCTTAAAATGAATGCTTTGATAAGGTATAGGAAATGAAAATAGATGAATTTTAATCTGCCTGTATTTTGAGAGAGATTTACCATCTGGRATGTCCATAATGCTACAATATTGCATCTTTACATCGTAATGAAACACCTATTTTAAATATTTGGGAATCTATAGCTATACTAATTTGTAGTTCAATCTCTAAACACTATTTTATATACTATATCATTTATATCATTTCATCTTTATAAGCTGACATTTGTAATAAATCTCTAAACACTATTTTATGTACTATATCATTTAATCTTTCTTTATAAGCTGACATTTGTAATATTGTAGGTGGATATGAACTGATCGGCATTTTATGATTCATTGTGTAGAATTTTCTGAAAATGKAGTGTTGCTGTGTAGTTGCCAAAGCACCTTTTGTTGAATAACAGAATAATTTAATACAGATGTTCAGAACTAAGCTTTCTGACAATGCTGTTCACAAATACTAATATRAAGTGACAAACTTCCTTTTATCTGATGTATAGCTAGTGGTGACTTCCAAAGATAAAGTGAAAGCACAGAGACTTGAGTTTGCAATTAAAGGGAGTTGAGGACATCCTGGTATAGTTTTCTCAGCAGTGAAGAAACAGAGGTGACAGAAGAAGCTGGAGGAAAGGCTGAAGGGTCATGAAGCAAAATTTCTCATCTAGACAAACTTTGTGATCCAGTGTGAAGWCTGCTGGCAGAAACTGAAGCTGACAGCAATTTCTGAAATGCATGGTTATTATACACCAGGTCAGCAGTCTGAGTCATCTGGGTGCTATGCTTTTTATCCAGCATTTAGAGTCCAGAAACTGAATTTAGTATGTAATCAACTCTAGTATTCAGTATGTAATCTTACTTTCTTTTTTCTTCACAAGATTCAGCAAAAATGTTATAAAATATTTAGATTGTTTCTATCTTAATTTTTCATGAATATCATATAAAGCTTTGTTGTTATATTAAAAATTTTGAATTTGAAAATTGGAAAATAGATTAGCATTCAATTTTGATGGTAATGTATAACTTTTGTTTTATGTGAAACCTGAAGTAAAATTTGGGTATAAAACCCAAAGTACCTGACAGATTAATTTGTTTTACAGGAACATTTAAAGCTTAAAAAAAGAAAAAACAACAAACATCCATAGCTGTGGCTAATAAACACAAATAAGAATTTTTATAGCATCATTTGAAGTTGCCAGAAGTTGTTATATAGTGTTTAATACTTCAGAATAAAAGATAGTTGATAGTCATTTTCTCTCTTTGGTCGACAGCATTACATTTATTTGCGTTACCGTTTGTGTTAGGTTATGTGATTAAAGGCTGATCTCCAGGACCGCAAAGGAGCACAGGGGCAGGGAGGCAGGCAGAGAGCCCCAGGAACACGACCGGGAAAGGAGCCCCCTTCCTGGGGCTGTCACGAGGAGGGGGGTGATGGACCTGTTGCCCCGGTGTGACCTCCATCACCGTGAGTCAATGGAAGGGCGCCCTGGAGCACTTGGGTGGCATTACAGGGGTGTGGGACACATTACGGGATGCAGGGAAAGAGCATCTTGGCATTGTACAGAWGTATTATGGGATGTTCAGGAAAGGGACCAAAGGTGGGAAAAGGGTGGGATCAAAGAGTGAGTTGAGGAGAAGCAAGCACAAGAAGGCTGAAGAAAAAGATGGGAAAAAGGGTTAAAAGGGCTGGTTGCTTATCAGCAGGCAGCCAGTCAGTATGTTTGTCTGGCCGTGCCCTGCACCTGATCACTGCGGTCTGCCTTGTTTTATTCTTAAGTTCTGTTCCTAACTGTTCTCCTGGATGAGGAGTCTTTTCTAGAACAGTGGGCATATGGAGGGCTAGGTGCCAGCGCCTGGCATGAGACCACGAGTCCCAGGGGCCTGCGGGTGTGCAGTGCCAGAGAGAGAGGGTCTAAGTGCCAGCAGCTGGAGTGGGGACGTGGGACACAGAGGTCGGTGCACGCCGGCGTGTTATGTCAGTATGTCGATGTGTAATCACTAGTGAGTATAGAGATGGGCAAGCCGGGAAGTGTTTCTGTCCATGTTGAGCTGTGTGCGTGTGTGTACGTATTGTATACAGGTGTGTGTGTAGGTGTTGAAATGCTAAGCCTTGCTGCTGGCTGGTCCTGGAGACAGGGAGCTGCTGCAGCATTTCTTCTGTCAGGCTACTGAGTTCAGCAACTCCAGTTTGAGACCTCTTAYTAAAAACAAAAAGGAACAAAGAGAAAATATATGCCTTAAAATCTCTCTAGAAAGCATGAGAAGGCTTTCTATTTTGGAAGCAAAAGGCTATAAACAATTCAAGTTTTCTTTTTTGGACTATATTATAAATACTGTGGGAACAGTTTGAGTGTCCTTTACTCGGTGATTTTCTGTTATAGTCTCTAGACATCTGCTGTTGGTGCTAAAATTCAGCATCAACTTTCAAAGTAGTTTGCCTTGGATGTTAATAACGCTGATTCAGAAATGCTACCTCTGTGTTACTAAGCTATATGGGTTTTACAGTTCAGACTGTGGTCATTCCAAGGTAATACCTTGTGGATGATAGGTAAGACTTCTGAAGTAATGATAGAACATACATAGCACTTGCAAAAACAAAAAGAAATAACAGGTACTTTATGAGAATTGAGAGCTTTGTAAGTGAGAGCTTTGTAAAACATACAAATAGCTCTTGTCCCACTACTAACATTTATCATGATTCCCTGTGAATGAAGGTCTTGATAACAGCTTCCTATTCAAGGGRGTAGTTTTGATTTCATTCAGTAAATAGATCTAAACATTACAGAGAAACGCAGGGGATTTGTTTTCTTTACAAAATTCAGTTCTCAAGTGAGCAAGTACCTCTAAGGTCCTCAGGGCTTTTTTTCCCCTAATTTGAAGACAGTAATACATCAGAGGCCATGTGACTGACCAGTTCAAAAGCACTGCTATAAATTTTGGAAGCTATCCACCACAATCTGGCTATTGGTGAACCACCACTGAAATAAGACAACAGAATACATCTTTTCTGAGGGTCATTGAGATGGAGTGGCTGGAAATCACGAGGAAACTACTTGTGGTTGAAAGGGGGAAAAAAAAATCTTAGATAAAATTTGCTGTATGTATTGCRCTGTAACTTTCAGTGTTGTAGTTGTACTGGGAAGCTTTTTGAATTAATGCTGAATTTTTTTTATTGTATGTTCATACATAACATATTGTATGTTATGCCTGAACACTCTGTGAATATTCAAGCCAAAACAGGATCGTTTGTAACAGTTACTGCTGGTCTTGGGTTAAAGGAGGAGGAAGAAGTGATAGGAACATGAGGTAGTCAGGAAGCAGAAATGGTTTGTGGAGCTGATTTTTTCTCAGAACTGGAAAAAGCGGAGTTTTACAATTGCAGAAGAATGTGAAAATTGAGTTGAAGCCTGAAACTGAAAAGAAGGTCCCTTTTTGACTTTTTCCMTGCCTGCATTTCAGTGATAATAATAGAAGAACTCTGATATTGAAGGCAACTTAAACTAGTCAGAGATAAACACTGCTGAATGTATCCAGCATCTGGCTATAGGAAATATTTGTAGATTCTGAAGTATTTTTCCCTGCAACAGAACGACAGAAGATCAAAGTAGTGGTGGTTTCTTCTAGGCTGAAATTTCCTGATACGTAAAAATAAATATGCAGCTTTTCTTGGAGTTTCAAGTTGATGTATGTTATATCCTTATCTTACTTATCTTTTATGACTAATTCAGAGATTTCAATGAAGATTCTTCAAAGCAACTATAGTGCCCAAAGAGAAARATTTTTGAGATTACCAGTATGTTTCACAGGATGAATTTAACAGCGAATTTGTTGACATTATAGGAAACACAGCATTGGTTATAACAACATTTGAGGCTGACTCTTCCAATGACATGTTTTTGTTTTTTCTGTGATTTTATTTTCCTTTCCAGTCATGTTGAAAACTAGTTTCAGTGCATTAGAGGGAGATGTGTGCAGTCTGCTTTTCAAACCATGTCTTTGCTCAAGTTGAGAGGATATAGTTATTGGGGGGAGGGGAGGAAAAAAAGATATATATCAAGGAGAAGTATTAGAAAAAATCCTGTTAACGTCTTTGCAGAACTTCTGCAGGCTTCAGAGAGCTGCTATGATTGATTGTTTTTTAATGCTGTAAAGCTGCTTTGAATTTAGGAATTTTTTTTCCTGATGTTGCAAACACAAACAGAGTACTTCACTATTATATTGTGACTGAGACAGAAGTTCTGTGAATGTTTAAGTTCGACATCCAGATTGACCTAAATCCTGCATTCTGAAGTGCTCACAAATGTAGCACAGTAGGTGCAACTCTTTTTGTCAAATTTCTAAAATCCTGCYCAAGTGCCTTTCTGGCAAGTCTGTTGTTTTCTTCTGGATTACCCTCCTATCTGTACTTTTGAAATAGATGTGAGTGAGCAGAACAGAAAGAAGAAGAGAGTCAATGGCATCTTTTTGTCTAATAATGGCAAATAAGGAAAAAAAAAAAAAAAAGAATTGGCCAGAACTAGAGTCCCGGTGTAAGGAAATTTGTATTGAATACATGAACGTTTTCAGCAGGCAGCTCTGAAATGCAGGGGGAGTTTCTCTTTTATTCTCTTTGATCTATTAACTGTTTGTTTAGTGTTTTCCAGGGCAATTTTACAGTTTAAAATATGATGAAAGGTATATTTGTTTACACTTCTCCCTAAAATTAGTTTTTAAAAGTTTTGACTTCTGATCTGAACATAAAAGGCATCTACCTATCTTCCTATTCTCCCACACACTTAAGATGAAGTTTATTCATAAAAGGATGTATGTCTGCATTGGAATTAGTCATATAGGCTTCTTTTATAGTCAGTGCAGATGTAGTTAATAGATCTAGTCAGAATAAGCAGCAAAGGCTAGAGCACAGTTCATTTCATTGTAAAGTTTACCCTAAATATATTAAATTAATTGAACCCCAGAAGTTCCTCCTTCTCCCCATTGATTTTTGAATGGAAGTCTAGGGTAAGTAGATCAGTGTGATTCCTGCATCCCTATGGCTGGGGAGATAAATCTCATTCTAAAATGTGTTAGATCATAAAAAAATGAAATAGTAGGCACCTGTGGAACAGTAAATTGAACATTCTTTCATAGTATTAYGATATCAGCGATGCATACTAATCGTGGGATATACTGCATGTGCTGCAGTGCCAGATGTTTCACTTTTGTGGCCTGCTGTGAACGTTACATGCAATATTTGGATCGAGCRAAGTGAGAACATTGGTGTTTCTCCAAACATTTTGTTACTGTTCTAGTCCTCTGCTGAGAAATATTTGGATTTTAATTCTGTAAGACCCTTTTCTGATTAGTTGTTTTATATGTTTCTGATGTTTGTTCACCTACTAAATGCTTTAGAATATGGAATAATTGAAGTGAATTTCTGATCTGGTATAGGAAACTGATATGTGAAGAGCATGATCTGACCAGAATTTGTGGGAATGTTTGTAAGGAAGCAAGAGGACTAATTGAATTGAAATCCTGAAATCTTTGCTGCTAGGGTTTCTGCACCCCTTAATAAGCCAGGAACCTTACGCTGCAGTGCCCTTCACTGCACATGTTCATGGACTGCCTGAATGTTTCTGCTAAAACTATCGTTTATTTCTCGTATTATTCTTTCTTTTTCTTGGAAATCCAATACTGCAAAATAACCTGTYGGTTTGTGATTAGTGAGGTCAGATTAATGCAGTTTTAAAGCTTTCCTGCTCTGCCTTGTCTCTTCTCCTTAGCAGAGCTCTGTGAATATTTTATCTCAGGCAAAGTAGAATTATATTTGAGTTGTAAAGTAGTACAGTATAGCTTTGGTCTTTATCAGGATGATTGAGTCTTTCAACTAATTTTGTTAACAGATAGAGTTTGTAACTCTGTTGAGTTGGTTGGTTAACTGCTGAATCTTTGTGTCAAATGGTTTAACTTTATTCTGGGAGTTAAGTCGAGGCAGACATGGTTTCTGTAGCAGAGTGCTCTGCCGTTTCAATAGCCAATGTCCGGTAGAAATAATGATTGAGAGACTGCTAAACAGAATTATATTTATCAGAAATAATTAATTTTATAGCTCAATACAATATCTAGCTAACATATTCAGTGACTGTGTGACCAAACACAGTTTTCATTTTGGACACAAATGTATGTACTTTGGATTCTTTGATCTATTAATTAATTAATTATTTTTTAAGGGACTAAGAATGTACTAGTGAGAGAATTTTAATTGCTATGTTAATATGCTTTGGGTGGTGCTATACACTTGTTAACAGTTTTTTCTTTTAAAAATAAAACTCTTATCCATCATGWTTTTTTTTTTTAGTTAAAACATGACAAATTATATTTTGCAGCTAATCCATGTCTGAAGATCTGTTTTTAAAATTTTTGTTTTACATGCAAGAAGGCAACTTTCGTGAGACATTTAAGCCTGTTTTATTAATAAAGTTAAAAATCAAGCAACATAAAAATGGGAAGATTTTTTTTTCTGGAAGGAGGAAGGGAGAGAGGAAGATGAGACAATCTCTGTAATGTAGTCATAGTTTTCAAGAAAGAGAAGGAATTGATACAAAGCCCATTAATATTTGCTGTGTAATTTCATCATTATTGTTATATAAACTATCAACTAGATGTCATACACTGCTGTGTGATTTACAAGCAGACACAAAGGTAAGGGTCTCCGCTCAGAAATACAAAGCAGTGTGGTTCAGTGATGAAGATAAACCCTCTCATTGCTAGTTTCATGTTTATTATTTCATCTGACATTTGTCTGAAACCTAAATCTAAAAATTATAGCCTCACAGTTAACTGAGAAGCGGATTCAGTGTGGATAGTGTTTTCAGAACAAGCTGTGTTTGAAGGAGGGATTTGGAGAGAAGCCTGAAAGAATCAAACCTAAGTTAGAAAATTGTTTCTAGCTGCAAAGAAATGTATAGAAGAGAGGGCCAGAGAAAAGAGATAAAAATCAGGGAGCTTTTGAATTGCAGAAAACATATAGCCACAAAGTTGTTGGTAAGCAGCCAGTTCCAGTGAAAGTTAGTTCTAGTTTGGCACTCAGCTCTTTTCCTTTTGAAATCTCGCTTTAAACACTGAACTAAAAGCCAGAAGTGGCATGGAGTCACGGAAGCAGAATTCCTAAGTGTTCAGTGCAAGRGCAAGATAAAATAAAGCACATAGTTTTCTAGTTAACTTGATGATGATGTTGATATCTTTTCCTATCAGAAATAGTTTAATTCTGTGATTTGTTGCTGCTGTTCCTCCTACCAAGCTTTGTATTGATATATAAAGCATCATATTTTTTGGTCCRCAGTATTAACAACTATAAGGATCAAACAGTTTTTGTGTTCTGTACTTTCAACATTCAGTACCTTTGGATCTATGCTGCACAATTCAATTATATCATTTTGCCACTCCTGCCACTCCATTGGCCTGCTGTGTTATACCAAGCCAAAGATTACTATCTGCAGCAGGACCCAGGGGCTGACMTATATCTGATTGCTTTAATAGTTTTTTGGAAGCATGCTACTTGGGGAAGCYGTAGGTGAACTGACAGCAATACATTTTAAAAGATTTTAAAGATATTTAGGGCACTGCAAACAGTTCAGGAGAGGCTGAAGACAGTGCTCAAGTTCCAGGCAGTATTTTTGTACGTAACATTACATAAAGTCCATAAACGAAGCAGGCCGGAGGGAGTGTATGTTGGCAGAGACAGAAATTTCCATTTGAACTTAAGACTGCTCTAAGTAAAACACACCGTAGTCAGAACCTGATTCTCAAAATGGTGATTAGCTCTGGAAATCTGCAGACATTGTTTGAATCTTTCTGCATACTTAGGAAAYGGATTTAACCTTTTTTACTGGAAGATGTACAGGACTTGATAGGGCTCATATGAGTGGGAACAAATCAGATGCATTTTTTAGTAGGAAAGATGCAGAATTGGGGACCAAATTGGAGTCCTTGGTATAAGGGATCTTTTAATGTSTGAAGGCTTCAAATTTCAGAATGAAGAATTAGCTCTTCACAAATTTCCATCACCGGTAGGATATGATGCCAGTGATGGTCTCTCAGATGCTTCCTATGTTTTGTTGTTAGCCCAGATCGCTCACTCATTAGTTTAGCTGGTTATGATTAGTGTTTAGAGGGATTCTGGTGGTGTTAATAACACTTAGGCAAGAGGCCAACTGAACTTAAGACATGTAAAAAGTAAGGATAATAGTCCATGTATTTCTTTTYGATAAATTGGCAGGTGCTAATGATCTGTCAGCAGATTTTTTATCTTGAAATAGAAATAGGCAGTCTCCTACCAAGTTTTATCTACTGCATACGAGAGCTTCTTCAGCTGTAGGGGAAGCTTAAGAATCCTAATGAAACCGTCAGTCTTTCCAGAGGAGAACTTGTAAGTGCTAATAATTTTCTAGAGCCATCTAATGAATAAGAATGTCAGTAATTGTTGCTACTAGATGTGACTGTCAACATCAGGTGAATAATAATACTTCTTGCAAAATTATTTATACCAGCCTATACTTCCATAGAGCTGTCAGTAATGTCTAAAAATATTTCTTGTGCTTRCTAGTACACTGTGTTTATGTGTTGTAGCATGTTTAGGGGAACAGTTCTTTGCAATAATAAAATGATAGAACAAAGTTACCATGCATCAGTATTGTCCTACAGTGTTGGAAGCTYAATGGTTCAAAATAACTATATGATTTAATTCATTGCMTGTGATTTTTAAGTTACTGAGGTAATGGGGCTGTATTTTTTGATAACTATGGTTTAGCCATACTTCTCTTAATGCTCAAAAAGCTGTTAGCTTTAGGTTTATGCCTGCATCAGAGTTTGCAATGTAATTTGTTTAACAGTGAGCTAAACTTAACTGTGCTAGCTAACCCAAGAACCAGAGCAGACATCAGGAAACGGAACCCAGTGCAGGTTAGTTTACCTCTCTGCTGCCGCCAGCCCTTTTCTAGTATGTAAGCTGCCTAGTTTAAAGCTACGGTATAATTTGTATAGTATAGTATATTGTATAGAATATATAATGTATGCAAGTGCCTTGCATTCTTAAATCAGTAAAATTCACTGTCTGACCACTGTCTTGACCAGATGCAGATTGCTTTAGTCTCTAGCTCTCAGAGCTATCTGTATAGCTTTGTTTTATACCACTTTTTAATTTGATTTTATTTTTCCTATACATAGATACTTCATATGCTTTTTAAGGATGTTTCCATACATGTATATGTATCACATATGTGTGTGAGATATACACACACACACATATATATATGGCAGTTTTCCTTCCCTAAACATGACAGATTTTGTAAGAACCTAAAGAAGTGATTGTGGTGATGTTACTTTCTGGGAGTGAGGGAATGTATGAGTTGTTTATTATTCAAGTTCACAGCCTGATGATCTTGAGTCTCTTGCTGCTTTTCAGCAAATACGGATAGTAGTAGGTGTAAATGTTACAGCCTTTTCTATTCTGCCACTTTTTTTGTGCTTTTGTCACCTYTAGATTGGAGTCTGAGAAGAGCTGCAGCTTAAAGCAAAATTTGGAAACTGCAATTAAAGTAGTCTGACTGCCTTGTGGCTGAGTGGTATTTCCCATAGGCGCTATGTATTTTTACTCTGCCAGTAAATTTCCAGGCAGAATTTAACATTTTATGCCTCTGAAGCTCTCAGCCAAATTGCAGTGGTCTATAGCAGTAGTGTTTGAAAGCCTTACATGCCAAATATCAGTGATAAAAATGAGGCCCTTTCAAACAGTCAAACTGTAGATGTAAAATGTATGAATTCACCTCTTTTTGGACATTATTCATCATCTCTATATTTTAAGTCATGGACTGAGCTGGGCTTTTCAGCCTTGGCTTAACTTCCCCTTTGAATGAAAAGAGTTGTCCCTTTGACTTTTGTAAGGCATTAGAGAAAGAAAAGAGGATTTGTCGAAGCACTTCCAAGCCCAGGTATGGATCCAAAGTGAGGTGGTGGCTTTGTTTGCCAGCTCTGATGTTTGTTGAATTCATTTATGAGACAGRGAAGTTGATTGTCAAGGAAGGAGAACAAGTAATCAAAACTGATTTCTTTCTTTCTTTTTTTGTTTCATACCAACAGTGCTACTAAAATTGTTCTAGAAAACTTGCTTATATTTTAAGTGAATATGTGACAACCATCTGCAGAAGATGGTTCTTATTGAAGATTTCATTGTGTTTAGATACTGTTGGACAAGTTTTTACCAGATAACTTTTGGATTATAGCAGATGCTGAGGTTARGCATGGGAATGGCCTTCTAGTGATGTATTTTGGATTTATCATCTAAAAAAAAAAACCCTACTGTTATTTCTTGCTGCAGGTGTTGAAAGTCTACCTTGCTGAAAGACTCATATTTGAGTAGTAATGTTCTTTTTCCCCAAAAGCTTAATTTTATGGTGGAAGAGGATTATAGTAATAGTTACTGACTAGTATAGCTACCATTTTATATTTTTTAGTTCGTTAAGGAGAATTTTAGGGCTTAAAAGGGGCTACTAATTTGACAGCCTTGAAATTTGATGTTTATGCACAGAGAGTTATGGCCTAGGGCAGTTTTCTTAGAAGCATCTCATCACTGTACTGTGGGTATAACATGCAACATCCAGCTGTGAGAGAGCATTTGTATCTGTTCAGCACTTGGTTCTTCTATAAACATTACCTACGTAAATCCTTGTAAAGGAATATTAATAGATTGCAGCATATATTTGATCGAATGGCTTCAGTTTATTAAAGCAGAATTTTGGCAGAGATTCTTGGGGAAAATATAGTAATTTTAAAACATACAGAAGAGCAGTGGGAAAGAATATGTACAGAATAATAACTACTGCCCAGGCAATTGATACAATCCAGTTAGCTTTACTATTACRTTAGCAGAGGTTTTGAATATTTTTGTTTAGATATAAAATAATGCTTTGTAAGAACGTATGTGACAAGATTGCTATCAGAATGTCATGCCGTTTTGCAGTCATATACAGTCACCTGATTCAGAGGGAATCACATGCTTTAAAATACCACAGTATGGAATTTAAGTGATAAATGTAATATTTTCAAGCTTAGACAGTAAAGAGTTAGGTGTCTAAAGATACTAGGAATACTTCGTCTGATATGAGAGGATYCAATGAATGTGTTCTGGCAATTAAAAAATAACGCAAGCCCTGGTTCAGAGTAAWACATAAATCTCAGAAAGTTCTACACTGAATTTTAAAGTAACATTTTACATTTTTTATTAGAGAGCTAGCAGAAATCAGTATGTTGGATGTAAAGCAACTCTAAGGGGGAGGAAGAAATGTGGTTAAAAACCAGCTTATGACATTTGAAGCATGAAACTAATTAATGCAGCAATCTAGCATGTTTTACAGACTAAGTTCAAACTTTGAAATACAGTTCAGGCAATATATGTGAAAGATGAAATCCATCCTACCTGCAATATCAGATTTTTGCATTAGCTTTGTACTACTTTCTTGTTGCTTGGCCCATTTTACCACTCAGTGCCTTCCGTGTCAGTACTTCTCCAGTTGTTTGTCCTCAGGAATGCCTGCTGAAGGCTTCTGCAGAGAGACTGGTACTTTTGATACCCTGTTTTATTGCACAGTCCATTACAGTGACTGCAGAAGGGATCTGGCACCTTTTTTTGTGACACTTTCTTCTCTATTCATTCCACATCTCATTTGAAGATAACAGATGTCTGCTATCTCTACTAGCTTTGCTTTGCAGAGCAGCTTTCTCTAAGGACCATTTTTGCTACCAAAGTAGTTTGCTACAAAAGTAGGTTTTTTGGTTTTGTTTTCTTTTTAAATGCAGTAGCTATTTCAGTATAAAATCCTAATAGAGACAAGGTACAAATAGTTTTAACATTGATGTGGCTTACTACAGTCAGCTCTAAACAGCAAGATGAGGAATAGTTTACTGAGTGTAGCAACAGAAAGGAAATGTTATTTTAAAAAGGTTTGACATTAAGACTTACAGTGCCAACAGAGATATCCTGACATGAAAATTAAAARTACCAATCGATGTTTTGCTACTTATTGAGAGACCATTGCCTTGTGATATTTTTAGAGAAAAACAAGTGGAACCAATTTCCATCAAATTTGTTTTTTGTCAGGAGGCAAGCAGCAGTTTGATGTGGGGATGAGCAGTGGCTTTGTCTGGTGGGATTTATGAACAGTCCAAGTGTTCCTGCAGGGACATCTTGAACCTGTGCACCATGCTTCTGATCTAACAYGATGCTAGCTCGTTTTTGAGGCATCCCTCCTATCTTCACACAGTTCTTTCATCACAGCCTTCTTTTTGCCCCCAGCCTTACCAAGGGTCTTACTTTCTTGTTGAATCTCCTGCAGATGGCCACCCATGAAGAGACAGTCTTCCTTCTCYGCTTTTTCCTGCCTCTCACCTGCCCTTAAGAAAAAAATTATTACCTTCAGCATCAAAAGGCTAAAGCAAGTTTGGTGTTAAGGGCTAGTACGATGTCTTAGTTCTTCCTTTGCAGAACTGGATTGTAACTTTCATAATTCATTACTGGCAAGATGCAGCAGAAAGCTGTGTTGTCTCAGGAGCTGGCAGGAATCAGASTTGTGATTCCAGCAATCAGTTTGTTGTTCCCCTTTTGTTCCTCAGCTGGTCCTTCTGGCTGGTAAAGTTTACTGCCCATTTGGAACAGCCTCTAAAGCATTCTAGAGAAAACCTTCACTCTTGCCAGCCCCTGTCATCCGCATAGGTGAGGCTTTGCATTGCGTTGCACTTCCAAAACGAGTAGCAAGGAGAGTCTTTCTCAATACGTGTAGTGCTAGCAGAAAAAGAATTTCATATATTTTCAAGAAATAGGAAATATTGCCTTTACATCTGAATGAAGATGAGGGGAAGAATGATTTTTTTTTTTAAAGTAGCGCCACTAGCATTTTAAACATTTAGATTAGCATTTAACATTTTAGTTAGTATTTAGCATGTTAAGGCATAGAGGGGGATGAACTTAATTGACATCATCTGTTTGTAAACTACCAAGTGCACCRCAATTTAAAACACAGCTACTCTCYATCTCATTGATGTTGTGACTTAATAAGTTCTTGTAATACAACACAGCATTTTAGAATTCTRCCAGCTAAAATTTATGTTACATACTGACAAAGTAATTAAATATGCTACTTAATGATGTTTTGGTAATTCATCCTGATCTTCACGGTTGACTCCTCAGAGTAATGCAGAAGTGTTGTTAGTACTCGCATATGGTTGTGAAATATTCCTTCAGCTTTTTGGAGGTGCTTATTGGTGCTCTGAAGAGGGTTCTCAAGCACGCTGATTCACATCTGGATTTCTTAAAATGAAAGCAAAAGCAATTTATATTCTTGGGGAGAGAGCGAATGGGTAATTAAAGCGCTTTGTGAACACCACATAAAGGGTGTCTATAAAGATTACTTCTACRTGTTAAGAAATAGACATATCCAGTAGTCATGACCTATTAAGACTGTTTATCCCTGACCTGGCTAATCAAAATCTTGGCAGGAGGAAAAGGGGCTAGTGCTAACAGACCCTTCCCGCTTCCAGGACGTGAGCTGCATTGCATTGTGTGCTGATTATTGTTCTTATCCCTTTCTCCCCCCATGTAGAACTTTTCTTTTTGTTAGAGATGGAAACCCAAATAAACGGAACGTGCACAATGAAACATCTATGCACTTACTGTGTATGGGACCTCAGATCATGATAGCTGAAGGAGCTCTTCACCCTCGCCTGACACGACCCTCGGAAGATGACTTTAGAAGAGCAGACTGTCTGCAAATGATCCTGAAGTGGAAGGGAGCAAAACTGGATGAAGGACAATATGAGAGAGCAGCAATTGATGCTGTTGATAACAAAAAAAATACACCTTTGCACTATGCTGCTGCCTCAGGGATGAAAACCTGTGTAGAGGTAAAAGTTGCTATATAATCCCAAGTCTGTACACTACTATTAGTAAATGACATGTAGAGTGTTTTGTAAAGCTGTTTCAGGAAAAAGAATTGATGTATATAATTAACTTTTAAAATCTGTGTTAGCTGTGTTTTTCAATTCTGCGTTAACTGTGATTTGTTAATTGGAAAAGTAACAAAGATAAGCAGCCCAGAAGGTATACTGTTTGAGGAGAGATCAAGKAAAATTTTGATTAAGTGTATATTAACCTTATGTGATAAACTCTTCAGTACAAACAAGAGTCGTGTAGGCTTAMAAAAAATAGGAAAATAATACAAGAAGGTAACAGCTGAAAAATGGGTTTAAAGATAGACATAGATATACCTGTAGGTATGGAAGGATGTGAAGTAATTGCCTGAGAGAAAATTAAATCACTTTTTATCCTGCTCTCAGTGAGTAGCTGAGATTGGCTGAACCACTTATCCTTRCTTCAAGAACAGGTCTGATGCTTTTGATTTACAGTGCCCAACTTTTAGAGATTGCCATGTATCTGTGCTAACATACTAAATATAATTACCTTTTTACAAATTAAAAGTTATCTTAATGTTTGTGAAAATAATGAGTAGTACTGAATAAATGGGAGTCATAACAACTTTGAAGGTCTTTCCTCAAATTTATTTTTAAACTATACCAAATAATGAGAGCTACTATTAATTATGCTGATAATTTAATATAAAGAACACTGGAACAGATGTCTGACATTTTCAGCCATAACTGACATTTTCAAAAGACTATGTCTTTCAGCAAAAAGTTTGATTTTTGAATGGCAATGGCTAGTTAAGAGATCATCATGTATGTGTAAAATTTAGATTATTCTTCATGTTTACCTGTCTTCATGTTTGTTGACCCTATTCTTTAGTCATTAGCATCATCAGCAAACTGTATGACCTCTTTATTCACCTGCTTTTCCAGGTAACTTCTGCACAAGTTAAAAGTCATGTCCCAGCACATATGGGGCTTCAGTGGTGACCTAYCTATCCAGTAAAAACAGACATTCCCCTGTTTTCTTGCCTTTAAACAAGTTATTTATTTGATCAAAGAGCTTTCCATGGTTGCCTGCTTTTCTTGAGGGTTGTTACTGAACCATTTGGAAATCTATGCATAGACTGTATATGCTCGCTCTTCACCTTGTGTTTTTGGCTCCGCGAGAAACATCTAATAAATCTGTGACACAGCTTCCTTCTGTGAAAGCTGTATTTTCCTCATTATTTTSGAATACTTATTATTATGTTTTACATCAATTTGCTTTGTCCAGTTATCAAACATGTACTGTTCTGTATTTCACAGATTTTCTCTGAAAGAATTTTTAGTATTGGAGTAACTTTTACCATCTTCTGCTCTTGTACCATGGCAAATTTAAGCAAGAAGTTTCTTATTGTATTAAATAGTGAAGCAATTTCATAATTGAGTTCCATTAGAACTCATGAATAAATACCATCTGGTGCTGGGTTTTCGTTACTATTCATTTTATTGATTTGTTCTAGAAACCTTTGTACTGAGGTTTCCATTGGAAACAGACTTTCTGTTGTGTCCTTCATGAAGCATGAGGACTCGTGTGGTATATCCCCAGGGGATCTGCATTCCAGCAACTCTTACAACCTCTCTGCTGTATTCTCTTTGAGCACTCCTTTTGTACTTTGACCAGATATATCGGTAGATAYACCGTGTGTGATGTTTTTAAATGATTTATTCTGACTTTTTGTTCAGTTGGCATATTGTTCAAATCATTCTTACCCTTCTTTGTTGTGTTTTTACATCTATTCTTTCAAAACTTTGTTCTTTACGTTTTCTTCATCTGGTCACAACTTCGGCTTCTTAGTTCTAGTATGTCCTCTGTCCTGTTGTTCAACCTTGGCAGATTGTTCTGAAGTTTCGGGATTTTTTTCYTCACTTTTATTTAGTACCGCTTTTTAGAATTACACAGTGGATCTTTGGGACTTTTTCCACTTCTGCAAGAACGTTGAATCTAAGTACATTTTTGACATTACTATTGAGTGATTCTTTGATAGTAACATTTTAACTCCGGTCTTGCACACTGCTCTGGACATTGTCAGGAGTTGCTTTTCCTCTCCTAGGTTTCCTAACTAGTTTATCTACAACAGAGTCATTTATGATGTCTGAAATTTTAATTTATGCATTGTGTACTAGCATAGCATTTTCTGAAGATACTCAGGAGAGGCAGTGACTGAAGTGTCCCTTTATTTTTGTAATTACTGCCCCTGCAGCCTTTCTGCTCTTCAGTAGCATGTCACTGTTATTGTTACAGTCTTGATCAGATGGTCGGTCATWCTGTTCTTTTTCTATTTAAATCCAGATTGTATACCACTGGGATTCTCTGGTATTTGTTGATATATGTTGATATTTGCTTTTAGCTTTTTATCYATAAGCAGCTTTTTTCTTTTAAATATAGCACCACCTTTCCTATACTGTGAACTTCTCTGTCATTCTTTTATAATTTGACCCTTAGAATTACTCTGTTACACTGATTGTTTGTATTCTATCAAGTTTCCAGATATTATCTCAAAATTCTCATTTAAAATAAGGCGTTTCAGTTTACGTGCCTCAGCYGTGTACCACCTTACAAAGTATGCACTCCTTCACCTGCTGGATTTTCATGAGCCTTCTCCTTRAAGGCTCAGTTATAGTCTTTTTTTTATTTCTGATAGCCACCACTTTTTTCTTCTGTTAATGTAAAGGTCATCTTTCCTATGTAGTTTTCCGAGGTAAACCCTGCTTCGCTATACCATTTTGCCTTCCMTATACCATTTTCTGTGCTGTAACTTAAGCTTTTGGACATCTGGTCCCTTGAGTAAGTACTGAGAAGAGTTAAGAGGATGCAGCTATTAGATTCCAGTATTTAACCTTGCCTGTAGCAGCCTAAATCTTGTCTCTGTGATTCCTCTCCTCTTTGCACTATATTGTTAGTGCCCTGCAAGCAATTTGTCTTCAGCACTTCCCTAGAGATTATTTACACACTTACTGAGTTCCACGGGGGACACAGGTCACCATGCAGTCTGTCCTGGCTAGATGATACCTAAACCCAGCTAATGATGTACATAACTGAGTTATGCACAGATATTGCCTGGCTCTTCTTGCCAAACAAAATGAATCTTTCCTTGTTTGTATGTTTATGTGATTGATTTAGTGCCTCTTTTGATATAATTGATTTGTGTCAAATCAGCGCTGACAAATACTGGATTGTTTTCTGGGTTCACATTAGTAATGCTCTTTGGTTGATCATCAACTTTCAATTCTTTTTAGATTTGATAAATAGGTAAATTTATCAATTTCAAGAGACCACTTTTCTCTCAATTTCTTTTTTAATTGCAATTTTTTGATCCAGCAGCCTGAAAAATTCTAGCTGCAGGGATTTTCAATCTTAATCGTTTTTTCTAGCCTTTTGCAAGATCCGTTTGCTTTTAAGTGTTATTGTGCATTAGAAGACAAATCCGCATGTCGTATCAGAAAAAGGGGAGCGTATTTAGCACTTCTTTGAGCCAAAGTTGGTRAGAACTACCCACATGAACTGATCTGACATGAGAATAGTCACTTCCAGTAGAGAAGTGGCAGACAGAAGAGATGTAGTAATTAGTTTTCAGCATATTTCAAGTCTTGATATTTATAAACCTGCTTATTCACATTTGTGAAATATTATACCTATTACACTGACATGTAAACTGCCTAAGGTTGGATCCATATTGATACATATTGTAAAAAGAAAAAGAGAGTTGCATTCCCTACAGAAACTCTTATTCTCAGTTTTCTGTCAGGCTTATGTGCACTCTATTTCTACATTTGAGATCATCAGATAACTTGGACTTCAGATTTACATGAGATTTAAGCAAGGATTCTTCTGCCTCCATCGTTCTGCCTTTACGCCCCCGAATTGGGCTGTGTGGTGGTGGTAGAGTTAGGCACTGTTACTCAAAACATTAAACTTTTGAGAGCATGAAGCAAATTAGTTCACATAGTAAGATCTGAAAGAATCACAGTCACTGTGGAGAAGATCATAGTTCTGGAGCCGGGCTAAAGCTTTTAACCGCCGACTGTGAAATCAGTTCGTTTTAAACTCACCTGGAAAGTTCTTGGTTCGTCTCTCTCCACAAATGATCATTCTGTTTCTCATTGTCTGTGATAGGATTGATTAGATGAATTCAGTTATTAGACTGTTAATTCCCCATTTGATTATATAAGTTAGATTTACATTTCTTCTAATGTTTTATAGTATTATTTTATATTTAACATTACCTCTGCTCTACGTTGAATATAGATTTTCTGAGGTATCATTGGAATATGTACTATTCAATTGACTATGCAGCTCATGATACTAATTTTCTTGTGGTTTATCTCTGAAGAAGATTTTATAGTCTCTTCCACTTAGGTAGTCATTACGCAGAGTTTTGAGCTGGTTACGTAGTCCTAACTAGTCATGCTTTCTACTTCAGAAACACAGGGTGCACTCCCAAGTTCACGCTTTGTTATGTGTCCTTCCAGAGAATAGAGGACATTGCTACCCGGGATCCTGAGGTCCTAAGACTAGTATCTGAGCTACCTTAAGTCCTCCCATATAACCTGTAGACCCTTTAACGCCTTCAGAAACAGTACATCATGAAAAGTGGGAGCCAGAGCTTGTGAAGGAATTTAACAATGATCTCCCTGTTTTGTTTTGTTTTTGTTTTTTTTAATTTAAATTAATGATGGGACTATTCAAATTATTAATCTTCTTTTAATGACTTAGAAGTTACAAGCTTTTTTAACAGTGGCACCAAAGAAGTATGGCATCATTATTAACAGCATGTCTATCTGCACATTCCTCATCTTGCAGATTAGGCTTTTAACTACATACAATTGTAGAGTGTTCCTTCAAGAGTATTTGTTGATTTTGCTCCCTCAGAATGCATCTTAGTTGCCTCAATTAAATTTATGTTAGAGTTTAAAATGTATAGACATATTGTGAAAATCAAGGTATATTAATAAAGTTTTTTCAATATTAAAAAGTATAAATAGAATAACAAGATAGCGGTGGGCTGCATATCTTGATAATTACCCTAGTATTATCTGTATTTCTACCTGATACTCTGGTGTGAAGAGAAAATATGCTGTCATACTTACTGATGCAAATATCTTTTTGACTAAATCTTGATAAATAAGTTGGTACTTATTTGGGAACTTGTTTTTACATTTCTTTGTATTTTGGAAACATGGGAAAAGTTTCACAAGAATGATGCCAGGTATGTAAAATACACTCTATAGTGACAGACTGAGGAAATTATAAGCTGTTGAAGAGAAAAGGTAGAAGTGACTTGATCTTGATCTGAAAGAATCTATGGGGAGAACAGATTTTTACTGTGGAAAATTTATTTTTTTTAGAAATACGAAAATTAGAAGCTGAGTTTTGAAATACTCTGGCTAAAAATAATAGATAGTGTTGTTACAGTCGTCATGGTCTGAAAGCAAGGTAATGTTTATAGATTTTTAGTTTTATTTAGAGATAAGATAAATGGTTTTACTCATGAACCATTGACCTGGGTGCTCCACATTAGAATTTAGCATGTGTTATTAAAATGTCATAATAAATCAGCAAAATTGTCCACTACTGGCCATTAAATCTTTGGCATTTATTGTCTTTGTTATATCAGATCATTTTGTAGTAGGCGACAGGGTTAGAAAGATGAGAGCAGAACAACTGTTGTTTCTTAGCTAGAAACTCCATTTCTGGGTGGTTGCTGGCCAGGGACAAAGCTGGTGCAATGGCATGTCTGGACTGTATTTTGTATCAAACATTCAGAAGCTTAGGCTGTCCCCAGTGTGTGTGTTTACGGTATCATTCACACATCAGTAGAAAAAAATGCTGAATTTGCAACAGCTTGCTCTAGCATTTTATAGCATTATTATAATTATTATTATTTCCTTTCACTTCTGTCATATCTCAGAAGTAGTCCTAAATAACTAGAGCTACCAGCAGGGTTATATGCTACTATCTGTAGATGATTCCCCATCTTCCTTTCTACCCAAGGGTTGTCCCATTCTTTGTTATCAGCAGCAGTTTTTCAGGCATGTGATCATATTTTGTATATAAAGAACATTTAAAGGTGATTTAAAAGTTATTTCAGCCTCATCTTACCTGGTCCTTAATGACCTCAGACCCCCCATTACTACTGAAGTACTGACCATCCCAGCAGAACCAGACTTTAGTGTTTAAACCCTAACAGAGACGTGTTGTTCAGAGTTGCCTTGAAGAGCATTGCTGAGCTTTTGTGATTCCATAGAATTAAATAATAGGTATAATCATGCAGGAAAGCAAGCTATAACTTAACAACAATGGAAAACTTCTGTTTCCCAAAGACCATCACTGTTGTTGTTGTCTCTTCTTTCACTTTACCTTGTTTATACTATTTTTTTTCTTATCTTAACTGACACTTGTGTTTCCTCAGTGTAATTTTAGACTTGGTAATTAATAGCTATTTACTTTGACTTTTTGCTTTCAGCTTCTAGTAAAACATGGTGGAGATTTGTTTGCAGAAAATGAAAATAAAGATACTCCATGTGACTGCGCAGAGAAACAACACCATAAAGAGTTGGCTCTTAACCTGGAATCTCGAATGGTGTTCTCACGTGATCCTGAAGCTGAAAGCATTGAAGCTGAATATGCTGCTTTAGACAAAAAAGAGGTCAGAGGATACTTCAAATTTTGTCTATTTTATACATATATATGTAGCAGTTATACTGTGACACAATTCTGCAAAGTATTTAAGCAGGTAGTGTGTTTTCAGTTATATTTKTAAAGTTGTTGATTTTAACAGTCCTCTACATCTTTAAAGTTAAGCTCAGAAGAAACAATTCCATTGCCAAAACCAAAGAGAAGTTTTTATACATAYGCTTCTGCTTCTTCAATATATTATGTGGATTGTGTGCTGTCAGACTGAGGAAAAACAGTGGGGCCAGTAAGTGGGGAAACAGATTCTCCAAAATATAGTTTTTACATTTGCGTGAGTTATTTTTCTATGTAAAAATAAGAACAAGAAAAAATTCTGGAAAGGAGAAAATCAGTGGGAGAGAAGAGGGGAAAAAAACTTGTGGCTCTTCCTACTAGACTGAGCTCCGGAACGTCACTGAAAAACAGCTGAGGGAATAGTGCACTGTTTCGAAAGAGTGCATTTGCTTTCTTGTTTTGTAACATGATGCCTGGAGCTACTGCATACCAGAACTTGWATGAAAGACAGATAATAAAAGGGGATGTTATTTTGAAGTCAATTTTGAAAGCAATATGAACATTCAGTGAAACAAGTTTGCTTGAAATCTGGTATGCCTTACAGAAGACTGCGACTTAAATTTTTGGTGTAATTAAGGATGATTTGACCAGAAATTTCTAACCAAAAGCTACTTCCCACATCCGTTATGAGTTTTTAATTAACTGAGAGTCTAAATAAGAATACATAGATAAATTATACAACTCATTAAAATTTTTAAGTAATTCTGTGTAAAATGAAGTGCATGTAGACATATGGCATATGGCTGTTCCCTTCAAAAGTGGAATGGCCTTACATTTTACTAGTTTAGTCCTCTTACTGTCTGGAGACACTTACAATTAATTCAGATTTAGATAAGAGTAGGTTTAATTGTAACACATTGTTTCCCTGAAAAATGATGCAAACTGTAATTTTTATTTGAAAGTAAGAGAGTCACTGTAATGTTCAATTAATTTTCTGGCTAATTTTCTTCAAAAAACTTAAATATAAACAAGCTTAATTAGATTGTTTACTCCTAGATGGTAGGTGCTCAGATGGAGCTTAATACACTTCAGTTGTACATTCAAGTAATAAATGTAATTGACTCATTTTAGTTTCTCCAAATATTGTCATGTAGAAACACCCTAAATATTCTGAGATTATAGTCTGAAATTATATTTTTTGTTGGCAATACGCTTTAAAAGTCTAGTGCCATTACMTGTTACTGCTGTAGTGTGTTACTACTCCTTTGCTCGTGCATTTAAAACTATTCGCATGGTTATGCTGTAAACCATATCATTGAAATGATTTGGCTTTAAAAAAAAAAAGCCTTTGTGAGTGGCAGCATGTAAGTGTTTTGTTTAACCTGAATCATTTTTATCGTTACATTATGCCACAGCTTTGTTAGCATGTGTACCTGCACAACTACGAGAATAGTAAATTTTCAGATTGGGTGAGGCAGACCAGAAACCACTTGAACAGGTATTTAGCAAGAGAAACTTGGAGCCCGGTGGATGTAAAGACTTGGTAGTTACTAGGGGGACTCGAGTAAAAGGTAATTAGGTTAATTTGGGGTCACTTCGCTAAGATGATTAAAATAGCCAGCTGTACTCATCCTTTGGCTTGTTTTTAGCAAAGTTGCTAAATTGAAGTGGAGGCAGGCCAGAGCTAGAGCAATGTGGCRTGTCAAGGCAGCTCTCCAAAATGCTCCAAGATTCATGAGCTGAAAAATGTCACCTTGAAATTTGGTGCACCAGCTGATGGTCTTGGGGTTTCACGTGGAGTAATTCCACTTCTGTAATCTCTTTTTCCTTTCTTTGTGATTTTTCASTCACTTAAGTTCTGTGTCTGACTTCTTGTGCAGCTCTAACAGTGCAAGTTCTAGCCCAAGAGAGTTGTCAAGAATGTGTAGCCAGGGGAGACTCATCTTCCCATGTTAGTCCACACAGTGGCTGAAAATAATTGAAAACCAACAGCCTTAGAAAGACTGGCAGTGAGTGCCATGCAAATGCCAGCATGTTCACAACCCCAAGGCCTGTGGGCGAATGCCTGGGATAGGCAGTGGAAGCTGCTCTTACCACTAGCTTTGGTGATGCCTCCAGCTATCTCCTTAGCAGGGATGAGAAGTGCTCAGAAAGCTTTCCCCAGGCACTTACCCCTCACCTAAAATTACCCCTCAAGTATGATCCTCTACTTTTTTTTTCTCAATTTCATTCAAAAAAAGGGGGAGGGGGAGTGAATGTGCAAAATGCTTTTCTAACTTAGTGTTTACATGGTAGATATTCAGTGACACCCTTTACTTTAATACCTTTGCAAAACATGAGAATTTAATTCATAAAAAATCAAACTTTAGAACACCAAGAAATGCATTTTCAAAGTCAACTCATCTTTTGAATGAAGATTGGAGGAAAATAATAAAATATTTGAAAACCGTGAATAGGATTCCCTTCCCAGGCAAAACAGCCAAACAGTATTAACTGAGGGTTCCTGGTGTGCACAGCAGAACTCAAAATTGCAGTACCAAATACCTCCCCTTCCAGATCCATCATGTGTACAGCAGAACATTATCACTGTTTCTCATACAGACCAAAAGATTTTTGTAGTGATCTGTGCAGTGTCATTGAATTAAGTGTGTTTATTCAGGGTAGTAACAAAGCTTTGTTCCTGATGTTGAAAGCTGATTTCTGCTGTTCTTCATATTGAAATATTGCCAAGGAATTTTGTGAGTGCTCATATTTAGAATTAAATCATTTGCAGTAGTGGAAAAAACTTGCACATACCTTTCATTATGATTACAGAGGCTTTCAAGCCTTTAAAAGTACAGACTACTGAGTAGACTCGCTGCAGATTTGAGAGTCTGATGGGAAAGAGCTGTCGTCTAACAGTTCGGTTTATTCCTTCCATTAAGGTTTCTTAATAAAATCAATTTTCATAATAACCTAACATTTTAAACCTTATATTGCTAAGGCACCACCTGGAGGATATTTTTTTAAGAGACATTTCTATTTTACTTCATTTTTAACTTTTCTTAAGCACTTCTAATTGTCAAATTGAAGAGAGCAGTTTAAGCCAGGTAGCAAACAGCCCTCATAGGTTAGAAGCCCAAGCATAATCCTTTTAAGTGTGTTTCCACAAAACGCAACATAGAAGGAAAGCAATACATGTACATAATCTGTATTTCCCTATATAAAATATAAAGGGCAAACATACTCCAAGGTGAAAAGTGTGACTATCTTATCACAGAGTTGATACTGTAGCAGAACAAGATCTATCTAACATGTTGTGTGGGTTTGGGAAGTGTATTAGGCAAGCCAGGAGTGTATTTGGCAAGCCAGGAGAATATTTCAGATGACTTCCTTTGTCTTGGTTCTTTTCTTTCATTTCACTAATGAACAGTCACCAAAAAATATTGTGAGTCAGCTAACTCTATTACATGGAAAAATGTGGTTGCATTTGTCTTTGAAATCTCATTGACRTTACACTAAATAATATAACTGTAAATGCATGATTTTTCAAACTACTTTTATAGATTTTGGTTGTTCTRCTAGGACAGTTCTCTAGTTTACTGTTTATTCTAACACAGAAGCATATTTATCTTTGTGATGTATTCCTGGAAGGTAACAGGCACCTTCAGTTCCATCACATCAYGCAATGTTTTAAGCATATGTAAGAAACACCTGGGAATGCACAGTAATTCAGAGCAGATCATCCAGAACAGTTTTGGTTCTCAGTCAGACTCAGAGAAATACACTGTAYAATAGCAAAGTGTATTATTTCTTAGTTTATTTTACATAGGTATTACTGAAGCTTGTAGAAATACACTTATTAATAGATGTAMCAAATTTATTGAGTATATAGATTTTTGAATGGATTTGTTCAGTTCCAGAATTAATGTCATGTATACTGCAAGTATGAAAAGTACAGACTTTTTCTAAATGATAAGAATGTACTTGGTCTCTACAGATAGAGAATTGTTTATTAAGTAGAAGGTGTAAAGATGACTGTAGCTAGCTAGTATATAAACACACATATACATAGATAAGGTGCATATGCATGGATGAGTTAAATGGAGCATAGATCATTTTTAAACATATAACTCTATTAAATATATAACTCCACTCAAAAATGAGAATATTTACATGAAGTATAGAATCATAGAATCAGTAAGGTTGGAAGGGACCTCTGGAGATCATCTAGTCCAACCTCCCTSCTCAGCRGGGTCACCTAGAGCATGTTAGACAGGGYTGCMTCCAGGCGGGCCTTGAAGATCTCCAGAGAAGGAGACTCCACAACCTCTCTGGGCAACCTGTTCCAGTGCTCYRTCACTCTCACAGAGTCATCATTAATATATGTCGTCATTAATTATATCATTGCCACTGTAGCAAGCAGTTGCTTTGCCCTTGTTTACTTTAGTGATCCTTTAAAAGTAAAAATAATATTTTGAAATTAACTGCTAAGATAATATTCTCTTTGCATATTAAAAGGGTTTAAAGAGAAAAACAGTAATAAAATTTGTGATACCTGAGTATTGGTAGTAAAAAATTTGAGAGAAAAGCATTTTATAAAAAGGCTTATTGAGAATATAGAAGAGTTGAAATCTGTAGTGAGAAGCTCACCAGTGGTTGAAGTAGTAACTGAAACGGTACGTTCCAAAATCATTATATATTTCGGTAATGTTAATATCAAACAAAACATTTTTCATAACAGTAAACCAGTAAAGAACAGTAAAGACCTGTTCTATAAACAAGTACTGAAGGAYGTCTCTGAGCATCATGAGCTGGAATCAAGATCATTTACAGTGCATGAAAGTACAGAGACAAGTCATAAATGTTGAAAGTTGTTTTAAAAAAATSTATGTTTTGTTGCCTAGAGAATATATGTCCTCATAACTGGAGACTGTATCTTCACAAGATTCAGTAAGACTACATCTTGTAGACATGACTACTTCTTGTAGACATGAACATTTTTGAAGTGTTCTCATTGTAAAGCCTTCGCTTTGGAATTTCCAGATCTAGCTACTTAATTGTGCCAGCCAAAATTTCCTTTCTTTTAGCTTCTTTTGTGAACTCGTTTATTGTTTTATGAACAAAGGGTCTAAAGTTTCAAACACATTCTTAAGAAATATTTCCCTCATAGCTTAAATAGATAAAATTATTTTTCTTTAAAAGCCACAGGATCCAGAAATCCCTGCTGGGTTGTATGGAATGCTCCAGCTGAGATAATATAATAGTCTGTTACTCAAGGGAGATAATTGCCAGTATTTGACCTAGAACCAATCAGTTAAATATAATTTTGAGCACATCTGCAGTTCAGGATAAAATACCAGGTCCTAGAATATGCACTTATATTGCAGATTTAATAGAAAAGAATTTTTTTTTATCCTGTGTGTATGTTCGGAAAGTGAGGTGTGTTGTGCTGACAAAGCTACATGTTTTACAATTAAAATTCAAAATGCAGTTGAAATTCTGTCAAGAAGATTTACTTATTGCTCCATTTTTTTTTTTAGCATATTCATGCCATTATAATTTTTTAGGCACCCAGCTGTTTGCATCCCTGTCTTTCTGACATGCTTTTATAAAAACTCTTTTGTAAGAAATTAAATAGGTCAGTCCAGTTCCATCATGCTATGAAGCAAGTGTCCCAGATTTACTTTAGCACAAACCTTTAATGTTCAGATTGTCCTTTACCATTCACCATTGGCAATGGAAACACATACAGAAACTCCCTAAACTTGGGCAATCCAGATAAAGGTCAGGACATTCACAGTCCTTTCCTCCCATGCTCTTCCTGCTTCCCCCAAAACGACAGGACACGCTGCAGAGCGGTGGCACCGTTACTCTTGCCAGTCGCAGTGACTCGAGCATCTCTAAGTTCTTGTTTATGTCACTGGCTTGCAAAGAGAAAGGGTCACAGTGGGAATCAGTTGTGCTTTTTAGATAGATTTTATACAGTTTATTGTAACAGCCAGAATGTAGGAAGAATGTTACGTTTTTGAAGCACGTGTCTCAAAAGAAGAAAATCATTCAGAATTTGAATATATCCATTTCTCCCCCTTTCACTCTTAGCCTTCTGCTTGCTGTCCTCAAGGGGTTACGTGCGCAGTGGAGCCTTTGCTTAGACTGCAGGCCTCCGAGGTGTGCGCGCAGTGCCTAGCAGTAGAAGGTCCTGGGCTATGCTCTACATAAWATCAAAACACAAATAGTAATAATAATGACACCTACTCTGAACTGCAGTTATCTAGTATCATTGCTGCTCCRTGTCCTTTCTTTTCTGCCATTTGGTGGCCAAGTTCCTAATTATACGTGAGTGCATTTCAGTGTCAATTATGTCAAGGGTTTTAAATCTTTTTTATTTGCTATCYTTTATTTAAATAGAACTAATGCAAGTAATAAATTCTTCTCAAATACCGTTTCATATTCATTCTCTTTACATATCCTCCCACTTGTTTTTCTCTTTCTACCTTTTGGACAATTTCTCTGTGCAACAGTATAAAATRCACTCTCTACTGCCATGTTCTTCCTTTGTTATTTTTAAAAGTGAATCTGCAAAACATATGTATGCATCTCCAAAATCTTGGTCAGAGCTAATTCAGAATCCTAAAATTACTGCCTTTTTTTTTTGCCTTTCTAATTTGACCTTTTTTTAGCGTTACAATAAGGGAATGGAACTGCAGAGCAGAGGAAGCCAGCAATTAACTCCGACTGCGCAGGGCTACCGGAGCGCGGCTGCTGTTTCTCAAAGAGAGTTTTGACATCTTCATGCGCAATGAATCCCCAGCCTCTAACTGCATGCCTGGCCTGGCCTATTCATTGCTGCCTTTTCTGCTTCTACGACAGTACATATTGCCTCAGAAGAGCTGTATCTGATTCTGTTCACAAAACACGTCTCCTTTCTTATCACCTAGCGTCTCGACATACCCTCCTCCCAACTGATTCGAAGTTAATAGGTCTCAAGTCTTGCATGTTGTTAGGGTGGTTACTCGTTTGAACATGGCCTCCAGTTTTAAATTAAACATTCAAAATCCAAAAGACAGTGTTTTTAAATGTGTAAGATTATATATTGTAAATATTGCTAAATGACAAAGTTTCCATATAATTTTGCATGATCATTGATCTGCACAATATATTAATTTTATCTCATCTTTAATCACAAGGACAGTTCAATTTTACAGTTGAGATAATTGTCAGTAACAGTGTTTTGAATGTTTTCATTTTAATATGGAAGTAGAGATTCGCTGGAAAGTGCTGCTAGACATAAAATGTCTTTTTTCTTCTCCTCGAAGCCATATGAGGGGCTAAGACTTCAGGATCTGCGAAGGCTTAAGGATATGCTGATAGTGGAGTCTGCTGACATGCTTCAAGCCCCACTGTTCACTGCAGAAGCTCTGCTTCGGGCACATGGTAATCAAAATCCTTAAAGACTAAAAAAATTGTTTTCAGCAAAATAAAAGTTACGTTTGTGAGAGCATTTTCGTTTTGTTTACAAGTAAGAGAGCAGTAAAGGATAATCAAATACAAGAAAGTAGTTCCTACGTTATTTCAGAAAGAAGTACATCCGTAGTATGTCAAAAGCATTGATGAAGACAGGGAAATTAATGAGAAAATGATACAGACAAAGAATTATAATAGAAGTTTTAACCTAAAGCAGTGTGGAGAAATAGCTTTCTTATTTTAGCAATGAGACATAGTAGAACTTCTATGGTTTAATCTTGACCAAGTAAGTCAAAGAAATTGATTGTATCTATTTTTRTCACACTATTGGTTGTCTGCCACTAAATACCTGTGTATTTAATTTTTTACTACAATAAAACCAGTCTGACCATTACAATAAATAGCTGGAATTTGCCTTCGGCTTTAAATATAGGGGAGTCCCTATAAGGAGACTCCTTTAAGAATTTTTGTAGTCACTGTTTTAATACTAGGTGTACTTTTCCCTGTGTAAATCTTTAACAAGTTAAATTTCACTGAAAACAGTTTGTGCTGCCATCCCGCAGTGTGAAGCGGCAGTGTCGGGACGGGTATGCACTGACTTCGGGAGTTCCCCCAGACAAAAGTATTCTCCTGAAAGCCGGTGGCAGCTTTAGGCTTTGACTCAGTGACTCAGAAGTTAGGCTTCGGGAAGCAGCTGCGACGTCCCCCTGTGCCAGAGGGCCTGCGCAGGCGGGTAATAGTTTGCTTGCTCTTCATCGCTGCATTAAGCATCAGTTAATGCTTACTCTGTTATTCTTGTGGGCTCCTTGCATACAGAAAAGAGGGGAAATGTGAAATAGAAAAACATGATTTTAAACCCACAATATTCGTCAGACTTTTCCATGAGTTGGTATGGTACCTGAAACTTACGTTGCTTTTTAATTATTTTGACTAATTTGTACTCTCATTCCTTTTAACATTGAATTAGGTTGACGTGAACTTGTGCCAGTGAGTTTAAGTGCCAGTCTGATCCTATTTAGGTCACATTGTTTACATAAGTAATTTTTTTAATGTTGATTATTCGCTTTAATTCTCAAGGTGTATTTATAGTAGTTGCAATATTCGAAAGCTGTTTTAGATTCTCAAAACACTCTGTGAAGGCCAAACGTTTCTACGTATTTGACTGAACGGACAGGCATTTTTTGTAGCCTGTGCAGACATCCTGAAGGAGAAAATGATGGCAGCGCTGCTCAGGCTGACAAAACAGCCTGAAAGAAGACCGAAAGCACCGAGGCCGATGTAAAGCGGTGCGGGAACGTCTGCCGGCACGCGGTGAGCAGTAACTGAAAGCTGAGAAGAAATCGGCCCGTGCTGCGAAGGTCGCTCTTCTGGCATTGCCTTCGTGCGCTCGACGCGCGCCCGATCTGCAAGTCACGAGAACGTCACCCAGTTTGCCTGTAGCTGCAGTCCTGCACTGGAAATGATGCTTGTGAAGTGAAGACGTAGCGGTGGCAGGACCTAGTAAAAGCAATAACTGGGCTATTTCCAAGGCTTGCGACACTTGGGAAACGCCAAATGCCAAATTGCGATGTTTTTGCATTTAGTCTTGAAATTCATAAAGGAATAATATGGGATCTTAATTAACGCTTACAGTATAAAAAGCATGTTTTAAATTCTTGAAAAGATTGTTCTTATTTAGTATTTTTAATATTTTACAGACATTTAATATTTAATCCGACTAACTTTGCTTTCTTTTACCTCACAACTGTATCAGTTTACTGATGCAGGCTGTAAGAGTTGGGAGTGCGTTTTTGTTTTCCTTTTTTTTATTTACATTAATAGAATTAGATAGGGTAAGAGCCAAGGGAATAAAAGCATTATTATGGCAATGACGGGGAAAAAAAAAAGAACTTTCACAGTTTCTCATGTAGTTCATGCCAAAGCAGTTGATTTAAGGATGAAAAAAATGCTCTTCAGCAAATACAATTACCTTTTATTTTACTAAAGCTTGTAACTTACTAAAGAAAACATGAAGGAATCTATTTACTAGCATGTCTTAACCCTGGCTAGTTTTAAAGATATATGCAGACAAAAGAGCTCAAAAAAAGCATTAGCAAATTTTGCCTATATCTTAGCATCAGTAAGTTCCCCTATAAAAGAATTATAAGGATGATTTGAAACAGATGAATAGAATTTATTGAAATGTAAATATGTTCAGGTTTGTGGCTTCAAACAAACAAATGAAATAAAACCAGTTCATGAATAAAACCATGTATTGCATAGTTTAGCTTAGTTAAGTGTGCAAAATCATCTCCAGATCAAAGGATTTTTTGAGTTAGAAATCAGGAAGTAGATTTCAGTATAGTAGTAATCATTTGACGGTAGCAGTATTTTTACTAAGTACAGCGCTTAGAATAAATCCATCTTTTTTGCAACATCAATACAGTGTAGGAATATTATTTTTCTTTGTAAAATCTAAAATTCAGTAAAAATGACACAAATTTTTTGATAATTAAAGTGAGGCTCTAGTGGGAGTATCTAACGTTAAGAAAACCAAACATTTATTTGAGTGAAAAGTTGGGAAATTTCCCTTCTTGAAAATCCTATTCATCTGATCTTTACCTAGTGTCAATAGTTTATGATTTAAATTGGTATAGGAATTTGATAGATCTATCTTTAAATAAGAACTTTTAAATTGTTTTTAATAGGAAAACACTTGCTGTTCCTAAGGTATCTTTAGTATTAATCTTAGCTATCAGAAACTGAAGACATTTCAAACGACAATTAAGAATGATTCTCTTTAGTTTTAAGCTCTTCATACACAGTATTAATAGTATTTGTTTCACTGGCTCTGTTTTGAATATAAATGGGAAATTTTAACCACGAATAAAAGTAAAGCATTTAGGAACATCTGATTACAGAATAAAGTTGTAAGAATATATGAAGTTTTTAAAACTTTTTTGTTTAGAAGGATTATGTCACTTTTATGAACAGACTGGCAACTCCTCAGGCGGCAAAAGTTTCACATACTTCAGGTTAGCAAGACTAATTTTGAAGTTTTTCAGCAAATCCAATTTGGAAGTTCAAGCTGGCAGTGAAGAGCAAAAAACAGAGCTTTAAAATCTTTTGATAATCCAGTTCTATACTAGTCTTTTTTCTTCATCTGTAACCCTTGGCTTGACTCTACCAAAATAAAGATAGAATAGACAAAAATGAATCTATACTGAGCAATCATTTTTTTCAAACAAAAGGAAAATATCAAAAATATTGTGGGGCAAGGACTGTTGTATTTTGATCTGTGTTTTTGAGATCCTCAAATCATTAAATAAATAATAAAAATAATAAAAATAATAAAAATAATTGCAAAAAGCTTGCAATGCAGTTAGTTATATAAATATCTTGCATTGTGTATTATCTTGGAATACAGTTCGTAACATTTAGTATGTACGGTTCCTTTCACTTATATTTCAACACAATTTATTTCTTACTGAATTTTATATATTCTTTCGAGGACGCACTTACAGAATATAGCTGAAGCATGGTCAGCCGCCTAATTTCCTGTATCTGTATATTTATTGAAGATTGGGACAGGGAGAAGTTACTCGAAGCGTGGATGTCTAATCCCGAGAACTGCTGCCAGCGCTCAGGGGTCCAGATGCCAACACCACCTCCAAGTGGCTACAACGCGTGGGACACGCTCCCTTCGCCACGGACTCCACGTACCACTCGCTCCTCTGTAACCTCCCCGGATGAAATCAGCCCGTCACCRGGAGACATCGAGACAGCCGTGGTGAGTTTATAAATAGAGCTCAGCTGACAAAAGAGTTTATTTCTGGACATACGCACACCTACACAGACAGCACTCTGCTTTCACCTTGACTGCCATTCACAGGGTAGAGTCTGACCCAGACACAGTCTCGTCGGTGCATTTGGCTCTTCCGAGCTTTTCTTTTAAGGCTTCTTATCGAGATGTTCTCTTCTTTTGTATCCGTTTCCCCCAATACATTCAATGCTGCAAACCCTGCCTTTGAAATTTTTTTCATTCGAAAACAAAATTCTCTTTGTCTGCATTTTGAAATGTCAGCCCACTAGTGTACTGTAAGATTATAATTACTTTTACTATGTGTGGGCTGCTTCAAGCAGTTTACAAGGCTATTGCAAATTTGAAATATGAAAGCGCCTTTCATTGAAGTCAGCGTGGTTCTTTCGGAAAACAGAGTTCTCTTTTTAATAATCCACAGCTGCACCATTATAAAACTCTTTCTTCATGACCTAAGCATTTTTCTAGAATATTATATACCATCTTGTAAATGGATCATCCCTGGATATCATGTTAAGATAACAATTTTACATTTCATAGGACCCTTTTTCTTGTCTAGCTCTAAAATGCTAAAAAAGAAGCTATATGGAATAGTGTTACTATATATTTTATTAGGAGTGAAATGTTGTCTGGAATATTTCCTAATTAAAACGTGTAATGCAGGATTACATGTATTCAGTTTTGTATTTTATATATATATATATATGTTTTTCAGTGATGAGCCTTAAGCCAGGAATGCAGGCTAGTGATAGTGATTGTGGTTCTCGATCTATTGTATCTAAATCCAAACCTAGAGTCACACATAGAGTGTTCTTGTTTGCTTAAAAATCTTATGAAAAGTAATCAAAGTAATGTTTGCAAAATACTTATTAGGAAGTAATATGTATTTTCTTAAAGTCATTCATTTTGACAGGCAAATGAAAAATAAGAGGAATAAATAAAATGAAAGCATAAGCTATAAAACTCATTTTCAGATTTTGCTAGTTTACAACCTATCTTATAATTAAAACCGTTCCAGTAAATGGTCTATACTCAATTTTCTGCTTGCTTAATTCTACTGAAATTTTAGATTTTACTTCTGCTATTTTTGTCAAATTATTTCATATTTAAAATGATCACTTCTATTAAAGACATACTCAGGGCTTCATTAACTTCCTTATTTGAAAGCTAAACAAGATTGGAAACTAATACACATGTTACAGTGAACATTTTTGATGCATTATCAACCTCTAAAATACGTAACATTAGCAAAACAGTGATATGGAATGAATGAAACAGCAATAACTGCCTTCATCATGCTTTGCAATTTAAAATCAAACTTTTTTTTTTTTTTTTTTTTTTTTGTTTTGGCTGTAACACAAGTGCTTTTTAAAAGTGGCACAGTATAGGCTATAGGCTAACTTTTTGAAAATGTCATCCATGTGTGTAATAACTAATGTATTGAAAGCTGAAGTAAATTTTTGTGAAATCTTTCCACTGGGGGGAAAAAAATCCATTTGTACAGCTTTAAGAAATATTTGTGTTCATACCTAACCACAAGCAATGAGTAATTTCATCCCAACTATTTTAGCATTTGCAGAATAAGGGCATCAGTATTCAATATGTTATTTTTTTCTATAGTAACGAGTTCAGTAGAAGTGTCTTAACTTCTGCTGAATTAGTTGTAGCTTAACGTTTTCTGTATTTTGATTGAAAGCCTCACCTTATTAAAAAAAAAGAGCGTGTATGTAAATTATTACTTAAAACAGTCGCTGCTGTTGCGTAGCCTGATTGCTCTGCCTTGGTTTGGGGCCTGATAGCATGAGATGCTAAACATTTTTTGTGTACTTCACCTCCAAGCTCCATTTCTGGCTGCCTGTGAAGTTGATGAAAAATTCAGGTCCCTTTTGCCCTTTGAATGGGGACTCAAAGGTGTCAGTGCTCTGCGGGATGAGGCACTTGCTGACCTGGAGGACATAACAGATGKCACCCCAAAATGTACTGTTCGGATGGAGGCAGGGGGTATAGAAGAAGAGATAACTAAATCTTTCCCATTTCTATTGTAATAGCCTAAATAACACTTTCTTCTTGTTACAGTTAGATGTTTTTCACTACTAAACATTTCTTTACATTTTTGCTTGCGTTTTCCAATGTAATGTGTACTGCTGACAATATGAAAAGCTTTAGAAGATTTCTTAATTAGAAGTTTGGGCTTTTTCATCTACAGTGTGACATCTGTATGTGTAATATTTCTGTATTTGAAGACCCAGTGGATATGCCTTGCGGGCATGACTTCTGCAGAGCATGCTGGGAGGCGTGAGTATTTCTACTTTTTTGAGAAATTTTTATACTTCTCATTTTGAGGAGGGAAGGCATAGACAATAAACATCTGCTATTAAAGTACTAGTTGGGTTTCACAGAGGTGCTGTTTTGATCTTATTAAATGTTTAACTTGTCATTCAAAGTGCCCATTAACTGTTTTAGGCTGGCATAACGATTGTTTTGGTCCTGACTCAGCAGTGCTATTAAGCATGTATTTTAAGCCTGTATGTAAATAGAAAAACCTGCTGTAGGGTCGCTGGGGATTGCAGGGGGAGGGGCAGGGTTACAGTTTCTAAATTCCGCACCTGCTTAATTGCATCTCTTAGTTTAGCATCCTAAACTTAGGCATCTTAAATGCGTTTCCAGTCAGCAAAATAGTTAAAATGCATTCTTACATTGAGGCTTAATGATTGAGGAGTTAGTGTGAGCTTAAAAATTTTATTAGTATGACTTTGTGCCTAGCATACAGTTTTTTTAAAGCTAAACTAATAATGCTAATAAAAAGTTAAGCATGGATAAATACACTAGTATAAATATCAATCTTACTTCTATTTCCTTAGGAATAATTATATCTGCATGAAGTGCCTTTGCATTCATCTTTGTTCCCATTCAAAAGACTGTACTACCTGAACTGTACTACTATAGCACAACTAATCCTTCTGTAGATTAGCCTAATTTAAATAAACCCATTCCTTCCATGTTAAGGAAGAGCCAATTTTTCCATATGTGCTTTCAAAAGGCAGTTTTTTGCTGCTAAGAAAATTAATAGCCAAGCTTCTGTTGTCTTGTAAATTGTTATGCAAAGGTTTAGAAGTTACTGAGAGATCCCTGGCTTGACCTGGTGCTTCTAATTTGGGGTCGGGACTACGTGTGCTGTAATTTGTGCACGCGCTCGGGGCTGCGGTTCAGTGTCAAGCAAGTGTTCRTGGTGGCGTACGCAGGGTGGGATTCGCCCGTCCCAGCTCAGGTACGCAGCAGCGCCTAGCCAGGAGTGAGTCACCCCCTTCCAAGGTATGAATCTAAAGCAGGACGAATTGGCAAGTCTCTCTACCTTAACTATAGGTGCCGTGCATTAGATGATGAAAGCTGAATAGAATCAATGTCATCTTCGATGGCAGATTAATAAATAGATTATGTAGCCTTTAGACTAAGCTACGCTGTGCGCTGTGAGTTTCAGTCCAGGTTCAGTCCTCAGCAGATTTCTGAGCTTGTTCCAGCTTGTATTCTGATAGTGGCTAGGGACTATAAAGGTGTCCTCCTAGACATCTGTTTCCAAGAGCAAAGCTATTTTGACTAGCACAGTTGTAAAAATAAATTGCATGGCTAATTAAATATTTTCTGCATTAATTACAGATGAAAGCTAGAAATAATGCTTAGTTTGATTAAACATTGCATAGTAGTCTCTTAAGAATGGCAAAGGTGGAAATCAGAAATATATAGGGTTAAGCATAATTGTTGATGCTTTTGAACTGTGAGTGTCCTCTTAATTTTTTTAAGTATATTTTGCCTCAAGTCTGAGGCCCTTTTAGGATAAAAGGGATACATCCTATTCTTTGTTGAAGATAGATTAATTTGAATATCTGTGAACGTAGTATGAATCCAAATATAGTATTCAGCAGCCTCTTAGTTTTTACTTTTTATTCCCAAATACTGACTGACAAAATTCTGGCAGATTTTTGAATCTGAAAATTCAGGAGGGTGAAGCTCACAACATTTTTTGCCCAGCATATGACTGTTTCCAGCTTGTGCCAGTAGACATCATCGAAAGTGTGGTTTCCAAGGAGATGGACAAAAGATACCTACAGTTTGACATTAAGGTAAATTATCAAACTGTTTCTGTATTTTTGAAATGTATTTCATTTTAAGATAAATACCATGCAACTTCTATGTGAAATAGTGCAATATGTCTGTAACTTTACAAGTAGAAATGAATAAATCAATACATGTTCTGAAATATATGCTGTCTTATGTACCACGGTATGAATATTTCATTTAGCACCAAAAGAAGAAAGAACACCTTTATTCCTCAAGTGCAAGTGCAGTACTTCCGTAATATGTGACCTAATGCAGTATTAATAAAATTTTTGGTCAAGCTAATGTCCATAACAGATGATATGAAGCTTTTATTTTGTTAGACTTTTTCATGTTGACAAACTAAAATTTTAAAGAGCTTTTGAACGGTTTTTTATTACTAAGAGACTATTTTCGTTTACGAGTAATGCTAGTTTCACATTTGGGAAAATTATTGCCACAACTGAATGACTCAGAATTTTTTTCCATCCAATGCTTGGTATGCTAGCTATATATAGGATAAGAAATTGAAATCTTGATTTGGTTTTCTGATTGTTTTTTTTTAGTATGTTGATTTCTACTGTTGCAGCATATTTTAAAATCTTTCTATGGAACTATGGAAAAAGCTAACTATGAAAGTTAAATCTTTTCTTTCTTTCTTTTTTTTTTTTAGGCCTTTGTTGAAAATAATCCTGCTATTAAATGGTGTCCTATACCAGCCTGTGAAAGAGCAGTAAGGCTAACAAGACAAGGATCAAATTCAACAGGATCTGATACACTCAGCTTCCCTATGCTAAAAGCTCCTGCTGTAGACTGTGGAAAAGGACATCTTTTTTGCTGGTTAGTACTATATCTACATAAACTCATAACCACTGCTATTCTAGAGATTAATAAAAATTCACACTTAGCACCAAGCATGCAACAAAATCTACACAGAATGACATACCATTATACCATCCTGTATCCATGCATTAAATAACCTAGAGCGCACAAATGTTTTGGTATTTTGGGGCACAACAAAGGGTTATAAAAATTTTTTTCCCCATTCATTATTAATTCTGTTAAATGCAAAACAGCCGCATGAAGTGTTGTGATTTTCAGTTCTGAGGGGACAGGGAGAGAAGCAGGGTGTTGGTAGAGAGATTTTTTTGTGTTTTTTCAGGACAGTTATAGTATGATTAAGTCACGTGGCCCAGCCTGCATTATAGCACAGAAAATCTGGAATCTGTGACTGTCAGAATTCAAGTGAACTCACATCAGAAAAGCTGGAGTTCAAGGACTATGCCAGATCATTTGCTCTCTATATAGCTAGTTCTGTTTGCCTGATCATTCCAGTCATTGTTTCCCTTTGGGACCTGCATTTTTTCTTTACATTACCTTCTACTGAGTCGTAAGTTCAACACAAGCTCTAGAAGGAATATAAAGGCTTAAGAGATATAAGAAACCATCTCTCAAAGATCACCTAAACTATCTATCCTCAGTTGTTCTATAGAAAGGATAACAAAAATAATTTTAAAAAGCAGTGGGAGAATTTTCTGAAGTCTGGAGTAAGCCCTGTCCTAGTTCCATGAGATTATCAGACTGATGATTTAAGACTGTTTTATTTTGGAAGTGGGACATCTTTTTCCCCTCCTGGAAAATCAAAAAAGGTCAACCAAAATACAGACATTTAGACAAATTGAGTAATCCGTTTTTTCCTGAATGATGCATTTCTCATGATCCAAGAAGAAGAGATCCTGAATAATCTGCTAGATTCTAATATCTTAAAATCCTTAATGAGAGATACTTCTATTTCTTTCCCCATCATCGGGGAAAGGAAAAAGGAACAAGAGGGAGGAAGCTGCCATAATGAAACAGCCAAAAAAGCCAAAAAATGGAACTTCATGCTTAACCTCCTGGAAAGAGATTGTTCACAGTGGATAGAAAACTCAGAAAAAATTCCCATGGGAACAAACCAGGAAAAGTTTTCTACCAGCGAATATCATAGAATCATAGAGTCAGTAAGGTTGGAAGGGACCTCTGGAGATCATCTAGTCCAACCTCCCCGCTCAGCAGGGTCACCTAGAGCATGTTAGACAGGGCTGCATCCAGGCAGGCCTTGAAGATCTCCAGAGAAGGAGATTCCACAACCTCTCTGGGCAACCTGTTCCGGTGCTCCGTCACTCTCACAGGGAAGAAATTCCCCCTCATGCTCAGGTGGAACTTCCTGTGCTTCAATTTCTGCCCATTGCCTCTTATTCTGTCACTCGGGATAACTGAAAAGAGTTTGTCACTGTCCCCTTGACACCCTCCCTTCAGGTACTTGTACACATTGGTAAGATCCCCCCTCAGKCTTCTCTTCCCCAGGCTGAAGAGGCCCAGCTCTTGCAGCCGTTCCTCATAGGGCAGATGCTCCAGCCCTCCGATCATCTTCGTAGCCCTACGCTGGACTCTCTCCAGTAGCTCCATGTCTCTCTTGTCCTGGGGAGCCCAGAACTGGACACAGTCCTCGAGATGAGGCCTCACCAGGGCTGAGTAGAGGGGCAGGATCACCTCCCTTGACCTGCTGGCAACGCTCTTCCTAATGCACCCCAGGATACCATTGGCCTTCCTGACCACAAGGGCACATTGCTGGCTCATGGTCAACCTGTCATCCACCAGCACTCCCAGCTCCTTCTCTGCAGAGCTGCTCTCCAGCAGGTCAGCCCCCATCTTGTACTGGTGCCTAGGGTTATTTTTCCCTAGGTGCAGGACTCTGCACTTGCCCTTGTTGAACCTCAGGAGGTTTCTCTCTGCCCAACTCTCCAGCCTGTCCCAGTATCTCTGAATGGCGGCACAGCCCTCAGATGTGTCAGCTACTCCTCCCAACTTGGTATCATCAGCAAACTTGCTGAGGAGGCACTCTGTCCCCTCATCCAGGTCATTGATGAAAAAATTGAACAGGAATATATAACAAACTTTTGTGCCTAGATAGCATGCTCTCATCCTTGCTTATGAGTGGTGTTCTCCTGAGCAAGAGAAGCAACTTCTCTGTTAACCTGAAGTATAGAGCTGAGACCGTGGTGGTCCTTCAACCTTTGGCAGCCCCTGCTTTCTTTACATTGGCTAAACATACTAGTTCCCCACAGTGTCCTCGGAGTGAACAGGTCCACAGAGTGCATAATTTTGATGAGAAATATCTTTCTGTTTCCTGATAATATTTCTGGGTCTTTTTTTATGTAAAGGCTTTGAGATACAGTTAAAGATCTTTTTTTTAAAAAAAAAAAAACTCACTCTGTCAGCACAATATCAAAGAAGGCCTTTCCAAGGCCTTTTTTCTTCCTCCCCAGGAAACGAATGAAGACTTTCAGCAATGTCAAGAAAGTTCTGCTCACAACCGAAGCATTCTGCAGTACCCTAAATCAGAATTATTTGCTGAGGACAATCATACTAGTCTTACAGTACAAAAACCTATGTATGATACAAAGAGTTCCTCTGCAGAAGAAGAAGGTGTGTTCTCAGTTCAGAGGGTTTTCGTCATTACTGTATGCTTAAAGGAAGCTTGCTTGTGTCATTTAAGTTCAGTCAGCACATCCAACATTTCCAGACTTCGGTCACTTCTGCAAGTTTTATCCACGTAGTCTACAGATTGGAGTTTATAATGTCAACTGATACTGCATTTAGTAAAAGATTTTTTCAGACTGTATCTATCAAGAAAACCCAACCAACCTAGATGCATAGTTATTATTGCATAGTAAGGGACTATCCATGAGGTTATGTCAATATGGAATTTCCTTTTCTAATATCTGCAGCCTTCCTGCTCATAGAAGAAAATTCTCTGGCTCTGTTGAGCAATTTCCCCTTTTATATGTGGAAGTAGGAATGTTCCTCCTAAGTAAAGAGTTCCTTTGAATTTACTCACTTTTCTTAACTCACCACTAACAGTGTATTAAACAAAATCTAATTTCTTAGGACAAAGAAATTCTTCTCATCCTAATTCTTGATTCCATTCCCTTTCAGAAAAATCATTTTGTGTGATTTACATGTAGTACACAGGAAGATAGTGCACAGATCTTCACATCTATATATTATCAGCTAGATTCTTTATATTCCTTCATGCTGCTTCAGAAGCATAAGAAATTTTGTCAATCAGACTATTCTTCTGGAAAATGAATTTAGGAAGCACTGCACACCTGGTTCTGCACCATAACTCCCCAGTCCTTTTGTCCTAGAGGGAGATAAGTCTCATTCTGTGTTAGACTTCTCTCTTCAGGAATACTTGGGAAGCTGATTTTGAGTTTTAATGGTGTTTTGCTATTTTGATTCATATCAAATTATGTATATGGTCCAAATAATGTCAGTGAGGAAAAGAAAAATCCAGAAACACACTCTTCTTGGACTGTGTTAATTATGATACCAATTATTGTTAATTCCCTTCATCCTGTGTTCTCATGGACTCTGTCTAAAATACAAGTTTGTTTCAGAAAAGGCTTTCTGAGCAGTAAGCTCATCACTCTTATTAAAATTGCATCCCAGTAAAAAAAATCCTCGTTTTATGGTAGGTTGGGAAAGAATGCTTTTCCAGAGAAGTTGTGTAAGTTCCTGTTGTGGCTATCATGCATGTGTGAGATTGCACTTCATTAAAAATCCTGCTTTCTGTCCATACTCAAAACTTCAAGGGTCAAGACATTTGGGGATTTATTTCCAGCAAGCTCTAGTGGGGAAAGAAGGAAACTCAGAACAATGAGAACTGTTTCTTTGCCTGAAAGACCCAAGTCCGTCTTTTACCCTTTCAGGAGCCTAGAAATTATTTTCATAGAATCTGAGTTAAGCTAGGGAAGCTCAACTTTTGCAGTGTGAAGAACATCAGCTCTCTTCCATGTCCTGAGTTTTTGCAAGATTTGCAAGGGGCTCAGTACTGTTCTAGAAAGGTTTGCATTTTTTATTTTTGTATAGTAGGATTGGTGAAAATGCCTATTGTATGTCTGTAATGGTCTTTAAAATTCTCTAAAGTGTGTTTAATTTTCTGCTTCACAGATTCTGAAAATATTTCAGAATTTAGGAGCAGAAATTAGTCTGTCTAAAAGTTAAAAAATTCAGAAACATTGAAGAGACATCTTCCCCCTCCCACCCAGTAGTAGATTGACTAATCGTCCTTTAACTTAAATCTGAGTTTGTTAATGTTAATATTTTCCAGCTAACTTCAGTTCTGTCTGGGAACATGTACTGTGTGAAAGGTCTTGGCTCTCTTGAAGGCAGTGATTTAAATGTACTGCTGTCCCACAGAAGTGAAAGGTGACAGTTTTCAACCAGTGCTGGGATTTTTCTTAGTACAGGCAAGATACTCATTCTTAGTGCAAACTTCCCCACCTGTGGACCCCTAAGTACCTTCAAAGTAGAGCTGCAGATCCTTGTGCAGTGAATTGAAGCTTGTTTGATAGCAGACTGGTTAGTGGATAATAGGTTAAAAACTGTTGCCCTGAGCTTTTCTTTGTTCATATGTTCCTGCTTTGGATATGGACAAGAGTGATCAGAGGGGTATTGATTGAATTTCCGAAACTACATTGCAGAAAGCAGTTCACCATTTGATCTGCAGAAAACTTGCACATGCTTTGGTGCGGCTGGTGCCTGTCTGAAACATACTTCCTCTGTGAATATTTTTTTGTTTGATGTGGCAGATGTCTGAAGCTATTTGCTGCCTTTCCAATAAAAGAGGGGAGTCATTACAAATCTGGAGTCCATATTGACACATCTACACCCAAGCACCATCTGGAAGCCATCTATCTGCTGCTGTGTAGTAGCGATTCCATCCTTGAAACTAGTAGTAATTCGAAGAGAAATTCAAGGGAGACATTTCTTTCCTGTGTCCATATAACTTAAGCTAAAGACATTTCAGCAGAGTTTTGGGTGGAAAAAGTGAAAATCCATAAACATCTAATGCAGGTTGAAGGGCTTGGATCTTACTCTTGATTGAAAAGGTTGAATGTAGTTAGAGATTAATTATTGCAAGTGAATAGGGACAAATAATTCTACCTGACATGTATCTCAGCTGTTGTGAACTACCTTAGTTTTGGATAATCCCTTTATTCTGAGTAGAAATTTACCTTTTCCACAGAAGCTGTGCTAACATTTTTTGTGGCGCTAGAATAGGAGCTGGATATAACCAGTTGATTTATTTTCCATTGTAATCTTAAAATGCTGTTTTCCTTTCTCCTCTAAGTTCTTTCGTAGTCTTAATGACAGTAATCTATGCTTGTGAGCAAGTAATCTGAGAATATTTTAGAGTAATAGTAATTGAATGACTTTGATCTTTCAGCTTTAATTAAATTTTGAGTGTCTTGTGATTAGTTTCCATGTTTTTTAGTTTGAACTGACCTACAGCTTAATTTAGGCCTTGATTTTAAATCTATAACAGATTGCTTATTGTCCAACCATCTTAATTTGCAGGGAATGTCTTGGTGAAGCACATGAACCTTGTGACTGTCAAACCTGGAAAGACTGGCTACAGAAAATATCTGAAATGAAACCAGAAGAACGTAAGAGTCATGCCTGAGGGTTTCTCATGTTTTTGATTTTTGTTCTATTTTATTTTTCTTTTTTTAGGTGCATTAATTAAAAACTGTACATTCATTGAAAAATAGGATAAAGGGGAGGAAGACAATGAAGCCCCTCCATTAAAACGAGGAGCTGCACAGCTCCATGGCTTTAACCACGTCAGCTGATGTGGAAGTGTAGCATATTAGGCAGCACTATTGGTAGAATATTATTCTTAAACCATTCTCCCCAATCTGTTGTCATAAATCTGTTTACATATCAGTCAGGATATATACAACCCTTTACTCATCCTCTTACAGCTTCCTTTTGTGAATTTATGTGATTTATTCCTGACTATAATTTAATTTGTCCTGGTCAATTTTAAACCTTTAACCCAGTTTGCAGTTGTTTGAATGATGCTTCATGCAGTTATTTAAAGTGTGCTTTGAAGTACTTTGAGCTACCAGGTGATAAAAATAGTGAGGTAGAGGATGAATCGTGGAGGGAGTTGTGGGGAATGGCTTAATGTTAAATAACTTTCAGTGAAACAACTACTAAGATTTGGGTTTACACAAGACAAAAATTTTCTTGGAGTGGTCAACAGAAACAAAATAATTAAACATTAACAGTAACTGGAACAAAATGTAACGGTTACAATTCGGAACCTTTCAGTAATGTGTTATAAATTGTTTTGTAAAGCATAGAAAATTATGCAAAGATGAAAAATACACCATATTTTGTCAATTTCTATGCCAATTTTTCTCATACTTTTTTATGTATATGTTATATATCTTGTATATAAAATTAGTCTATATATAAAAGTAAAATATATTACACTATATAAATAATATGCACAATATACAGATGAGGATGTGTATACATTTTTATAGGAGAAATATGTATATATAGTGAAGAATTATGATACTCTATCAAGAATTAAACATGTATCTTTACTAGTCTGATTTTCACAAAGGATTTCACAAACACAGCTTTAACTTCTCTGCTTTTCTCACGCTTCATACCCTCCTGTCACCCTCATAAAGTTGTGGGAGTTAGCGAGGCTTATGAAGATGCTGCCAACTGCCTGTGGTTACTAACTAACTCTAAACCATGCGCCAACTGCAAATCTCCAATTCAAAAGAATGAGGGCTGCAACCACATGCAGTGTGCGAAGGTAAGAAAGACCTTTCAAATAATTTGTTTCAAACAGCTGAAACCATAATTCAGGTTGTGTGCATCATATACACATTTTATGAGCACAAACATTCCACACTTCTGAAATTCATGCCTGCAGTCTGTTGGAAGAGAGGAACCTGTTGAAAGAATTTGCAGTTTGTAAATTGTGTATTACATATATTTAGAAAATGTTTCATATTTAGTGAAAATCTGGTTGGTTGGCAAGTGAACAGTGTAATGATCAAAATTTCATGAACACATAAGAATTGCTAGCTATACAGTAAAAAATTTAAGGAAGAAGAAATCATTGCTAGTTTCATCATGATTAATAATCTGGAAGAGAAAGAGCATATGTAGTTGGCAGAAAATGATACATTTTAAGGAGTGGTAAGCCCTAATGAAGGTTTTACCTTACTGCATTTTTCTTTTGCGTTATTTCTTTAACATAGCAACAAAGCAGAGAAGTTTAAATGGAAAAATATTAAAAGGCATTAATCAGTAGGAATGAAAAAAAGAGTAAAGCAGTAATGTCAAAAGAAACTTAATTGGTGACAGCAGCCAAAAAATTAGTCATGAGTTTGCACTGTGCTACCAAAATAGAAAAAATATTTTTTGCCATGAGTTCAGTATCATTTGAGGATGCTTATTCTCTCAAATGGGGTAAAAGCTGCATATTTTAGCATAACTTTTTATTTCAGAAATATCTTATTTAAGCACAGCTAATATCCCATTAAAATTCAGATACTAGGCACACACGAGACATAGTTGGCTTCTGATAAAAAGGCTAAGAGATTTAGAAAATAATTTTATTTTTTCTGGAAATTTCTCAGTCTCTTTCCATTGCAATCCGGATCTCATTTTCTTTATATTATCATCATATAGTCTCTCTCTGTCTGTGGTACAAATTGAAGGGGCTTTTGAAGTTTGCTGCGCATTTTTTCTTCTCCCTAAATGATTTTTTAGAGAGATCTTAAATTCCATAGTGTTACAAAGTGTACAAGGTATGTTGTTCAGCACAATTTGAAATTGTCCAGAATACAAGCAGAGAAGTGTTTGAAATACAAAAATTTAACTGGGGCCAATAATGARAGAATTCATGTATGGGATGTAACAAAAATCTTTTCAGTTATCTGACAGTAGTCAGATAACTAAAAAGGCCACTGACCTCATCTCAACAGAATGAAAGTACAGCTTCAGGCTTGAAAAAGCTCTGGCCATTAAACACTGCTGAATATAGATAATTTAATTTAGTACCATTCTGAGGCACTGACTGACAACCACAGTTCTTTATTCTATGATCCTGTATGTTAAAACAGCTTAAAGTGGCCCTAAAACAGCCAGATTCCTTTTGTGGAGGAGAAATCTCTGCAAACAGAAGCTGCCTCCTCTCAGCCTAGTGAAGAAGGAAGGGAAAGGTACCCTCAAGGTCCTTCCAGGGCTCAGATGCAAGGTACAGCAGACATCTCTCCTGTCCGTCATCCACCAAAGTAAGGGTCTGTTATGAAGCTCCTGCCTTTGCTGCAGTAACTTCTCAAATCTACCACATGAAGAGTAGAGAGCTGCAACTGCCTCTCCTCAGTTAGCACATGCCTTGGATACTCTTTAGACATAAAACCACATTTGTGTATTTAGACAGGCACAGTACTGTTTTAGGAGCCTGGTTTCCGAGGAAACGAGGCTTATGCAATCCTGCTGTGTCTGTCACTTCCGTAACTCTTGTAGGTTTTTAACCTTCTGGGTACTTCTAACAAGATATAAAAGAGCAGGAGAGGCTTCAGAGATACAAAATTACTGCAAGTGTCATGAGACCTGGTAGCTGTATGGTGCAGAGACCAAGAGAGAGGCTGAAATCCCCCGGCTCAGCAGCTGCTGCTTCTGCTTGGCTCAGGCAGGGGCCAGTCGCACAGGAGTGATTTGGGAGCCAAGCCAGTGCTGCCCTTTAGGGGATGTAAAACAGAGCTCAGGGTTTGGAGACAGGATGCATGGAAATAGATGGATGCATTTTTGAGGGAAACTGGAGGTACTGGAGGATGGTCTGGTGTTGGGGTCAATGTTGGTGAATGTTGAGTTACAGAGGAGGCTGTTGGAGATGTGGTAAGAGATTAGAAGATAGGATGAAGAGGTGCTGGAGGAGATAAACTGGGAGAGGTAGGATTGTTGCAGTAGGAGCATGAGACAAAAACCAAGCTTTAGTAGTTTTGTTGCTCGTGAAGCAACTTGCTTTTGGTATGATTCCTTTCTTACAATGAATATGTGGTAAGTGATTTTGACTGATAGGTAAACTACACAACGATATACACTTAACACTCTTATGCATGATTATTCTTATACTACCATCTGCTATAAGTGAGCAGCTCCAAAAAATGTTTAAGAGCAAAGAAGGTGCACTGCAACAGAAAGAAGAAATATCCCTAGGCTGTGTTGCTTCTTAGAAAAAAAATGGTGGGATGAAATTTGCAGAAGTACAATCAAAGAATTAGGTTTCATTTGTTCCTATAATATAATTAATTGAATGTATAAAGCAATTAGTGATGAAGACATTTTGTATGGACTAGGTACACCTGAGAGGTTAAACAGGCTAAATTTATCGGAGAGAGGAACAATGCGGCTAATTTATTGAATTCCAATAATAATAGTAATTGCTTCTGATTAATTAGTGTAAATTTTTGCTTCAGTTTTTTAGGTTTTTCTTGGCTTGTCTTTAAACCAGATAAAATAAAAAGGATTCACTAACTCTTAAAGTCTTCAGTCCATCTATGAATAGCTTCAATTATTTGGAAATAAACCAGCTGAAACAGTGCCATGTTGAGAATAATAGTTTGATCTCTGATGCTAAGAAGCCTGCACAAGGCAGATCCATTTGGAAGATGTTACCTGTTTTGAAAGCTCTCTACTCAGTAGATGGTGAAAAGGCTTAGCTTGGAGTAACCACTCTTTACAGCTGACATCCTGTTTCTCTTTCTTTCATAGTTGTTATTCCTGTTTTCCACAAGGAACTCCAAATTATTAAAATACCAATAATCATATTTCTTGAATTGATATTAAGAAAGACGAGAAAGGAAAATATTACAGAAGACTGAGATTTGACCTAAATTTCATCATTCCTTTAGAACATATGTTTTTAGTTATTTCATAGATAAAGGTTGTTGGGCATTTTAAAGGTTTTAAGTGCCCTTTCTACCTCACAGCAGATATTAACTCATAGCACTTCTTTCACATTCACTGTACTACAAAGATGTCAGCAGTGTTGCAGCTGGAAACAGCAGATTTCAAAAGGATCTCTCTTGAACTGCTGATACTGATCACAGTACAGACAGCACTAGAATTGAGTGGAAAACTGTTCTTTTCTACCTGGAGAACATTTAAGATTCTGAAAAATTACTGCTTTCCAAATTGGAAAGAAAGTCAAAATCTTGAACGTTTTTCATGAACCAACAACTAAAGAAAATTCGGGTAAAGTCAGCTGAAGCATTGCATTCTGATAACAGAAATGTTTTGTTTTAATTTTGAACATTTTACTTTTAAATGCATACTCCTGTATAAAACATTTGTTTTGTTTTAATTACTCTTATTGATAATTTCACATCTCTCTTTAAAGGTAGGAAATTTCTGAAAGCCAACCCTTGCTCATGAATGGTCTCTTTGTCACCTAAACAACAGGAGTATCTTGTTTTTAAAACAAAAAATGAAGGAACCTCCCCCTCAAAAAACAGGCCTAACCAGATGTATTTATCATTGATTTATTTCACCCACTTGAAATCTATCTTGTAGATCCAACACAATCCTGTGACCCAAGGAACAAAAATTATGACTGACATGATTTGCTACCACAGATCTTCTGTATATGTAAAGTAGGAAGAAGAAGACTCAAAAATTTTAGTTTTGCCATAAACACACTCAGGGTGATGTTAATCCTTTAGTTGTTCATGTAGGAACAATGATGCGTAACTGCAAATCTGCAGCACATCAGCTTCTTTTTTTTTCCCTTGTTCTTTCTCTTCTGAAGTGCAAATATGACTTTTGCTGGATATGCTTAGAAGAATGGAAGAAGCACAGCTCTTCCACTGGAGGCTACTACAGATGCACTCGCTATGAAGTTATTCAACATGTAGAGGAACAGTCCAAAGAGATGACAGTAGAGGTAACAGATGAAAATAGTTATTTAAAAAAACAGCATAAAGGCTGCAATTTTCTATTTAAGATGGGTTTCATAAAATTCTTCCCAACTAGCGTTTTAAATGGGAAAATACAAATTTGAATATACTGAAGAGATGGAAAGAAAATATTGTTTATTTGTGGGTAACAGCGTAAGATTTGGTTCTGTTGTTGGGTTTTTTAACAACCACTAGCTGACTTTAGACAAGTCATTTTACTTCTCTGTGCTGTGGTTTCCCTCTGTTGAATGGGTGTACTGGTACTTTAATTAGCTACTGTGCTGTACTGTGTTTTGTACAGAAGACCTTGGCATTTGGAAAGTCTGCTTGAAAATAGGATGAATGCACAACGTATCAACTCTGTAGCTATAGTATTTGCAGACTTAATGTTTTTATAATTGCTTTTGTCTGTTTTCTTACATGGCACTCATCAGCCTTGGGTATAATGTTTTATGTATCGTAGGAACAGATACAGTTAGTTACATAACTATATGTAATGATGCCTGTTAAATTAAACCATAAGATTTATCTTGGTTTGTTTTGTTTCCTTCCCCACCTCTTATTTTCTAGGCTGAAAAGAAACATAGAAGATTTCAAGAGCTTGATAGGTTTATGCACTATTACACAAGGTTTAAGAACCATGAACTTAGCTACCAGGTGTGGATTAAAGCATTTTTACTAATTTCTATTTGCATTTTATTCATCTCAAAATAATTAACTTATTGTATTTCATTTATTTTCTTGTTTTAGTTAGAACAGCGCCTTCTAAAAACTGCCAAAGAAAAGATGGAGCAGTTGAGTAGAGCTCTCAGTGGAAGTAAGTAGAATTTGTTAGTATTTGCTATAATCTATGAATATGATTTGAAATCAAATCAAATCTGGTTTAGTTATACCTTCTTTTGAATAGAGCTCATTTCAGTCTGCTGTGTGATGTGATCTCTCCAGCTCTGGAATTCATAGGTTGTGAATAAAAGCTAAATACAATCTGTAGTGTAAATTTTATATATCCAAAGACACGGGAAAAACAGCATTAGTAAGAGAGAAGCTAATATTCTGTGCTTGTTTCTTATAATAAGAACACTGTATAATCATTTTGAATCTGCTGTCGTTTACTTGCAAAATATTTAACTGACATGCATATAAATTTCACTATTTTGGAGGAGAACTCTTACAGTAAAAGAAATGCTGACATCAGCAGGAAAAGATTCTCATAGTGCTTTTATCACCTTTCAGCTGAGGGAGGCTGTCCTGACACCACATTCATTGAAGATGCTGTACAAGAGCTTCTAAAAACTCGCCGCATTCTCAAGTGTTCTTATCCATATGGATTCTTTTTGGAGCCTAAAAGCACAAAGAAAGAAATATTTGAACTTATGCAGGTAATAAACGTATATTTTGCTTTTGTACTGACACTTTTTGGTAGCATTAGTTATCCATGTCACCTTGTATTTTTTTGTAGCATAAGACTAATACACTTCATAATTGTAACCAAGTTTGGAAATAAGTGCATTTTTATTCTGTAACACAGTAGCTTTTAGTTCAATCTTAGAGTGAATTAAAATAACACTGCTGCAGGAGGAGCAGGATAAGGGACAGGTGGAGGAGGAAAAAAAGAGGAAAACTATTTACTGTTATCCTGATTTTCTGAAGATAACATTTCAACTGAATTCTCATTGTGAACCAGCTTCATAGCCCTAAGCCAAAAGATGCCTTCCACAAAGAGCTCTTCCATGGCTCCTAGCAAGTAGTGAGCAGAGTTACTTGCATCTCTCAGACTGCTGAGCAGCCTAAACAGCGGACAGGGGTTATTCCGGGGTAGGGAGGAGCTGTATAATAACTCCATGCAGTTTTTATCTCCTTTCCCAACTCTTCTCACCTGTTTTTTCCATGCTCATGTGTCTGATACATTGATGATGGCAAAAATTGGGGAGTATCTTTGTGGTGATGGCACCAGCAGACCTGAGCAGGGGCTGCTGCCTCCTTCCTTCCCATACGGCCCCAAACATGTGCAATGTGTGTGTGAGCGCAGGGAACCCTATTCCAAGTGGGAGGGCACAAGTCAGCTCAGTAAAGCGGTAGGCTAGAAGGGCAGGTATTTTGGGGTGAGGAATGGACAATGTGGCTTGTTACACTCGGAGGAACTGGGGAACCACAATTCAGAGAACAGCAGTTTGAGTGTGCATCTACAGATGGGATAGGATGGAGCCAAGGCCAAACCATCACAGGAAAAATGAGGCAAGCAGTAAAGTTGCAGGCTTCTAGCTGGGCACTGAACACTCGGTCATTACGTAGCTCAAAGACCTCCTGATGAGTCAAAGCTGTTGTGCTGGACAACGTACTGAACACTGAATAAAAAGGTGATTCGTGCCTCCAGCCATCTTTGTATCAAAGAAGAAAGAACGGAGGGAGAAGCAGAAAACAAACTATTACAGGTCCTCCTGCTAAGCAGATTCACAGTACGTCATTTCTGTAGTTGTAATTCTAATATTAAAAATTATTTGAGAGTTGGTGTTCCAAGGGCCTCATGCTGGATATTTTCAGGAAAATGGAAATTATTCAGTTCAGTGTTTATAGCAGAGTGTTGCCTGATGTTAATTTCACTGTAAAATTATTCTGTTCTTTACCTATTACTACTGCAGACAGACTTAGAAATGGTCACTGAAGACCTTGCACAGAAAGTGAACAGGCCTTACCTTCGGACTCCTCGCCATAAAATCATCCGTGCAGCTTGTCTTGTGCAGCAGAAGCGGCAAGAGTTCTTAGCCTCTGTGGCCCGTGGTGTTGCTCCTGCAGACTCACCAGAAGCACCGAGGCGCAGGTAATCCAGACAAAATAGTATGCAACTCAAAGAAGTTCATTTGAAAGCTGTCAAAGAGGGTGAATCCACCTACCTGCTCTCATCCTTTGACAGCAAGGTAAAGTGGAGCTGATAAACTTGGTGGCTGCAGATCACCAGAGTGACCTTTTCTTGGTCATTTGATCCATGCGGAATTAGGACTTTTCACAGACTCAAAGGCACTCCCTTTGTTGATGAAACTGCAAATGAGAAACCTTGCTGGCTTTTAAAGTTGCATCAAAACCCAAGACCAGGAACAGCCTTTATGAACACTAAAGGCAGCAGGGGCCCATTTAGTTTAAAGAGGCTGGGATTCTATTTTTCACTTCCATGGCAATTACAGAATCAGGTTCACTCTGTAAGTCAGTGTTGGTACCTGGTCAGCTAACAAGTAGTGTGTTTTGAAATCAGCATTTAAGTAAAAAGTTGTATGTTGAAAAACCTTTAAAGTGATAGTTGAACAAATTGAGCAAAAGTGTTTCACTACTGTTTTGCTGCAACTGTATTTTAAACCACGTGAAGCTGCTATTAGTTTGGTATGATTGTACATGACTTACCACTAAATCATACTTCTGTCCTTCATGGTGACAAGTTAAAAATGTAAAACTGGCTTTCAGTTTTCTTTCAATACAGTGAAACATACCAGTTTGCAGACTCCACTATTACTACTTTATGGTAAAGAATTTACATCACATAGTTGCTTACACTGACTATTCTGCTGTCCCCGCCTGTTCCATGGCAGCAAGTATGCGCGACACCCTTAGGACAGTACACATTTACCAGCGGTTCTCTAGGCAGTCATAATCTGAAAATGTGTTGGGTTTGCCCCCTGTATTTTTGCTTCAGTTATCCAAACATATGAACTGAGTGTTGGAGAATCATTGCTCTGTATACTGCAGCTTCCCCATATAAATTGCTTCCCCTTTTGTGATATATTAATGATTAGATGTTATGGCTTCCATTTCACTTTCATGCTTCAAGATTGTCACTGAATACTTGGCACACTCATAAAATCTGTAAGTGCTTGCTAAATATATCAAGCAGATCTGGAATTGCCAACAATTTAACTGTATGGTTTTCTTAATGAGTTTTAAGGTAAGAATTTAAGCGGAAGACTTGTTAACTGGAGAGATTTACAATTACACTACTTTTTATAGGTTGATGTGCTTTGGAGCTGTGTAGGTGGTTCATACTTTATTCTGCTTCTAAATTTTATGGTACATCTCCTTTAATTTTATAGCTTCGCTGGTGGAACATGGGATTGGGAGTATTTAGGATTTGCATCTCCTGAGGTAAACCTTTTTTTATTAAATTTTTAATTTAGTTCTGCATAGAAACATAGGTATGATCATAATCTGCATGAAGAGCTTCCTTATTTTGATTCAAAGCATATCAAGTTGGCAACGTTTGGTTTAAGTTGTTTTATTTATTTCACAATAGAAGGAAATATATGCATAGCTAATTGTGCAAAGACTAAACAATGATTCTAATACAGATACAGTTATTTTAGGTGGCTTTAGGTTACCTACTTATTATTAAACGTTTTCCAACTTCATAACCAGTTTTAAAGTTGCATATAAGCTGGTTTGTGTGTGCTGGGAAATCTTAAAGTAAGGAATATTTGAAGCTATGTAGTAGGAAATTTTGAATGCAGTATCAGTCCAGCAGCAGAATTTGATAAAAAGTCTAAGAAATTTCCATCCTTTCATAACAATCCAGCAAAAACAAACAGCCATACAGTTAAATATTGTTAACCATTTGAAATGTTCTTTTTTAATTTTATGCATTAAAGCAGGATGGAAATCAGGTACACATACCAGATGAATTTCTGCTAACTAAACTACAAATGAAAATTGCAATTTTTAAAATGAATATTCTACAGTCTGTATACAGGAAAAGATTATATAATTTTCAGAAAGCATTAAGATAGAAGAAGCTTCCTATGAAGCTTTCCTGTGTCATCTTAGTATTTATTTAGTATTTTGAGATCATTAGATTAAAGCATACAGTTAGGAAGGAAACTTCATCTCAACATTTCCTTGTTGCTGTTTTCTTTCTAGCTAGTCATTTTAAAAGATCCTGGAGAACTCCATGTACTCTCTCTATATATTTCCTTTGCTATTGTTGTTGGCTAGCATCGTCATGCTGGTGAGAAAATAGCTTGCTTCTCTACAAGAAATCAGCTTGCTTCTCCTGTCCAGTTCCTTTAGTCTTTTGGTTTTTAATAATTCTGTGTTTTATAATATTAAATTGTGGTGATACTGTGTCATCAGTGGAAGTGGTTATGAGAAAAAGCTGATAAGCAATATGCTCATGAGCTGTTTAGCAGTAGGTACCATTGCAGTCACGCTGAGATGGTGGCTTACAAGTCATCTCTATGGTTTGCCTAAATGAGCATTGTCTGATGCAAGTTGGCTTCTTCTCTACATAGTTATCAAAGATACTTGCAACCACCTGTGCTAAAGGAATTTTGTAGAATTAATAATGGTTATCTTTGTTTATTTTTAGTGAATTTCATTACAAAATTTTGACATAGAGCTGTGCTTCTACTGACAAGTAATAGAATATCTGTGTATACCAAATTGTCGCAGAAAACAAAATTTTACTGTTTTTAGCACTACTTTTAGGCCATTGTATGAAATTTCTGTATTTTTACCCAACAATATTTAAACTTACTTTGTTCAAATGTGTAAAATCTTTCCAAGTAATCAGAAATAAAATTGTTTCAACAGTAGTTGAGATAACTATCTAAAGCATAAAAAATGTATTGTTAAATGGCTACTGGGAAAATCTGTGATTTTATTGCAAACAGATGAAAGACAAAATCTGATATAATTTATAAATCTTAGTGTTCATTTTTCATCCATCCTTATCTGAATCATAGTGATAGCATATATTTTAACTCATTCAGTTACATTATTTCATATTAATATTTGATTTTTTGTTTTTGTTTGGAGGGTAGAGGAGGTCAGTAATACAAAATAGCCATAACCTTCAGTTTAGGAATCCCAAAACACACCTGGACCTGGAAGAGTATTGGGGAATAATCACTACATGCTTGCCCTGTTTTTATGCTATTCCCTTAGGCCAACAAGCATTTACTACTGCTGCCGGAGAGGGAATATTGGGCTAAATGAACTTTTTGTCTGATCCAGTACAGTGATTTTTAGATTCTTATAATTTTCTTGGATCTTCGTATGTAGACAAAAATGTGCCCACACTGATCATTTTGTAACAATTTTTTTTTGGCTTTCGTATGTCATAATGAATGAGAACTTGGTCTGAAAAGCTTCAAAGACAACATACCCTTAAAATTAATAAGGTCATTGTGTATGAGAAATGACACTTTTTGATTTATATTTTAGGTATTTTAGATGTTGAGATATTCTGGGATAATTTCTATAAAGTTGATGTACAAAAGGCATGTTAATGGTGATGTCATCTTTCCCAGGGTATTTGGCTAAAGGAAATCTTGTATTACAGATTTCTCAACCTGGGGTTTAGGGAGGAAAATTTTAGTATTCTTTTCTGAAGAGCTTGTAGCTATGTGTATATTTTTATTGCCTTATGTAACAAATTAACAAAAGATCTTACCTACGTAGTCAGATTCAGTGTCAACTATAGTAGTCAAAAATTCCATCTAAAAGTGAGAAATTTGCCTTCAAGCACAAAATCAGCCTCCTAATATTAGCAGAAGTATGGAAATGTAAATATTTATTTGCAAGTATTAAGATAATAAACCCTTGGGAATCAGTCTGACAATCAAAAGTGAGTCTTTCCTATAAATATGACAAGTAAAATGTCCTTGGTGAATATACACAACATGAAAAGTTATAGTCTGCAGGGGTTATTTTCTACTGGCCACTGGTGGCCACAGGACCTTGAGATAATCCATTGGTCTGACTCAGATTCATTGTTTTTGTGTTCTAAAATCACTAGGTGCATATTTATAAAGAAGTGTGTGTGTGAATATGTATGTAAAGTTGGGTATCAAAGCTTTTAAATAAAAAAAAAACTCTATAAAAAGGGAGATTGCAAGTATTAAAATATCTGCAGTACCTCTAGTATTTTCATTTGCTAATTTATTATTTTATAGATCTAGTGTTACCTAGTGTCTTTTTTTAATGCATTGCATGATATAACCTGCAATTTATTTTTCTGAGAACAGGTGATTTTATAATAAACCTATAAAATCACACATTTTTTGTAAAAAATGTGGTGCTTGTTACGTCAGAAAAATATTACTGCATGCTGCCCTGTATTTTGTAACCTTTGGTTTATGCAGGAATATGCTGAATTTCAGTATCGGAGGAGGCACAGGCAGCGTCGACGCGGAGACATGCACAGTTTGCTGAGTAATACTCCAGATCCTGATGACCCTAGTGAGAGTACCTTAGGTATGCTCCTGCTTTCATGCTGTTTTTCCTTTCTTCTTCCCAGTTCCTTTTCCCTTTTACTTGGTTAGCAGAGTCCACAGTTTTTGTTCTGTGGATGTATTTTAAAGAAGTTTCAAATACTTTGCTATGTTTTCCAGGATACAGTGTTATTCTTCCACATACCTGTATCTTGAAAGTGTTGTTGACTTCGCTGTGGCTGCTCCTAATTTTTAAGGAGCAACGCATTTATCTTCTTCTAAACTACTTCTCAGCTACTTAGAGCTGATTTACTTTTCTGAAGAAAATCTGAAGAGCACAGACTTTGTGTGACAATCTAGTTTATATAATGGTCCTTTTACACAAAGTATAGGGAGCAGCTGTGCGTGAGCAGTGAAGAAGCTGGTTCCCCTGTTGCAGGCATACTGGAAGGTCGTCATAGGGCTGTAATTCCAAAATCCTGCTCAGAAACTCCTGTCTTGGCAAAGACAACCCATAAACAAGCTGGCACAGGATTATCACTTCCAGCATGCTGCTGTTATACATCCTGTAGTGCAGTCCCTTAAGTTTACTGTACCTTGGCTCTCTGGGCTGTCTCCATTCTGCCGTGAGCTTTTGCAAAGGTACAAAAATAATTCAAATATGATCATACTCTGAGTTGCTTTCTTCCTAACTGCCAGTGGCATGCTCAGCATCTAAGCCGTGCTGCATAAAGTCTCATCTCCATGTTTCATGCACTTAAGCCCTAACCATAGCTTATTTTTTTTAGAAACAACAGTCTTTTTACCAAGGCAAAATGAACAAGTGCACTTTTTTATTTTTGAAACAATGAAAATAATTTTCTTAATCTTTGGTCCTTCCCTATTGTGAATAAAATTCCAAACCATTTTGTTAGTTTGAGGACTAGAATTTGACTAAACACTTGGATATTATGCAGACATGGCACTGCACCATATGCAAGAGAGAACTTTGTTAGGCCTCAGGATGAGTTTTAACTGAGTTAGTCTCATTTTATTTATTTTGAGTTTTGAAGTGAAAATCTTTTTTTACAAAGTCAAGAGAATTGCATTTCTTTTTTATTACAGAAACAGCATATATGGAAACAGCATTTACTTCTATTTTTTTGTTGGATTTCTAAGAAAACAGTAATGCCATTGATTGCCGAGGTATACATAAGCAAYTCCAATTGCGCTGCACTGTAATGTTGATATTACAGCTGAGTTGTACTCTTTGCAAGAACAGAGAAATGGGCCAAATTTGGTTTTAAGCTGTAAATGCATCCCATATGTCTTAAGTCTTGAGTCTTAAGCTCTAAATCACACTATTTCCATAGTATCTTGCACAGCAGTGTAACTAATAGAAGGCACTGAAAATTGAGTGTTCTTGAGGACACAAAGGAAAAGGTGAGCACAAAGGGATAAATCCAAGCTCCCACACTTTGGGCTGAGAGCATTCTGGCAGCATTTGCTATAAAGAGCATTGTAAAGAGCCAGAGCATGCTGAGTAACAGAATGAGAGAGAGATCCAGAATGCAGGTGGGGCAGAGAGGTCATGTGTAATATTTTTCAGACTTCTCCGTAATTTTTCTATGTGCCTTAGACCATTTTGGTCCTCTTGCCAATGGACCCAGGCTAATGATGGCATATGCCATTTTTTCAAGGAAAGGAAGAATGCTACTGAGAGCAGAAAAGCACAAACAAACCAGAGTCACTCCTAAAATAGTGGAACTGGTGTTTTGCCACTGTGTAAGCGTTGATGCGAAAGGAATGTTTTAGATTATTTATTTCAGAGTGAATAAGGAAGTAAAATTACACAGCTGGAATCCAAAATGAGAAGTAGAGAAGATGAGAAGACTTTTCCTGCTTGTTCTTTAAATGTTTTTGTTTCAATTGCCCAAACAGACACCCAGGAAGGTGGCAGTAGTAGAAGACATGGCACCTCCATGGTGAGTTCAGCCTCTATGGGTATTCTGCACAGCTCTTCGCTTCATGACTATACCCCTGTCAGTCGCTCTGAAAATCAGGACTCTCTTCAGGTATCTTCCCTAATCTCTTTTCCATTCTCTCTGCTTTGCTTGTCTTCCTGTGCTCTGCTTTTCTGTATCATTTTGTATCTCTGCAAAGTTTTGTAATTCTTCGATGAGGAAGGGAAAATCTAGGACAAGAAAATTATACATTCACACTGGTAAGTATTGCTGAACAATTGCTAATGTCACAATAATCAGCTTTTAAATTCTGATGGCAACTGTAGAACTCAGTAAAAATTGATTCTGATAAATGACATATAGCAATAATGAGTGAATTCCAGATTTGAGACCAAATTACTTTTAATCTAAAATATGTTAACAGATGAATTTTATTCTGAAAGCAACCTTCTATATTTCCACAGGCTCTGAGTTCTTTAGATGAAGATGACCCAAACATCCTGCTAGCTATTCAGTTATCACTGCAAGAATCTGGCTTGGCTATAGACGAAGAAACTAGAGACTTTCTAAATAATGAGGCATCCTTAGGAGCAATAGGTACATCTTTGCCTACAAGACTGGACTCTGCTCCCATAAGTATAGATAACCCAAGATCAGCATTGAGCAGCTCTGAGCTGTTGGAACTTGGTGATAGTCTGATGAGACTAGGTGCAGGCAATGATCCTTTCTCAGCTGATCGTCTTCATTCACATCCTTCCAGTGATACAAGAAGTGGATTATATTCAACATCTAGTGACGCGGATTCAAGTAGTCAGGATCCCAATACCAGTGAAAATCTTCTTGGAAATATTATGGCCTGGTTTCATGACATGAACCCACAGAGCATTGCTCTGATCCCCTCAGCAAGTACAGAAACAGATGAGGATTCGCAGCAACCCAGTACTGAAGATGGCTCAGCAGGGCAACCAAATCTTATAGATACAGGACTGGAGCCTCAGGAAGAGCATGCACTATTTGAGGATGCACTCAAAAACGAAGGCAGAGGAACCCAAACAGAAGAGACTAATTCTGAAGAAAACATTATTCCAGGTGAAACAGTATCACAAAGTGGTGATCGTACCAGGGGAGTAACAAGCGGCACGGATGCTTCAGAAGGTATTTCAAGTCAGATTCCTCAGACCTCAAATGAATGGATTGAACATGTGCATCTGGTATGAACAAGAATTAAAATTGGAGTAAATGAATGGCAGTGACAGATGGTACAGTATGTGGAGTAAGCATTATGGAGGCTTTGATCCACATAATTACACTCAGTTGTAATCACTGACATAACAATGGATACTTAGGAGTTTTCTTGAATTGTAGTTCTTTATAATAATGTGAACCTTTCAAGGAATATCCTTTGCATTTAATTAGGTAGTACTTGCCTTTTTGCTCTCAAGAAAAAGGAATAAGTAGGTTGTACTCCACATTCCTAATACAATGCAGCATCTGTTTAGCCTTAGGTTGATGATCCTTAACTTGAAAGTACGGATTAAAGGCTTACACTGATTATTTTGGTTTTTTCCTAAGAAATAGTTTATTCCATTTTTTTAGAACTGATTCTTTCACCAAAATAATATTTAGTAATTCATTTGCATTTTGTTTTTGTTTTCCATAACCTTTCCTTACTCATTTTTCATTTTTGTTAGCAGTGTGAACTGAGGTATTTAATGCTTCTCTTTAGTACTGCTCCAGGAACAAGTTATAGGGGATTTACTTTCACATTAAAATCAAAGATTTTTTCATGTCTATTTACAGTCCAAATGTGCCAAACTGTGAATAGTTAGCTGGCTGTAGCCTAATGAAACAGTGCAGTGTTACTCTATCAAACTAATCCCACAATTTTTAGTAGTGAAAAAAACCACTGGGTAGCATTGCTTCTCTAAATTTAACTGGCGTGTATTGCCATAGTGACTGCATTTAATTAAATGTAGCCTGTATCTTAAGTTAATAAAAACTAATGCTGCTGTTAAACAGTTATTTTAAATATTAAAATACAGTTAGTTAGCAACAGCTATGCTGTATTTTAAGAGACACTTTAATGGAAGTGCAATCATAGCTCTTTGTTTTCATAATTCTACAAAGCATTCTATGCACTAATAGTGCAATTACTTTTAATGATAACATTTTATAAAATATAGGAATACAGAATTTTCATATATTAGCCACTCCCACAATTAAAATTCAGATAACACAGTTTGCTCAACATGTTACGGTGCCTTTGCCTAACCCAACTGGATAGTTGCCACAGTTAAACAGTAATTCAGATTCAGTGTCTGTTCTGGAGTAACTATGCTATTAATTGCAAAGACCTCCATAAAACCACCCATGGCCTTGCCTTTACAGTAAATAACTAAATGTTCAGTCAGTGTTTTTGCATAAACAAAACACTACTAGATATCTGTTCAATTGCACAATATTCATTTGCTGTGTGATTACTGTTTAGTGTAAAAACAAAAAAAATAAACCCTCTTCTAGTTGTTGTACCGTGAAAAAAAAATATACTGGTTTTAGATTTGCTTAAAAGCATCAGTCTACAGTTAGTGAGATACAATGGTACAGTATGTAATTACAACTAGAGTAAGTTGTTGAAATGGCTGTTTTAATTACATATAATCAAAACCTGTCCTAATACAAGCAAATTATGTACACTCCATTTTAAGTTTTGCTTAACTGTTACCAGAGATTTGTTGATATGGTATAAAAGTTTATTACTACTGAGTGTGTATAGGCAAGTATCATGATAGCAAAGTTTATGTATTGATTACTGTGAGTTCAAGTGAGTGTTTTGGTAACTAATTCATGCAAATCCTGCTTTTGGACCTTGCAGCCACAGGGTTCATATTAGTAAAAACTGAGGAGTATTTTACCCTTACCCCATTAAAAAACTAGTTAATTTTGCAAGCCTCTTTAGAGAAAATGGAATAGAATAGTCTCAAACCATCCTCCAACTTTTCCTCTAGCTGCCCTATTCTCAACATAATCATGAACTCTTGGACATCTTTGAAAAATACCTATTTTTAATTGTTCAATGGTATAAAATCCTATAATCTAAAATAGTTCTGTATGAACTATCATCATGAATTGGTCTGAAAGTTTAACTCACATAGCTTCCTTGAACTGTATTTTCTGAAGAGAAAGGTTCTCACAACGATTGTGTGTATTGCATTGAAATGTCTTGCAAAGCTACAGTAAGATATGTAAGAGTGCTCTCTGTGAAGATAGTGAAATTTGTGGGTTCTGGTTTTTTGTAATTTTGTTAGGTTGTGCAGTATATCCATTGTTTCTGTGTTACTCTTATGAGCATGAAATTACCCTATTAAATTTGTATTTTCTTGGTACTTATTTTAACACCATAGTCATTGACTTTACAATTCAAAAATAAAGTTTGGCAAGACTATTTTGTAAACCTGTTAATTTTATAATGTAAAAAATTACTCTAACCTTGAACTGTTATTTGCACTTTCATAGTCTATACTTGATACATTCCCACTTTATATACAAGTAGGATACTACAACCATGTAGATGTTTGGCCAAATGAATGCTGTTAATAATATGTAAAATTCTTTGATTAAACATTTATTACTTAAACTAATTCTGTTCTGTCTCATTACATCTTAGACTTACTGTAGCAGATTCGTAAGACTGATGACAGAAGTTTTTAGGATATATTCAGTCCTGTACCAGATCAGCTGGGGGACCAACAAGACGTTGAATGTTTTCATTTGTAAATGTAAGATGCCTATATTCATTAAGTTTTAAGAACAAAACCTAAAGCAGACAATTTTGCTTAAATTGCTACCACCACATTACATACTTGTTTTTAGTAAAGGGACAGTGGTATGAGAGTGAGTGTGAGGACTGTGTTGAAGACACCGTTACTTAGGCTGAGTAGAACTGATATGAGATGAAACCTAAACACTGTATGTTAAGGTAGAAATGAAATGTAGATATTGATCTGTTTGTTCAAGAAGACATTAATAGCTTGATCCTGCTGAGGTTTTACCCATGAGTTCCTAAATTCTGCCACTTAATAATATCTGATCTTCCTTAACACCAGGATATTGCAGGCTACCTCTGTATGTTAACAAGCAGTAAACTATTCTGTTCATTGTTAAAATAATTTAGTTAGATTCCTCCAACAAGCATGCAAAAATGCTGGAGAGCTTCTAAAATCCAGTGTACAAATTTGAGTCAGTTGGTTTGGGTTTGCATGACACTATCCATTACCTGCTGCAGTGGTTTCACTGAATATGCTACAATTACCAAGTACTGAGTTTTACTAAGATACTGAGCAGCATGAGAGAGATTTGTTTTTATGGCAGCTAGAGCATATTAATAGATATTCAAATCTAGACCATACTTTGTGAGGTGTTTTAAATCACAACAACATGCTTTAAAATTCGCCACCCCCTCCAACCCAGGTTCAGAAGTCTGCTTATCAAGCCTGATTTCACTATTACCTTCTCCTCCTTCTCCTTTCTTCTCCCAGCACTCATCAGGCACCCCAAAATAATGCTCACAGGGGTTGGTAAGAATGGAAGTCAAACACAGATACAGAGTAGCTAGGTATTTTACTAAAAACTGTGCAGAAAATCTAATCTACTCGGAATTAGACAATGTAACTATTACTGTCCCTATTATTGTTGCAGGTCAGTCAGATATGGAAACTTGAAAGATGCAGAGAAGCTAGTGAAAATGCAAAACTGAGTATCAATTTACCATCTAGTCCTGTTAACTGAGGAATAAAGCACAGGATATGCACTGAAAGGAAGGCAATGCATCTAGTGTAATTACTGCATGAGATGAGCTTTCTGTCAGTCTTTGCAGAAGGGCAAAGGAATGGATGAAGTGTTGACTTTTCTGCAATGACATGCTTTCAGTCAACTCTAAAAATACGCAGATGTAGCATTTATACATATAACATAAAACAATATAAGAAGTTCATAAAAACTTATTAAAAATACAATAACAGACTAAATAAAAAATGCTGCCTAACTTCTTAACTGCAAAGCCCTGTCTTCCTCTACTCTTCATAGATACTTAAGGTTACATCTCACTAGCAAAATGCTAAAGCTAACTGTTGACAGGATAGTGTCATTTTAAATTATGCAGTTCTTGATCTTTACAGATCTCCTTTCTGTAGTGAAATATGAAGCTCAGAAGATTTTTTGTATGTATTTTTCTTTAGCCTTACACTTTGAAATTATGCCACAGTTCCCTTTTTAGGTCATTTACATGAAAATCCAAATAAATAGACTATAAGCCAGAAAATATTTAAGATATTCAGACAGAGATTCAGTACTGCAAATACCTTATCTTCAGGATTCAGGATACTGATGTTTTCATCTAAGCATGAGCCACATATCCACCACAAGATACTGCAAAAAAAGATGGAGGAGGTTGTCTTAGGGTTTTACATAAACCTGTTTTAACTACATAAAAATGATTCCTCTTCCCACTAAATTGCTTTTCTACAAGCAACAGTGAACTTTACTGGAGTTATTCATCGGTTCTATTTTGGCCACTCCATCTTCTGCTCACATTACCAGATCAATTTTATTCATAAAATAATCTCTTTGGAAAAAAAATCTTAAACATTAGCATTTTTACTTCTGTAAACACCACAGTCAATCCTGATATCTATCTGGATATGTTTAGGCATGGCAGTCCATGTAGCCAATATCATCATCTTAGGGGTGTATCCAAACAGCAATGTGATATAAATTAGCCAGTCAGGATTCCCTGATACATTTACAAAGAATACTACATGAATGTTACAACAGAAACCTTTACTTTCTGCAATTAAAGAAAAAATATATTACTTTGAAATTGGTCTCATTAAACCCCTTTATTTTCTGTTCAGTTGTCTCTGGAGTGTGAGGGCTGCCCTTCTGACCATTATGTCTTTACATATGATGCAGCAGCTGACAGCCACATAAAATTCCTATTGCATTTCTATGAGCATATATACAYAGCGTTATTGAGCACTACAGCCCATTTCTCCACAATTTTAGATTAATTTTCTCGTGGAAGGCAGATGAAATAGATTCTAAGTGAAAACCACTCTTGCTCAATTTGTACAAAGTGAGTATAATATACATGGCACAGAAAAAGAACCATCAGGATGTAAACTTTTATGATATATATGTTTATTCATTACAGAAGTATTAGCTATCTAGATGAAATAATTTCCCCTTGATACACAGCCAGTCTTGACACATCTTTGTACCCTCTGCTACTCCATAGCTCTTCTCCGCATAGCATTACAGCTTTAAATTAGGTAAATGTGTGAGATAACACCGAAAATGCATTTCGGTATTGACTATTAAAAAAAAAAACACTATCCTAAAGACTAGTGTTCCAGATATGGCATAAACTATTTGTAACTAGTTAAGAAAAAGAATGAAACATTTTTCCTAAATGGTCTGACTAGCTCTGTAGACGTTTCAGTGGAAATGTTTACAAATATGTGTAATATTTGTAAGTATGTCAGCTTATAATTTCCTATTACATTGCTACTTTCATGCTTATCAGCCCTTTTAAGTCTTTGTTGAATACAGGGCTTCTGCTATATCAACACAGCAGTCCAATTTCATCTTTGAAGAAACCTAAGTGAAGTCAAATATGGAAGGGGCTACGTAGTTCTACATTCATTCATTCTCCACGTACTAATGACAATGTAGAAGAAGGAGGAAGCTCACTTATGAAGGTCAAAAAGGAATAAAACAGGGACTGTAGGGAAAACACCCAGACTAAACCGTGGAAAAAAATATTCTAGGCAAGTTAGACCTGGTTGCAGAAGCCAACCATGTAAAGTGCCCATGTCTTCATGGCAAATGGAAAGTATACTCACAAATAACTGTGRGATGGCACAAAGAATGCCAAAGGCTGCTAGTACCCAGATCAGAACCAGAAACATTCTAGTTACTACYGTGAAGTCCCACAGCAGATAAAAATGAAACTCAGCTCAGTTTATGGCCTACCACAGCACATCCTTTGACTAGTCCAAAAAGTCACAAAATTATGTTTTGAGCCTGTCAGCTTCCAGAAGTACAGAAAGGCTTTCAGTGTCTCAGAAACAGGGACTCCCCATGCTTTATATAAAAAATAGAGCCATAGGAGCCCTCGAGCACCCCTTTAACCTTTCAAACGCCACTACATCCTAAATCCTCTTCTCAATGATCTATATTTTGCCAGGAGACATGTCAATGAATGGGTCCCTGGTGCCAGCAAATTCCTCAGCTGGTAGCTTTATCTGAAACCCAGAAGACATCATGCCTCCAACACACTTTCTGCCAGAGATAGCCCAGCAACCAGCATGACTGCAATGTACATGCASACGTGCCTCCAACAGCCTGCTGATTAAGGCGCTCCTCCAGAGGTCAGACACTCCTGCTTAGAACCCCATGGTGCTCAATTTSAAAGTCTTTGACTAAGGGTCTTGAAGCCAAGTTTTACATCAATTTTTGTATCAAGTTTTCCACATCCCTAGAGCATATTCCCTAATCACAGGCCTATTTTGCTTTCTAATAAGTGTCTCCTTCTGTTCCTCTTGTATATATTGATACACAGAGGCTCAAGCTAGAGATCATAGTATGCAGTTACATGCAACAGTTTTGGACAATCACATAGGTTAGGTGACAGAACACCCAAAGACTGTGCACTGCAACTTTTGATTTAGTTTTGGAATTGGCCTTCACATCTTCCATGCTCTGAAAGGCTTCCCTGGGGAAATCCCAAAGGCAGGGTGCAACAAAGCATCTCTAGACAGTGTAACATAGTGCAGGAAAAAAAAACAGCTGAGGATGCAACAGAAGTGTGTGTCAGTGGGGGATGCCTGCCCCAGAAGAAAATTTCATCAAAAAATACATTCACTGGCAACCCCAAGTAACCTTTTAAGTGCAGCTGACTGAAAAGGACAGATATTTGCCATATTCTTGAAATCTAAGTGTAAAGCAGCCACAAAAATGGCAATGGTAAGTTTTTCATGTAATATGAAATCTTACCAAACTGGCATACCTCCTTTATATTTTTTTTTATCAATCAAATAATTTTTATTAATTGAAGTAAAGGTTTAGGTAATTAACAAGTTAATTTACATGCACAGTGGGAATGTGCATGTTGTGACATTAGTAATCAGTGTCGACTTGCAGCTGTCATGACAGCTGATAATGGAGACATGAGAACAATTTTTAACAAAAAGTATAAAGAAAATGAACTTCCTTAGTCACAGTTCAAYAGTAGGATTTACTTTTGTCAGTAGTGCAGAGAGAGACAATCCCAAAGTCACAAATGAAGTTGCACCTAAGGACCACATCACTGCATCAACATCATAGAGACTAAAAATTAAGTTCAAACCTTATTTTTAGTGACATACAGTTTAACTGACACCACTAATTCAAATTCTGTTCAGACTTACACTAAAACTGCTGYAAGCATTAGACTCACAAGAGCTGTCTAAAATGATGTAGAATCAGCAAGCTGTAAAGATAACCTGTTAAGCAGAAAGTCTGTACTACAAGATTCCCATTTGCAAGAACATACAACAGTAAGAAACTTGTCAACTGTCAAAAAAAAAAAAAAAAAAAAAAAAAAAAAAAAAAAAAAAAAAAAAAAAAAAAAAAAAAGGCCTGACAGCCTGAATGGATAAAATATGACAAGTACAGAAATACTCACTCTTGTTAAAAGGTATATTTTTTGTTCTTAATGTGTCACACAAGCATTTTAGAGTAGATATTAGTTCTAAAAACAGCTTTGGCATGCACTGAAAGAACAAAGTGGCTTTGATCCTGATATTCTTTTTCTGCCATAACTTGACCTAACCATGTCCTGAGGTTTCACAAAATGAACACCTCAGAAAATCTGGAGTTCGTTCTTTGCTCTGTCACACACTTGAATGAGTAATAAGTTGCAAAGACTTGCACATGTTATTCATGCAAGTAATATATCTTGCAGTATATTTCAARAATACTATCATTTCAAAGCAAATTTTAGCTACAAAAATCAAGAGAGTAAAATGGGGTACTCTCACGAGAGAGAAAATAAGTACAGAACTTTAGTACAGGACCATGTGGAAATGCAAAGAGCAGCAGTTAGTTTTAGATTCATATCAGATTACAAGCACTTGCAGTGAATATATTTCCAGAGAAGCACTCCAGGTACATCCTCTGCAGCTGACTGTTCTGACAAGCTCTGCAGCTGATGCACAGTAAATTAGAATAAAGGATTCTTCAGATGTGACCCATCAGAGTGTAGGTTAGCRGTAGGAAACTAATTAGAACCAATGCAGTTATATCCACTCCAAAACAATTTCTCTATTCAAGCAGGAGACGCACAGAGTGTGTACGGATATATACTACTTCTAACAAATAACTGACACTTTCCTCAAAAGTTCCTAAGAAGAAATGATTCTACACTGACAGCTAGTGTCATTAACACTCCCATTCCCCAAGTGGAGCCAACACATTGTTTTCAGTAGTTCTTTGTCCTATCTATTTACATCTGAAGTCCCTCAGAGCAGGTAGATGCTCAGATGACTCCAAAAAGCTTAGCCAAGATGGCCYGCTATTTTGAGGCAAAAACCATATAAAATTAAGTGAAAATGACAAATAAGGGAACAAAAAAATAAATACATTGCTTGTTTCAACAGAATACTTACAAATAAYGCCAGTAAAATTAAATAAAATGAAATTTTTTTGGTGGATGTTGCCACAGAAGACAAGCATGATGGCCAGAATAAAGATGRCTGAGCCAAAAGGAAGACCTTCTGTTAAATACTTTCAATGAAACAGCTGAAATTTATATTATATAAAGTGATACATCCAGTCATAATTTCACATTAAATATTTTCCATAAGGTAAAGATTTAACCTCTGTTTTATCCAGTACAGGACATATCTCTTCCTAGTAGACAAAGAGCATATACCCACAAGAGATTATGAAAACCAAGGATTCATGCTTATCCATCATCTAAGCATGATCCAAGGAAGAGACAAAAAGCACAGAAATTTTCAGCCCATACTATCCAGAAACAGATTATTTAAAATTATTTAGGCATGGTTTCCTTGCAGGTCTTTGTTCAAATATTATTTTTTATTTGGCATATTTACATTCCAAGTAAGACTGCGGGTTACAAGCTGATTGCCATAAACTGCTGCTGCTGAAAGGACCATGCTGGCCCTCTCCCTTATTAGCTCTTCCCACCAGTTATTTCTGTCACCTTCCCTCCTGCTGCAGCTAGCGCTCTTGCAAGCATGTACAGGGCACCAGAATAGTGAACAAATGTACTAAGTGACAAATCTCCCCTTTTTCCACCCACAAAAAGACTCARCGTACAAGAAGCCAGCAGCAGCATAAGACAAGGGAGCAAGAGGACAGGCAAGCAGAGGGAGATGGCACAGAAAGTCTGGTCATTTCAGCAATAGTGCAGATGACCTCTCAAGGTGGGTCAGCACCGATACAGAGAGGGTATGTTTGCAAAATACAAGGCCAAATTAGCACGTAACTACAAAACGTCTTGCTCCTCAGACTTCCAAGCACCCCTGCATTAACTTGCTAAAGAGGGAAATTTCTTTTCTTAATTCTATCAGAGCAACATAGGTGAATAGTGATTACTCTAAATTTTGTATTATAGGCACTGTTATATATTAGTTTTGCAAACTCTTCCTGATACAAGATACATATTCCACTGCTTCATAGTTTTGTCAGGCAAAGTGATCAGATTGACATTTTTACATACCAACTGGCTCTACCTCCTGCTGAAAAGTTCAGCCAACCACTTTTATGAAAGATGTTAGGAGAAGSTTTTGCCCACAAACTATATTCTAGCAGCTTTACCTTTGAGAAGCTCTAACATGCCCAAATTTTAAAGCAGGCTAGTGGAATTTAGTTCCCTGTTTAAAAATATATTCTTTTTGCTATCTTTTTAAATAAAATCTAGCATTGGCCATGCTGTTAGGCTTTAGAAAGGAAGTAACAACTAGTTCATATACAGATGGGTAAAACTGAGCTGAACAGCATAAATTCACAGAATCGGTATTACTGTCTCCTTGGAGCTCAAATATGTGATAGGACTGTGCTTGTCCCTTTTAACCCAGGGCTATAAAAGAAAGACAAATATTTAACTCCAGTTGGGGACTGGGCCACCAACATGTTAGGAACAGAGACTACCATCTCTTCTGTGGTCTTGGTAATTTCCTACCCATAGAAGAAAGTATACTGATTTCATTGCACAGATGACAACAATCACAGAAAGACAAGAAATGAAGAATTTCTATCTGAATCCAGCAAAACAGATGCAATGCTGAGATGAAGGAGAAATTGTGATTGGACTAGGCTAGGCACAGAACTACTTCCAATTTTACTTGTTATCCACCTCAGCAAATCCACAGAACAAAGGCGCTCACAAAGTATTAGCTGCTTACCCAGGCCCTGCCAGCCAAGGTACACTGTCCATCACTCAGTGCTACCAGTTTCTGCACAGACGAGCGATGCCATGGTGCCAGCGCTGCACAGCCCGGCTGTGGCAGGCAGGTGGGAAGGCAGAAGCAGCAAGAAGAGTGTTGGGAGAAGGAAGACTTTAAAAGTGGAATAAAGACTAAAAGTCCCACTGTGAGATCACTGACCGGCAAGATAAGCATGGGGGCATGAGTTAAAGAAGTAACAACCCACTAGCTAGGGACGGTTTGAGCAGAGAGGAAGGTAAAATGGAGTTTATATCAAAAYGCGGAAATAAATTCAGGACCTGACAGAAGAAAGCTCAGTCTGCCATGGAAGAGGAGCGCGCAAGCCGCTAGGTGCTGCGGAGCCAGCAGGCAGGCCCCATGGACACCCGTGCCCCAGGCACGCCTGAACGCCGGGCGCCGTGAGCCACGTCTTCGCATTACACAACTGTTGCCGTAATACATGGCACGAGAAAGCTGCTATTTCATGCAAAAGGCTCATTGATCTTAGCGAGCCGCTAACGGCGCCAACGGCCGCGGGAGC
>NW_028186446.1:2723527-2756781 GCF_003343005.1 Rhea americana
CTCCCGCCGCCGCGACATCCGCCGCCGGCGGGAAGAGGCCGCGGCCGGGGCCGGCGGCGGCGGCAGCGCCGCGTTCCCGCGTGCGGCGGCTACGAGGGGCTGCGGGCCCCGGCGGGAACGCGGAGGATGCCGCTGGGGCTGAAGCCCACGTGCAGCGTGTGCCGCAGCACCTCCTCCTCCATGTGGAAGAAGGGCGGCCAAGGCGAGATCCTCTGCAACAACTGCACGGCCCGCTCCGCGCCGCCCGGGCCTGGCGCCTTCGCCACCACCTCGGCCGCCGCCCAGCACAGCAACGGCGGCGGCGGCGGCGGCAAGCAGGTGAGGCCGCGGCGCCGGCCGCGAGGGAGGGCGCCCGGGCCGGGCCGAGCCGAGCCGAGCCGAGCCGGGCCGGGCCAGCCCCGCGGCGCCTGTCCTACCTCCGCCCTCCTCCCCCCTTCTCTGCATCCTAGAGCAAGCAGGAAATCCACCGGCGGTCTGCGCGGCTGCGGAACACCAAGTACAAGTCAGCCCCTGCTGCGGAGAAGAAGGTTTCCACGAAAGGCAAAGGGAGGAGGCACATTTTCAAGTTAAAAAATGTAAGGCGGTGCGTGGCTTCCCCTGCCGCTCGCGGGTGGGGCGCGAAGGAGCGGGCTGCAGTGCCTCTTGCGGGCGGCGGCGCGGCGAGCCGGAGCTGTGGAAACGCTCCTTGCCCCGGAGCAGCGCTGCCGCAGCGCAGCCCCCGGCCGGGCCCGCCTCCCGCCCGCGGGATCGCGCTGCCTGACCCCGTCGTGCAGGATTTGGCAGCTCCGGCCGCAAAACCGGCGTTAAACCTGCGGAGCAAGTGGCTGTGATGTCGGGGCCAGAGTTGAGTTGTATTCGTGAGCGGCCCGGGTGAGCCTGCCTTCCCGATCCGCTGCGAACTCAGGTCCCGAGCGGAGGGAAATCAGGACGGCCCCCGTCCTTCAGCCACGCTTCTTAAGCGAAGGAGGGTTTTTTGTAAAMTACAAAACCAGTGATGTGAATTTAGTATTAGTCTTTCTGTTTTAAGTCTTGAGAATGAAAATGTTAATTATTTGAATTTTTAAAGTACAAATATTTTAAATGTTTGCACTCGTTTATTTCCTAATTTCCATCAGTATGCCTTCTTTCTAAACGGAGAAAAAAAGAAAAGGAATTAACATTACATGCCRTGTTTGTGCTAACACTGTTGACCTTCTGTTTCTGTGTTGTTTCCTTAGCCCATTAAGGCTCCTGAATCTGTATCCACTATAATTACAGCAGAATCAATCTTTTATAAGGTATGGTTTATGCAAGTCCATTTGAAAAATGGATCTTGCTGTTTCTATTTCCAATTTCAAAAGTTAATGCAAATAATGAAAGCGCTAAGGAAGTATTTACAGAAACTGTTTTTTCTTTCCTAGCAATATATGTAGTATTTTGTTCTGGTTTATGGCACTGCCATTGAGGCTTGTAAGGTAGCTTATTCCAGTAGTTATTATTGTCTCATTTTTTAGTTCTAAGAAGATGCGTGTCATTGCGTTAGTAATTAATGCCATCAAGATTTTTTAAATTACATTTGCTTAAATKAATGAGTAAATGAAAATTCTTAACTTTCACTGTGCTGATACCAAGCAAAACTGACCATAGCTGATGATAACTTAAATGTATGTGATGTTTTCTATTTTAAACACATATAGTAGTGCAGGTGGTAGGTTGCCCTGCCTTAACATCTGAACTTGCTCCGCTCTCAAAGCTGCGTGCAAGCAGTCTCAGGCAGCCAGGAAACAGGATCTGTCAAACGTTCCAAGGAAAGCAGAAGCTGGTCGCCTTCTCACATTTCATGTTGTAGAGCATTTTTAGCAGCACCCAAGATGTTAGTGTTTTGAAGTTCTGAAATTTGCTTTCCAGTAGAATAACCAACCTTTTGAGACCTTTTTCCCCAAGAAGAAAACAGTCAGGATAGCCAGAAGCCAAATGCTGGAAAAACACTTGAGAAGTGGGGGACCGAGTTTCCTTATACTCACTAGAGACCTGATGCTGCATGCCACACTTGCCAGTTGAATTTCTATTTTGCTGTTGCTTGCTTTGGAAGAGAATTGGTATCTTTTCTTGTGTTTTTTGTTTTTATCAGAAATTCCTGAGAATTATTGCAGAAGCTCTATCTAACCTKTATGCAAAACATGTCTGTTTTTATACTTTGATGCTTTTTGTGAAAGGTAACTRGTTGTCTTTTTGTTTGTGTGTTCTTTTTTTCCATTTTAAGAACAAAACTCTGCTGTATGATTCATRGCAAACACTATTCTTCATGGTGCAAACACTGCCTTGTGCTGTGTGACGCTACTGTAACATGAACTGCTGCTGCCATTGTTGTGCAGCATCATGCACATTACAGAGCGCCATGTAAAATGGTTGAGCCTTGGCAATAGCAGGATGTGGGTCTGTGTTTTGGGACTTGATTGCGCACAGATGGGTACACTCGTCTTCATATGCAAAAAACTACTTTTCCWGTACACACAGCTTATTGCTGTTACTATTTCTAGATGGCATCAGACTCGCTGCTCTACCTCTGACAGAATGAAACCGTTGCCATTGCCACCCTGCAGACAGGAGGCATAACAGTCCACAGAGAGGGAAGGAGTGGAACAGCTGAGCCATCTGTTTCTTTGAAGATAGATGAGGCCAGGTTGCTTCTGCCGTGGCACTTTGAGCCCACAGTAGACCATGTGGAACTGCCTGTTTGGTTTCAGAAGCTATTCTGCGACCAAATGCAGACTGCTAGACATTAGGTAATTGTGCATAAGCTGTGCTCATGGCTCTGTAGATGAGACAGCACTTGATACAAGGTGACACCACCTTCCCTTTGCATGTAGCTGAATTAAGATGGTCTTTTGAGACTGGGGTAGCTTGAGATAATATAAGATACTCAGTGTGAAGCTTCTAAAATCAGATTGCTTTATTTATTTATCATTTGTATGTTTTCTAGGGTGTGTACTATCAAATTGGAGATGTTGTTTCAGTGGTTGATGAGCAGGATGGAAAAACATACTATGCTCAGATCCGTGGGTTTATTCAGGACCAATACTGTGAAAAGAGCGCTGCACTAACCTGGCTCATTCCAACACAAGCCAGCCCCAAAGATTGTTTTGATGCTGCATCTTATATCATAGGTAATCTCTAAGCCATCACCTTCTGCAACTTTGTCGTGCCTCAGCTGATGCAGAGTTGTAATTTTTAAATKAACTTTTTTTAATTTGTCAAAATCATTTATATAATTGCCACATTTTTAGATCCTAATCCTGTAAATATTTATCTCACTTGAGTAACATTTTATATGTGCATGTTTTTGTGTGTGTATATATACATATATATACATATATATATATATATGTATGTATGTGTGTGTAAGTGGTACTACTACAATGAGTGGTATTATTTACTTATGTGTGCTTACAAGCACACTTACAGTCTTGCTACTTTGAGGATCAAATTATTCCTCCATAGCTAGAATCAAAGTTGTTACAGTATAAACCTGATATAGTAGGCAAGCTGTTTCTTTTAAAGTGATCTGAATTAGCTAGTCTTCATCCTGGGTACTTAGAATGGATAGAATGTAAGCACTAGCATAGCAAGTGCTCTATAACTGATTATAAAATTACTAATATTTTGGGAAAATCAGTTTGACAGGCAGGCCTTCAAAAACAAATGCTTCAAAAAGAAAAGAAAATAGTACTGAGAAGAAATGTAGAGGTTTCTTACATAGTAYTTGAGGCTACTTTGCTGGCAATGTCATTGATTGAAATAGCATATTCTGTGAGGGATTTCGGCTGTTGTTGCATATTACATAGTTCTTGGATGCTCCAGTTTCAAGCCTTTGAATTTTGACTTTGGGGATTATTTGTTTCTTCCTAGGACCAGAAGAAGATCTCCCAAGGAAAATGGAATATTTGGAATTTGTTTGTCACGCACCCTCAGAATATTTCAAATCTCGATCATCTCCCTTCCCTACTGTTCCTACAAGACCAGAGAAAGGCTATATATGGACTCATGTGGGACCTACTCCAGCAATCTCCATTAAAGAAACTGTTACCAATAACTTATAATTTTTTTAAAAAGGAATACTCTGGACTAGTTATTTTGGGTGTATTCTCAGGTCTGTGAACCCCATACAAGAAGTTTTAAAAAAATTATAAAAGGTTCAGGTTACTTCATGGACTGTGGTACTTATTTTAAGTTACATCAGATCTTTAAAGTGGAAGTTCTCTTTCTGTTTGATGTGTTTTTTCCATGTTTCATTCTTCAGTTATTGTTGCTCAGCTACAAATTTTATCTTCCAGTTCAGTAAGGATATGAATGACTTAAAGTTGCCTTTAATGTTGTTATTTTCTAACTTATTTCCAGTAAATGAGTTACAATCCATACTTCTAATCATCCAGCGCTTTATTTACTTCTTTAACATAGTTTACTATGACTGTAATTTGTGGGTTTTTTCCTAAAAATAACTTAAGACTAGTTTCAAATAAACACTTTTGAGGCTCTAAACTTGAGCAGTGATGCAGTTAAGCTTTCTGTTGCACTAGAGAGAAGTGATCTCCTTTGATATTTGTTCTTTAAACTAGAATCTGTTTTCATAGCGGTATGTACAATATGGCTGTGGTCTGTTCAGCTGTCCTCTTTTAAAGGAAGTTTGTTCAGCTGAATCTAAAAAATGTGTACCTATGTAGCTTTCTGCTGAACTTTATTTACACTTGGGGATATATTTCTTATTAAGATGGACACAAATTAAAGAACTAATGTTCTTTGACTGTACTGTCCTGGCCTCCTTGTGGCAGAAATGCATCTTATTTCCAGAGCAAGCCAATACTGACACGATTTGAGTTCAGTGTTGTTGCTACCTGTGTGTTAGCTTAGCCTCTTAAATTTGAGTTCARATTCTTTTTTCCATCTTTGCAGTTAATGATGGTTAAAATAAAACAAAATAAAATAAAAGCTAGACTAAAAAATATAGTTGCTAAGGAAAGACTAATACTATACTTTGATAGTCTCAGTATATGGATGAAAATATTTCAATAGAAAAACTTGGAAAATACTAGAGCTTATATAAAGGTATGCCATTGAATAGAAACCATATAGTTCACATTAAAGTTTTATGCACTAAACATTTTACAAGCCAAATAGATCAAAACACTATAAGGTGTGCTTAGATGATCCAAACTCCCTGTGTTTAGTGTTTCCTGCTGCCCATGTAGCGTAAGAGATGTGTGGAATACAGATCCTCCAAACATGGTCTTATAGTTAGCTTTACAGATCTTATCAGCTTTTTTGACTTACGTATCCATAGCACTCAAAACTCACAAATCAACTTGATTGTGTGAAAGTCTGTAAAAATTGCACTAGAGTTATGTTTTAACATCATGGAAAGCTTTGATTTACTTTGRAATACMTGTTGAAAGTGTCTCGATTACTGATGATGTTTAATCATCAGTAATTTTCTAGGTCTCAGTATCAGTATCTGGTTCCTGCTGTCAGGAACCAGATACATCTGCTTCAGCTTGCTGCCTCAGTTCTCCCCTCTTCAAGTACAACAAAGAATATTCAACCTTAAGGGAATAAATGCTGAATTTAAGGGATTCTGTCAATAGCTCAAAATGTCTCGGGTTGCCTTAGAGGTGTCTAGTTCAAGTGGCCRTAACTATTATCAAGTGGCCTGAGGAGTTTTCAGAAAGTAGGGATCATGCTACATCCTTCATACCTTCAAAATGTAAGAAAGCAATTGGTAGCACTTTTATTTTGCTAATAAAGAGTTAAATCTCATATAACTTTAGTTGCTACAGACATTTCAGATATACACATTCATGTTCAGAATGTTACAGTAATGGTGACAGGTGAAGGTGACTTCACTCYGGGCCTTCAGACCTAGGTGTCCGTTCTCCGCTTCCTTTTGATTTTTGTGTAGCTGATACTTCTTAATTTAATTAAGAAGAATCAGAAAGTAAAAATAATGATTCTTAAAATATATTTACAGTAATCAGAGTGACCCCCCCCCCAAATGTTTTGTCTCCTCTCCTTACTCTGCAGTCTGCAAGCTTTTCACATGGGATTCTCTCATTATTCCTCATCTTTAGTAACTCTGAGTTGCATTTTTGTTAATAAATGTGACATCATTCATGAGAGTGACCCTAAACCTTGTGGTCACACCATCTCATCAGCAAGGTAACATATTTTATAGATTAGCATAGTACATTATGGCACACACACCCTACTCCTCCCCCATCCTTTTAATACCTATTTCTACAATAGGTTCTGTTGTCTTGTTCTAAGACCATTTTTTGTCTATAAGAAGATTTATACAAAAATGCATCCTGTAATCTCTGCCAGCATGTGTGATTTGTCTGAACTGACATGCACCTTCCTTTAGTACAGGAATGAAAGAAAAGCGCTTAATGGTACGTCATCAACTAACAGCAAAGTAAAGAAGAATAGCATAGCAATGTGTATGTAAAGCTTCCATGCTGCCAGAATATAATTCACAGAGGCATGATCCTTTGTGGATTGTCTTTCAAGCTCAGTTACCATCTTCATCAAATCCTTGTAGGAAGAGGAGAGAGGAAAAAAGTGCTTATGTTCATTTTTGCTTTTTTGGGGGGTTCTACAATTTACACAAAATTTAAAGTCCTTGCTATTTGCCCTTATTTAGAGATAAATGATAAATAAAATAGACAATTTAGAGAAATGTCAATGTGTGATTTGCAGTTTTTGAAGTTTCAGTTTCTCAGAATAACTGGAATTCCRTATTAATGATGAGGGGAAAGTCATAAACCTTCTCCAGCAGGGACAATAACTGCTTATTAAGTCCTCATGATGGCAAATTTTTTTTTAGGCAGTGGACCACAACCAATTAATGGTAGTGAGAAAGAATATTAAGAAAAAAAATATTACTGGGGGAAGTAATATTCCCGTACTGCTCCACTACTTTCCTTGGAGACCGGGGTACTTTATAACTGGAGTCTATTTGGGATTTGCCATGGGTTCTCACATGTTTAGATGCACATACTCCCCTCTAACTACAACMAAAAGAGCAGGCAACAGTAGCACCCCTTATATCTAGAAATTCATGGCAGCTTACAATCATCAGCAGTGAAATATGAGTAGTTTGGAAATCACTRTTGTATTTTCATAGCAAAGTGAAATATCCACCTGCTTTTGCAGATAAAAAGTGTACCTTGTTATTTGCTTCACCATTCTGTATTTAAAAATTGGGGTGGGGGGGGGAGAGGTTTGCCTTTCTACAGAACAGGCCTAAGAAAGTGGCCAGTTTTGCAGATAGGCAGATCTCAGCATCTTCCCATGTCAAATAGCAGTTCATACTGAGAGAGCTGCCTGCCTGCAGGATTGGGGAACCCTATGTTAGACATGAAGTTTGAAAGTTTAAGCAAAAAAGATGGTAGCGAGATAATGTCTTTAAAAAGCATGCCATATAAATGTTTTACTTACCAGAGCAAAGAACAGGATTCCAAATACAGCATATATAACCTGGAGCTTCTGTAAGAAAAGGCAACAATTTGTAACCACTGCCACTATGAAATGAAAGCTAGAATACAATAAAAAGTGACATCCCTCAYTGTATTTAAATCAATAGCAGCATTAAATCTAAGAAAGGCATAATCTGGTCAGTTAAAAAAGATACAGCAAAGATAAGACTATCAAATGATGTAGTAAAGTAGAAACTTTAGAAACCTATCTAACCACCCAGTCTTACTATTTATTAAGAATGAAATAGGAAACAATCAATCACACTGAAAAAAGGCTAATGAGCAGTTGATTAAACATAAAACTTGCCATCTAAACATTTTTGCCACTTTCCTCACTACGTAAAAAGGACTTTAATAGAGAAAAGGACTTCTGCATTTAAACATGTTTATGGCATTTAATGCAGTATCATARGAAGCTACTGATACTACCCAATGCAGATATAGTGATTATAGGTACTGTATAAAATAAACTAACGCATAGCAGTGAATCTCACAAGCACACATCAAGTAAACCACTTACAGATGAATTTATAAGTAAATGAACAACTGCTCCAATAATCAGCAGGTTGCTTGATATGACTGACATGTTCATGCTTGTCAGGGTTTTCTGAGGACAGCAAACACAGTAAGAGCGTCTGTAGTTGCCATTGGCCAACACATCTTTGACTTAAAAAAAAATTACATGTTGCTCAGGGCTGATGATTAATAAACTAACATTAATGGCATACAGTAACAATAAATCCTGAGATTACTACTGCCAGTTTAGCCTTCTGCTCCCCTTKCTGGTCTGTTAATAAGCTAAATAATTCTCTAAAACACATTTAATTAATTTCCAACTCTGTGAAGGGTCTATTTTTGCCAGCTTCCTAAACTGACTTCCAACTGCTGCTGCTGTCCTATTGATACTCATCAACATTTCTGAGTGATGCTCTAAGGGAAGAACAACTAAATGGTAATAAGTTCATGAGTAACATCAGACTACCCTCCACCTATGCACATTTGGATTCTCTCACCCTTACTATAGCACACCTGTACAGAGGAAAATGAAACTGGTATAGAGATGTGCAGAAACACAGGATCACATTTAGTACCACAGTTCTTAGGTCAGACTGTTCTCAGCTTTTTCACTTACCTTTTTTTTTAAAAAAGTATGAGCRTTGCTAGTCTTGGTGAGGCAAACAAAGCTAGTAGACATAATGGCAAGACATTGAGTGACTCAAAAGGATAAGACAGATATAAAAATGTCATTAAAATCATGAAAACATAGATTTTGTTACATAATCCATTAATGGTACTTACTTTTGTCATCAGAGCAAGTACAATCAGTAACAGGGTTGCAAATGCAGTTATTCCTCCAACTTGCATTAAAGTTGTATCATGGGAACTAAGACATAAGATGCAGTTTATTATCTAAAAGTGCTCAAGAAGAATGCAAGATAGCAAAATAAAAATACTTAAAAGACTTACTCTGAAATAATTCCAAGTATTATACTTCCGATTACTGTCTAAGAAGACAAAAAGGATCTTTTCAGAGAGTTATAGAACAACCTGCCTTAATAAACACTAAGTATTTTTATTTTAGTTCTTGATTATARTGGAATGTGCTAAAAATACTCCAAATTGGGCAGGATTCTGGTGGTAAGGTCCATAAATCTTTTATTAAATCATTATAACTTTATATGTAAAGTATGTGAACAATTTCACTGTCCTGTTTCTTCACCATTCATAATATCAACCAGTAACATAGGAATAATGAATGATTTTCCACAGAGCATTTTATGTCTATATCGCTAACATCACTGAAAGAATGGGACGTCTGAGAGCAATTTCTCTTTCTAAGGACTTCTTCTATTAGGAAAATGGAGGACAAAAGGAAGACTTACGAAATGGACTTAACAACAGAAGGGATAACATAGGATCCCATAGGGGCAGGATTTGATGGCCTGCAGCTGAATGATCTGAGCTCACCCAATACTATACTGTCTTTTCCCGTTTTCACCTCTACTCTCCTATGCCAAAATTTAGGYAGGTTCATTTTTGCATCCTCGTACTGTGAATGGATACACTACTGCTACATTTATTGCTTTGTGTTGAGCTTCAGAGCTTTTTGAACAGACTTTTATTTTTAGTTCTRAAGATGGAACATGTAGMTAAGACCTAAAGTTACTAATGTATTGAGCAATGCACAGAACATCTGCAGTATGCTCTGAGGTCTTAGGGTTTCATCCACCTGTAGCAAGAAAATATCATTTTTGTAATTGCAGGAAATCAGTWTTATTCAGTACCTTTGCCTTGCAGAACAGAAAAAAAAAAGTTTTCAAGAGAGAAGTAAGGCAGACACTTTTTTCAGAACAAAGTTTTGACTAAGGTGAATGTTTACTTTTGTGTCTATATAGGAGGAATAAAAGAGCTTGAAAAGGAAAAATCATGGACTGCAACAATATACTTACCCCTAAGAAGGTGTAAGTGGCATTCTCTAAAATAATTTTGTTGTAAATTGTATGCAGGATAATAACAGCAACACTTGTCCCATTTTAAAAAAAGGAAAAAAAAGCAAATAAAACATTTTTAGTGACTGATAATTCAAGCAAATATAGCAAATAAGTAAAATGTTTTATTGTTGAAAGGAAAACATTCAGATTTCAAATGTCTACTAAATATTCTATTACCTATTCAATATATTTTTATGTTATAAAAGTGGAATCTTTGTTATACAAAGTCATACTAGTTGAAATAAAGAAATGACTCACTTGGGAGATATATGCATAAATCATTTAGCTAAATGGGTTATTTGTTCTCAGGTATTTGTCATATATTTGTAGGTACATTAAAACCATAGTTGGGGTGCAAACTAAACAATTTTTTTACTTCTAACCTGCCCAAGTGATCATCATTGAAGATTTGAAGATTTGTATTAGAAGGCTGGACTAAAGGGAAAAACACAGATTAAAAACACAGGGCCAGCTTTTCCAGAAGATGTTATTTATACCTATGAACTTTCTGATAAGCAGTATACCAGCATACCCAGGGTTTTTACATTTTAACAAAGGTCTTTTTTCTTCTGCTGCTTTTCCTGTACCTCTGCATCTCATTCCAACACCTGAGCACTGTGAATAGAGCTACGCAGCCCAGCACTGGCAGCCTTCAGCAGGCAGGATGGGAGCCAGCTGCAGAATGGGAGCCAGTTTACAGATCCTGCCTTAGAAAGAGCAGTTTATTTTAGCAGTTTCTTTTCTTTTCCCTCCTCTCCTCTCCCTGTCCAATAAGCCCCAGCAGTTAGGTTTTCCTTATCTTACATTCAACTCCTCACCAAGTGTAGCAGTGAGAGCTAATGGATCATGCGCAGTCCTGATCTTGCAGAGAAGCTAAAATGTCTGCAATTGGTACGACAGACTAGCACACACCACTTCAACTTTTTCCAACTATTTCAAGTATTGGCTTGAGTGAAAAGCACTTTCAAAAGACAATGAAAAACCTAACAGTCACTAAATGGAAGATTACTTTATAGTTTTCAGCATACAGTGCAAGGTATATACCTATTTTCTACCCTCATATTGCAATTCCGGCCTTCAATGGAGAAAAAAGGATATTGAATAAGAGTTGAAGAGAAGAGAAAGTGGACAAGAAATAAGTTTGTTTCCTTCTCATGCCATAATCCTACCAACCAACAAAAACAAAAGAGGTAGGAAGAGAAGTAGCAGAATACTGATCTGATCCGCTCTGGGAAAGGTACCAAGTGGTACTGTTAATAAGCTCTCAGTTCATAACATTTACCTGAACTAGTAGTCTGGTGCATCACTTCCAGGTACTTACATGGGTGCAAGAAAAAGCCACAAATACTTCTGCAGCTTCCAGATTACTCTGGTCCTAGGGAAGGACAAAGCTGTAGTTACAGCATCCTACATATAAATATATGTAAATATATACATAAATACATACATCTCAGCCTGACCACCGACTCCAAAGCATTGCCAGAATTTAATTGAATAAAAACTATCCCTTATCYCCCTCTGTGCTCAGTATAATTTTCCTGAGATTTCTTTGAATGCTTCTCAAACCCAAAATGCTCTCCTCACATCCACAGTTCCCAGAGTGCCAGTAAACACTTAGTGATGACTGAGTGATGAACAGTAACAGACAAATAACAGTGATGAACAGTAACATTTTTTTATGTTGAACAAGGTATATAGCATGATTTATCATGCCTAGATTACAAAATCTGTGCCAGTGATCATCTCCGATGCTGTCTGGAGCCTTTGTGCTAAACGTGAAAAGGTTTACGCAGAGGGAGTGCTCTTCCTTCCACATTTAGAATGCCCATCTAACGTCCATTCAACAGATTTGTGGGCAGTCTTATTTCCCTTACAATGCTGAAACAGTGAGGAGATGAAAAACAGCTGTTTCCTTCTAGAGACAGACAGCCATTCTCTGCTTTTATAACATTTTCACTAGCAAATACACATAGTTCTTACATCTCAGAAACCTATAAAAGAACACCAGTCACCTTCCTCAGAGCTGCATATCTGCTATGCATGAGGCCATGTAGTCATAACAGCAATCTGTATTGTCCAATTCATGCAAAACAAGCAGGCTCCAATCTGTTTTGGTGTAAAGCAGCCCCTCGTATTTTCCCTTTTTTTAACCTGTTAGCTATTTGCTTGAACTTCTGGATCTCARTCTTCTAGCTACAAAGGAAAAAAGYACTCCAAACCTGTGTTCCTCTGAGAAGTGTGCTGCAARGAAACTGCAAGAGYACAAATTGGTCAAATAGCACTGTGGCTGTGACCAGCTATTACACAACTGTAGAATAATGAGATCTCATTTCCCTGTATTTCCCATATGACTGTGTTAGGGGAAGACACACTCCAGGCACTTACTTAAACTTACCAGCATATAAGTCCCACTGATATAGCTAGATGAAATGTGGTAAAACAATACACTTTCATGCTGAAACCTGAAGAATGTAGACAATGTTATTTCATCAATATAGTAAGACTCATGTATAAAACCATACTATGCCAAGAATAAATGCTGAAAGGGTGAAATGTCTCTGTCTTTCTTTTTAAAAGTCAGAATTGTCTARCAGAAGAAGACACAGTGACTCCAAAAGGTGCTAGCTGTGGATGAATTTCTCATTCAGCAGGTGTGTATACAACATACATGTGGTTGTGGAGTGTGGCTTCTGATATCTCTGTTATCTTAACATGGYTGATGTTTAGCCAACAACTGTAGAATGGATTTTAAGGCCCTATATTTACTTYGACATTTTGCTTAATTCTAAATAGTCAGAAATTGGCTTCCTGGTCTTTGCTAAGCTTTAGCTAGGGTATACTACTTCCTCGCTTGCTGCTGTGCTTGACCTACGTTGTCAGGATGAGATTCAGTCATACACCGTGATAAAGTCTTGATGCACACATAAATCAGGAGCTGAGTATCTATGCCTAATGTTCCTTTGAGTTAGTGCATATTTTAGTCTTTATATTTACAATGTATATTATACAAGGAACAAAGATCACTTTTATTGTGRTTGCTGCTATATTGTGCCTAATGATTAACAAAGGCCTTAATGGCCTTACAGAAGTGAGAATAAAAATACAAATAGATGTAGTACTGTAGTTTCATCTAATACCTTACGGAATATGAAAGATATACAAATAAAGTATAGTTTTTACCTATTACCATCCAGACAGAACTGGTACATCTCTTAGCTAAATGAATCCATCTCTCCAGAACTATGGAAATAACTCAAACTAGACATCTGTTTGACTCTTAACTAGGCATGCACTTATCGAACTTTGAGCACAGGTCTGTTTTACAAACAGACCTGCTCTTAAGTGTGAGCCAGAAATACTCATTTTCATAGGCAGGTTAGATCAAACACAAGATAAAATAGAGTGGTATGTGAAGACTGGATTTAAGATTTTGGGAATCTTTGGATTAGAARCACAGCCAAAGGGTATGTACAGAGTATCATCAAAGGATGACTACAAGGGCAAGGTGTTATTCCAGTGGAAATATTCAAAAATAGTAATGATTTGGTATTTGGTATACATCTCCCCTTCCAACTAAGGCTCAGCTAAAGAGACTAAAAGTACACTTGCTGTCTACATGGCATTGACCAGAACTCTGCAAGCAAGAGTGCAAGCAGTACATATGGAGCATATACCATATATACATGAACACATCTAGGAAAATGAACATGCTCTCACAAGCCTAAATGCTTTTATTTTGAACAATAAAGACAATTTTGTACAGAATCCTGCAACAGTTCACAGCAGAATATTGTACTGGTGCTTCTCCCTTTCTCTCTCTTTCACACAAACTCACACAGTCACACTTACTTACCTTCAGGAATATGATACATATTATTTTTTTGACCATTTCTAGTTGAAAATTCAGACATTGCCATGCCATCTAGAGACTCCCTATTGCACATACTCTGGGCTGATGGGGAATTCCTGCTTGCTGGTGGTCCTCTGTGTTGTTGCATTTGGTCTACAGCTTCAGAGAGTTCCTCTCTCTTTGGTGGCATGGGTTTGCAAACTTGAGAGTCTTCACTGACAATAACAACTTCCTCACGGGCAACAACAGCTTGAGGAGATTCATACATCCTCATGAAATCCTGAAGAACTTGGATGTCTGTTAAATGAAAAAATAAGTATAACTAGAACTGAATGGTAGATATGAAGGTGGCTTCTATCTGAAAACATCCCAAATATAACATCCTGCGCACTGACCCTGTAACTGACCCAGAAAAGCACACCCAAGTATCTATTTGCATACCAATTGCAATTTGGCACTCCATCAAAACCTTCTGAACCCTTTTGTTCACAGAGAACATGGGAAGAGTATCTCACCTCTCTCAGGAAGTGATTAAATATTACATTCTAGKTTTTTTTTCAGATGCAAATCTCCTTCCAGAAGTTCCTGCTTGCCACCACACCCCCAGCCTACATTTGTGGTCCCTATTCCCACTTCTTTGCTGAAGATCATCACTTTTCAGCCATATCAATTTAGTCTTTTTTTGTAACCAGATCTCTTAACTGCTCCAGGATCAAAACACACATGCATTTTTTTCTTAACACAGATCTTCCTCTAGGTGAGATCAACAGCCAAGTTTTCTGTTTGTCTTCAGGATGTCARACTTACATAATCCTCTCTAGGGTATGTAGGATCTTTTATACAGATGTTATACAGATCTTAAAGAGCCCTTTCTTTCTGAAAAGATCCTACATTTTGATAAGATCACAACATAAGACAGCTTGTGACCAGGCAGCTGAAATACATAAGCAGAATTTGGGAACCTCTTAGCTCTCAAACTCTCAAATTTCAGCAGTCCGCTAAGAATAAAATACTCTGTCCTGCCATGTTCATCAAGCTGCCTCTCTCCAGAAAATGCATTTCCCACACTACGGGAGTCCACGCATTGAATTTTCCAGTTACCTTTCCTCAAGCATTTAGTGCATCGCAGAATGACAGTGTTGTTCTGGTGGGTTTCAGAAGGACTGCTCTTTTCTGCTTCCAGTAGACGTAYGTAGTATGTCAAGAGAGGTTCCCTCTCTGCTCTTTTGATGAGTTGCTCCTTCTGGCAGGTTTTCTCTGACTGAAAGTGTCTTTCTTTCATACTGGCTTTAGTTCTCAGCTGGCTCCTTTCGTCCAAGTTATCTTTCACCTTCCAAAATATCATAAAGAAAACAATGAGAGACTCTTCACTCCAGAGCAAGAATCTTCTTACAGTGTCAAAATGAAAGACCAAGGGAAAGCTTTGTCAATATTTCTCAAAAAGCAAGATCTTTATCTAGGAGAGCTTGGTGATCTGTATGCACCTAYGAATTCAGTACAGGATGGGTAAGCTAGCTGTAAAGTCCGACTGCATAAAATAGTCACGGTATATGGTATGTACTTAAAAGTCAAATACACATTCACTAGATCAGCAACAGTTAGAGACAAATAACAGTAATTAAAGCTTACTCAAAAACTTACCTTTCTTAATCCCTTCCTTATAACCAAGGTGGGTGGTGGTTGGATGTGTGAGACAAAGCCAGCTAGAGATGTCAGCAGGTTAGGTACCCTTTCACTGGACAAACAGCCTTCTCCTTCACTCTCCAAGCTCTCTTCAATCTTTATATATACATACATATATATATATATATATATATATATATATATAGCTTAGGAATAGACTGCAGCTAGGTAAGATAAAGGATTTTTCCAGCTTCTTGTCCTTTTACTTTTACACATAAGCCGTATGTGCTGCAGACACAATTGGGCAAGATGAAACTGAAAGCAACCAAGTCTTRCCTACCACCACCCTGTACAAAGTCTAGAGATCTGGGATTCGGCTTAATGACTCCCTTGGAGAGATCAGCAGAAATGGTATGATTGGGAAACAAAAATATCCATAAAAAGCTACACTTACTGGAAAAGTCTGTGGGATGATTACAGACAGTTATAATGAAAGGTCCTTCTGTAGGCTCTGAAGCCAAACATGCCCTTTGTAATGGCCTGCCACTAACGATGGCCAAGTTTGAGGCCTTGAGAAAAGGAATTGAGAAGTTCACCTCGGGGAAAGGTATTAAGAACTGGGTAATTACAGTGTTATTTTCAGAAACACTCTTACAGTTCAGCGATGCATGCTTACGAATCCTCAGTAGACTGAACCTGTTTGAACCTATGTAAACCAAATATCCTGGAGCACAGAGTTCCCCAGCTGAACTRTATGGTGTGGGAAAAGAAACAAACTCCTTTGGTTTGGTTTGAACTTGCAGTTTGCTAGCTTTCTTTGACATCTGCTTCTTCTTGAAGTGGAATAGGCAACAAAGGCCCCTCTGCAATTTACCCTCTCCCTGCTTCTCATGAGCTGTCATATCCCCACTCACATTCCCTTTCTAGAACTGTAAGTCCTAGCCTACTTTGTCAGTTATTGCACAGAAGCCTTTGAGCATTCTTGTTGCCCTCCCCAAATCTTTGTGAGTTTTAGTGTATCCGTTCTGACATAGAWTCATAGAACCAGTAAGGTTGGAAGGAACCTCTRGAGATCATCTAGTCCAACCTCCCTGCTCAGCAGGGTCACCTACAGCATGTYAGACAGACAGGGTTGCATCCAGGCAGGCCTTGAAGATCTCCAGAGAAGRWGMCTCCACAACCTCTCTGGGCAACCTGGTCCAGGGCTCCATCACTCTCACAGGGAAGAAATTCCCCCTCACGCTCAGGCAGAATTTCCTGTGCTTCAATTTCTGCCCATTGCCTCTTGTCCTGTCACAYGGGACAACTGAAAAGAGTTTGTCACTGTCCCCTTGACACCCTCCCTTCAGGTACTTGTACACATTGATAAGATCCCCCCTCAGTCTTCTCTTCCCCAGGCTGAAGAGGCCCAGCTCTCGCAGCCGTTCCTCATAGGGCAGATGCTCCAGCCCTCCGATCATACGCTGGACTCTCTCCAGTAGCTCCATGTSTCTCTTGTCCTGGGGAGCCCAGAACTGGACACAGAACTCGAGATGAGGCCTCCCCAGGGCTGAGTAGAGGGGCAGGATCATTTCCCTCGACCTGCTGGCAACATTCTTCCTTATGCACCCAAGGAGACCATTGGCCTTCTTGGCCACAAGGGCACATTGCTGGCTCAYGGTCAACTTGTCCTCCACCAGCACTCCCAGCTCCTTCTCTGCAGAGCTGCTCTCCAGCAGGTCAGCCCCCAGCTTGTACTGGTGCCTAGGGTTATTTCTCCCTAGGTGCAGGACTCTGCACTTGCCCTTGTTGAACTTCAGGAGGTTCCTCTCTGCCCARCTCTCCAGCCTGTCCAGGTCTCTCTGAATGGCAGCACAGCCCTCAGRTGTGTCAGCCACTCCTCCCAGCTTGGTATCATCAGCAAACTTGCTRAGGAGGCACTCTGTCCCCTCATCCAGGTCATWGATGAAGAAGTTGAACAGGATGGGAGCCAGTACCGAGCCCTGGGGGATGCCATTAGCCACAGGCCTCCAACTGGACTCTATACCACCGATGACGACCCTCAGAGCTCTGCCTTTCAGCCAGTTCTCAATCCACCTCACTGTCCACTCATCTAACCCACACTTCCTGAGCTTATCTAGGAGGATGTGATGGGAGACAGTGTCAAAAGCCYTGCTGAAGTCAAGGTACACAACGTCCACTGCTCTGCCCTCACCTACCCAGCCAGTCATTCCATCACAGAAGGCTATCAGATTGGTTAAGCAGGATTTCYCYKTGGTGAATCCATGATGGCTACTCCTGATCACCTTCTTCTCCTCCATATGCCTGGAGGTGACATCCAGAATGAGCTGTTCCATCACCTTTCCAGGGATGGAGGTGAGGCTGACTGGCCTATAGTTGCCTGGGTCCTCCTTCTTGCCCTTTTTGAAGCCTGGAATGACATTGGCTTTCTTCTAGTCCTCAGGCACCTCTCCAGTTCCCCAGGAYCTTTCAAAGATGATGGAGAGTGGCCTGGCAACAACATCTGCCAGCTCCCTYAGTACCCGTGGGTGCATCCCATTCAGGCCCATGGATTTGTGGATGTCTAGCCTGCCCAGAAGGTCTCTAATCCTTTCCTCCTCAACCAAAGGAAAGTCTTCCCTTCTCCAGACTCTCTCCCTCACATCCAGGATTCACAAGTGCTGCCCTTAGCAGTGAAGACTGAARCAAAGAAGGCCTTCAGTAATTCTGCCTTCTCTGTATCCCTTGTCACCAGRGCCCCCGCCCCAGTCAGTAGCAGGCCCACATTTTCCCTAGTCCTCCTCTTGCTGCTGATGTATTTGAAGAAGCCCTTCCTGTTGTCCTTGACATCCCTTGCCAGACTCAATTCCAGCTGGGCCTTAGCCTTCCTCACAGCATCTCTACATACTCTGACTGCATTCCTRTAATTCTCCCGAGTAGCCTGTTCCCTCTTCCACATTCTGTGTATTTTCTTCTTCTGTTTGAATTTAGCCAAGAGCTCCTTGCTCACCCATGCAGGTCTCCTGCCCCTTTTGCTGCACTTCTTACTCATAGGGATGCACCGCTCTTGAGCTTGGAGGAAGCGATGTTTGAATATTAGCCAGCTCTCCTGGACACCCCCTTCCTTCTATGGCCTTAACCCATGAGACTCCACCAATTAGGTCTCTAGAGTAAAACCATACATAATATTCAATGGCACACATACAGAAACACTACGGGTTTACATATGACAGAATACTTTCTGAAGTGTTTCCCATTTCTTTTCTAATAATTTCTAACATTTAAATGCCTTTTGAGCAATAAGATGGTGTTTTCCTGTGGCTATCTATTAACCACAGGTTTTGATTTCTGAATATTAATAATCATTAGATCACTCAGGCCCTATCATCGTTTTTCTTTTCCCTTTAYACTTATCTACATCAAATTTAATTTGCCAAGTCCAGTCAGCAAGTTTTGTGAAGGTCTTCTGCAGTCTTTTATGATCAACCTTTGTTTTTATTAGCATTAATTGTCATCAGATTTTTCGGCTTACTTTTTCACTCCCTTTCAAAATCATTTATGCTAAACACCACAAGTCATGGGTCAGATCCCTGCAGGACTCTATTGGTGACTTTTTAAAAACTGTTAAAACCAACTGCTCATTCCAAATTTTGTTTTTCCACCTTTTAAACATTTACTTATATCAAGACCTTCCTTCTTATCCAATGGCTGCTTCGTTTCCACGAGGGGTTTTGGTGAAGAGCCTTCTCAAACGCTTTTTGGAAATAAAAGCAGACTATTGCAATCAGATTTCCCTTATCCACAGGTCTGTTGAGGCCTTCAAAAAATGCACATAGGTTTGTGAGGCAGAATTCCCCTTTCCAAAAACTATGCTTATTTRGCTAGCAAACTGGCCCAATATGGCCAATATGGCTTTTTCAGGGGTATTTTCTACTAATTTTTCTAKTGCAGACACTCAGCTCCTGGTCTGTAGGTCTCCAAGACTTCTCTGAGAGAGGCTTAAAAAGTAGGTTTTGTATTTGGCATGGTGATACACTCATGTGACTTTAACTGAGAACTTGCACTTCACAGTTAGTAGTTATTACACTGATAAAYTCCCTTAGGACAATTGACTGAAGACCAACTGGTAATGGTGACGTGTTATTGTTCATTTTGCCTATTTCTTCTACAACCTCTTCTACCAGAACTTCTCTTTGAGGCAGATCCTGTGATGAGTCTCCCACAAAGACTGGTTATGGTGTAAATGGTTGTGTGTATCTCCTCAGTTTTTCCAAATCTTTGCATGGGTACAAAAATTCATTTGCCTCCTCTGGCTTCATCTCACCTCTGCATACATTTTTTATACCTTGATCACCTACATTTCTACAGAGTCTCCAGACATTCCTCTCTGTGACTGAAGAGGGAAATTATTAATAGTTTTGATGGTTTCCTGGAAATCATTCCTCAAATTCTTTTTTGACCTGTCTGCATAACTGGGCAGGTGAAGCCATCCATTGTTACTCTATTCTCTGTTCTTGCAGCTTTTTGACCTTCCTTAGCATACTATTGCTGGAATTACTACCCTGCTTATGAGGTCAGAAGTACAGATGAAGTCCTATATCTTTCCTTTTATAATGCAAGAAATACAAATAGTACATGTTCTAGATGACGTATCATCTCTGTGAGCTATTTTAGCTAAGAGAAGAATGGCATAAACGCAGCTCAGATATGGTGCAGTTAGCATTAAGAAGTCCTCCTAGAATCCAAACAAGTAGTGAATATGCACAAGAGACTTTGCAGGAATGAGCCAACTTCAGAGGGCTAGGGCTGAACTGACACCTGAAGTTGCTCCTGTGTCCTGCACTAAGTTCTCTCTTCCATGAGATGGCACAGATACCTCACGTGCCTCTGTATGCTGCCAGSGGGTATTGGAATGCTGCTAAACTGCTTCTAGCCCTGCAATTCAACAGTCTCCTTTTCACAGTGCTGCAGTGGAGTGTGCGAAGCCTGCTGGGCTGAGCTGACATTGCACAGTATGAGCTCTAGTGTCTCTGTGCCTATGGCATTATAAGCCTCAGCAAGCCACAGACAACTGGCTGCATAAGAAAAGTAACAGAATGGAACATAAGAACCATGAAATCGGTAAAGTAAAGCTCTCAAGGACTGCTTGCGCTTAGTGAGCACTTACTTTTCAGCCCTGCACAGTGAATTAGAAAGAAAAGCATAGTGTAACCACACAATTAAATACTCCCTTATGATTCAGATAAAGAGGATGTTGAACAAAATAGTACAATGGCCCTTCAGGTATTTTTTTTGTGACTTCTAGCACTTAATATTYTTTAAAAGATAAGAATGAGGTGGACAGAGCATGTGTGTTTGCTGTGGTGGGGTGGGGGGCAATGCAAAGACCTTACAGATGGTTATATAGACTAGGGATAGAAAATCTGCATCTTCTAAGGTCTTACAGTTCTGAAGATGTTTGGGGTAACTTTAAAGTCAGGGATGTGCCACATCCCTAGGAAAAAGATTGTATTGAATATTTTGGATTCCTAACAACAAGAAACCAAGCTGGCTGAGGAGACTGAGATCAGCTCTGCCGGGTCATCTCAGGGTAACTTGAAACATAGCAAAACACRTTAAGACAAGCAATATATGACATACTGAAGAGCGCAGAGGAGAAACCCCAGAGAAACACTGCAGGAAGTGTTTACTAGCTTCCTGTCAGTGCCTGGCCCTGTGAAACCTGAGCTCATGTTTGCAAAGTYGTTTGAGTGTCTCTGATCTACAAGCAGTATATCAGCCAGTCTTGGAAAACTACTGTCATTTCCTGTCTGTGAATTTATCTCGGAGTGTCTTCTGAGTCACTCCATGGTAGAATGTGTATGTGAATGCCTCTGAGATATGTGAAAATTTAGCAAGTAGCTCAAGGGATCAGGAAGGTTGGCCAAAGAAACAGTAGAAGAATTGGACRCTACTAGTGGGCTAGATATTTCTGGGGCAGTGGAGAGAGAGAGATTCTGAAATAGAGGAAGATAACATTTCAACTTATATTCCCTTCCTGCTCTCTATTCCATTTCCTATTCTCTCTGTTCTGTATGCACTTTTGTGCATCATTTTCTTGACTACTATCCACCTGTGATTTTGCATTTGAATCAGGTTGCTTTCTTTTTTTTCCCCCATGTTGTCTATGCACAAGCATAACAGATACTGACAGTACAGAAGAGCTTCTCTGTGAAAAAGAATAAATACAGAAAGTCTTATCACAAAATAGAAGCTCTGTTACTGTGTGATGACAGTGCATCCACAGCCAGGCTGGTGTGGAAGTAAAAGATAATCAATAGTAGGAAAATTAACTCCATTTTTACTAATCACTGTCTTAAAGTAGAACAAAGGAAGTATCCCACACTTTTTATGAACTCACCAAATCCTGTCTGGCATCCCAGGATTTCAAACTGGATAGAACTGGTTAGAAGTTGCAGAATTCCAGTGGAAAATTGCATTTTCTTTGTTCTTTAACTTGGATGTACAGCTAATCAAGAGAGTGTTAGATAGTAACTATACCAATCAAAGAAATGTATACAAGTCACTCACTCATGCTAGTCAGAGAAGCCTCTGTGGGATCTGTGCATGAGACGTGTTTCTCCTGCACTGCTGGGATGTGTGCGAGAATAAAGGCTCTCTATAACCTCTACTTGTTGTAATTTAGTTTTTCTATAAAACAGGTAAAGAGAAATCTTGTGGGATAAATCACGCTCACTCAATTAGGATGCTTCAGAGCAGAGTACTGTCAGTCTTTAAGAAGTCTCTGTGAAGCATAAGTGAACTCTAGTTTGTCAGAAACTACTATTTGGCTGTGCACAAATAGGAAAGTCCACCTGATAGCAGGGCTGCCCCTAATGCCCTGTTCAAAATTGAGCTATTTCAAAAATTCTATAGAGCTTTACACAGTTTTGTTAACATGCACAAGACAACACTGATTTAAAGGTCTTTCTGGAAAATGGGCAAAGGTTTCTGTTACAACTCTGCTGGACCTTGAGACCAGTGGGAAAGTCTGGAGCAAGGAAGACTTACCCTAGGTGGAGGAGGATCACATTAGRGAACATGTAAACAAAATGGACATACACCCCTGAGGGGATGCACCATGAACGCTGAGGGAGCAAGGCCAATCTCAATTATCTTTGAAMGGTCATGGTGATTAGGAGAAGTTCCTGAGGACTGAAAAAAACCAAATGTCATTCCTGTCTTCAAGGCAGGCAGGAATCTGGGCAAGGAGGATCTGGGCAGCTGCAGACCAGTCAGCCTTACCTCGATCCCAAAAAGGTCATGAACATAAATTGCAAGTTCAGGGATCGTAACACTTACCACAGTGAGACACTCCTCCTACTGAGGCTCTACAGAAGCTGTCTATTAATTTTGCAATTCCAGTTTTCCCTTACCAAACCTAAATAATGGAACAAATTGTGAATGAAGTGTGTAAACAGTTAAAAAAATATGTATAAAAACTCACCAAACATCTCTGTCAAATGAGTGTAATTACAGAAATTCAAGGTATTTTTATATTTAATGTACAAAACTGGTCCAAATCGCTGATATTTTGCAATGATTTTTGGCACACAAGAAAAACTGAAGGGATCCTGAAAGCCAGTAAGCTAAATGTTTTCTTAGAAAGTACTTGCTTAGCATGCATATTCAGAAAGATGCRTGTAATGTTCAAATTGCTTAAAGAAATCTCCCATGAATACATACAAACTTTTTGCCAGCTTAAAAAAAAAAAAGCAACATTTGATTATCAACTGCAACTCAGTACTTTCAGGTTTCTGATTAAAATGAACAGGCTACAATATATAGTTACATGTACAACAGTTTTTCAASAATTGTGCAAGCATACATATAAGACTCCAATTTTACTGACACTTATCACACTTGAAGTTGAGTGAAACTGAGCACTGTGCTGAAGAGGGGCCAATTTCAGAATATCCATGATGCCCAGTTTCCTAAAATTCAATTTTAGCAGTTCCACTTGCAATTTAATAATGCCAGGTGACAGCAAAGTGAAACTGCTAAGGTAAGGTTATAGCCAAAAATACTGGTCATAGGCTCCCTTARTAAACATCAGCATGCTAAATTGTGTCAAGTCATTAAATGCAYATATGATTATTATAAAGAAGTATATTTTTTGGCTGGGAGACATCATCTGCTGGTGTGTTTGAAGGGTTGCCTGAAGAACCTTCTTCTAATGCAGATGCTTTATGCACTCTAGAAAATGTGCTGTTTGCAGCTGGTTCAGCAGCATCAGTGTGCAGCATTTGCTCAAGTCTCTGAATACCTATAAAAAGGAAATATAGTTCACTACAAATTTCTCTTTGCCAAAAGAAACAGTGGATACAGAARGGAAATACTGACTGGATATATGGAAATAATTTTCACGATGAGAGTGATTAAACACTGAACAGGTTGTTCAGAGAGGCTGGGTAATCTCCATCTATGGACAGTCTCAAAACTTGACTGAAGAAGACCCTGAGCAACCTCTTCTGATTCACAAACTGGCTCTGCTTTGAGCAGGATGCTGTACTAGATGACCCAGAGAGTTCCCTTCCAACATACGTTTTTCTATGATTCTWCATTCCTATTACTCCCATTACTTCACAAACAATCCCTTTGACAACAATGTATAGCACTGATTCAAGATTAAGTATTTTATGACATAAGAGGTGAAGTTTTCATATCCAAAATAAGAGTCACATAAAAATGAGTGGTGCTAGGGAATTCTCACATGATAGAAATGGTGATTTGAGAGAGGAAAGAGCATGTCACATAAAATTTGGTTCACTGACTCCTGATAGAGTTGAAAATGAGTTTTAAAGTGAAGCTCTGAAAACTTTAAAAGTTTAACACAATCCAAAGTAAATGTTTTGTGCATTGGGCCAATCTAATAATTCCCAGTTTATACAAACTCTAAAAATATCCCTCATAAGACTAGAGGAAACAATCAGATTTGAACTTATAATTTGTAATGTTACATTTTCTTAAAATTTGCATACTACTTCATGGCACATTAAAAGTAAAACACACTTACACAAGTAAATCTTATCTACAGAATCAGAGAAAACCAATCTAAACCAYCCAGGCTCATAACAATAAAAAGCTTTTCCAGGACTAATCAGGAGTTTTTCATCAATGAGCTTCTGCCATAATTCAAGTTCCGCTTCAAATGTCTGAGACTTTAAGAACTAAAAGAAGAAAATAAAACTATATTAAAGACTGAACAAATTCATAAATTCTTTAAAAGAATTTTCAAAGACTGATACTAAAATGTGTAAGAACATACATGACTTTTTTTTTTCCACTCCCCACCTCTTTCCAAACTTCTTACATACTTTTCTGAAGTCTGCCCACACATACAGTCCTCCTGAACTTTTGAGCACAGGTATTCCAACATCTGCAAGTCCATCCACAAGAATATTCTGCGCTTCTTTAAGTCGCTTCTTGTTGGTGGGAAAAAACACGTTATCCAACCAGTCTACCAAAGCAAGAAAAATAGCATTGTTTTATTTCTACCTACAAAGGAAAAATAATACGATTCAATGGAAACATTTCTAGCGTGGGTAACCTCTGTCACTAATGAATTGACTGAGAACGTGCTGAACAGGTCCAGGACAGCCATGGAAGACAGCCAGTTGATTCACAGCTTTCCGAATTTCATCGTTTCTYGTATACAGTACTCCAACTCTGATACCACTCATACCAAAATCCTTGGTGGGCAAAAAGAAGAGAGAGAGGTGAAATTTCACCTTTATGCTTGTATTTTATCAAAACACCACCYACAGTCATTAAAAAGCTACATAGGAAAGAAATTCCCAGAAAAATCAGATTGCCACATCAACTGCGTGCCAAAATAAAGTTTTCCTACCCTGCAATAGAAGCCTCTGATGACACAGTAGGAAGAATCTTATCTGTTCTCAGAAGTTTTAATACAGAGAGTAAATTTGGAAATGTGAATATTGGCTATTTAAACCTGTGATTTGTAACAGTCACTGTTCATAAGTGTTTCCAAATCTATGTAAGTATGCAATAACATAAACATATTAAAGTAAACTTTCCCTGAGTCCTTAAGCAGGATGCTATATGTCTTACTGTGCAAGGCATGAAATCTAGCTTTCTATTCTTGCAATTGCTTAATCTGTAGTAACAACTTGATGGAAAACAATATTTATCAATACATTTGTACATAATACTTTCAAAACCAAAACACTATTTTTAATATTTGTGAAATTAGTCTTTTGTTCTTCATTGAGTAAAACTCCCATTAGAGGCAAGGAAATCAGTCACACAGAGAATGAAAGATCAACCCTAAGAAATTTAAGATAGCAACTATATAGTAACATTAAAGTTAAAAATATTGACTACTGTGCTATTTCTAGAAACGATCATTTGCACAGTACAAGGTCTGTTCCATCCCATAATAAAAAAAGCAGYCAAAACAGTGCCTACCCAATAAAATACCAAATAAATCCCACTTTGCAGTGAGAGCTGTAAAACTACGTAGCATACCAAGTGTTCACTTCTAATACGAGAACCTTGAAAATGTTCTTCACACAGAATTGCATGTGCTACCTATTCAAGTGTGAAAGGACTGACAACCAAACGATTAGCCATGGAGTGTTATGCTCATAACATTAGCTGGAAGCATATTATTTCTGAAATTCTGGAGCAAATCCACATGTCGCCAAATAGACTTCCAGTGTGATAAAAAAACAGCCAGCAACTTCAGAACTACTGCGTGGCAGGCGAGGGGAAGGAATGAAGGGGAAGGGGAAGGCAACATGCTGCCAGGCCAACAGAAAATAGTACAACCCAGGTAAAAAAAGAATTTTTTGAGAAAATAGAGAACAGAACTTTTAGAGAATATAATTGTTAACCCATTCTTGAAGCATTATGGGTTTCTTAGACAGACTGGTAAGATTTTATGCATGTTAATTATCTCCATATGTAGACAGCAACAATAAAAGAGAAGTTAATGACTTTACCAAGGTTGCCTCAGAGGCCAGCTACTGAAACTGCACTTGCCTTATACCCTTGCTCTGTCCCCATTATATATCACTGTTGTTTCTAAGCAGTCATCAGTTTACAGTTCCCTCCAAAACAAGGAAAGACAGAATGCTACAGATTTGAAAGGTAATGATATGTTTCAACTTTCATTATGTTTTCTCACACCAAATACAGCAACAAGCAATGCCTTTAATACATAAGCATTATTTTTTTCTGTGAAGTAGATCACAAAGTAAACTCAGTACTTTAATAAATTCTAGACCACTGGAGAAGAAAATAAACAAACAAGGAGAAACTCAGTTTGGCACTATAATACAAATTATGTCAGAATAGTCCAAGAAATTTTTGTGGAGAAATATCATATATTATGTTTTAATTTATTGACCTACCTTGCTAAAACCCCACATAAAATGTGTCCGTTCTGGATCTGGTACACTGAATGAGAAAAGTAAAAAAAAAAAAAAAAAAATCACTGATAGAGAGGAAGGAATTATACAGGTTACAAAAAATTTTAAATATGTTAAATTACAATACATTTTGGTAAAATTTTTATACGAATCTTTAAAGTGTTATGAGTTTTTTCAGAGATCTTGTAACAAAACTTTATCCTACAACACACACAGATGAAAACAGAAAAGAAAATGATTTGCACTAGGACATAACAGACCAGTTAAAATTCCCACAGATTCTCATTATAGTGATCAAACTAATACTGAAACAAAAATTGTACTTCCATAARTGGTGCAGAATGGCTCTTGATGGAGAAGAATTCTTTGCTCAGCTATGCTACATTTCAGGTTACAAAAGGGAGAATTTAACGTTTTAGTACTATGTACTTACACAGTGTGGTGCAACTAAACTAAATATACCTCAGAGGACTATTTGAAGAAGATGGCTTTTCTCCTTTGTGTAACTTTTTTCCAAAGCCGGAGATTTCCTCCTTCAGACACATAGAACTGCGTGAATTTTCATAGTAACAAAACTATTTTGATTTTATGGTTCATATATTGGTTTGCATGTGGTTCATTTATGGTCCATGTTCTTGTATGGGAAAGACAATAACCAGTCACTCCCTGTGCTTGGTGGTACTTGTGTGGACTTGGAAATTTACCATCGGTGTGAAACTTGCACAGTTATACAAAGACAATCACGTACTTTTGGGAAAGAAGCTTTACTAGTTAGATACCAATAGCTTTAAATATTCTTGAAACATTTATTTTTTCATCATCTGTGCAAGGAAACTAAGAGCCCAACAGCATATTAGTCAGGAGGGAGACTCACTATAGTAGGTAACCTGCACAACTTCCAGCAATTTCATTTGCACTACAGTGAAATCTTTACAGTATGTAACAGGAAACAATGGAAAAAAAGTGAAGTGGCAAGATGACTACGGGCTCTGTCTATTTTTGATCATTATTACTACACTGCACACCAGCTGGAAGCAAGAGACCTGCCATTTAAAGTAGACTGTGAAGAACATCTCTTGTATTAACTAGTCTCACAATTGCAAAGGTCTGGATGTGAGTTAGTTATATTGACTAACCAGAAGTTTGAAAAAAAAAATGGCATAGGTTCTATTTAGGATTAAGTATCTTCCAATCTCCACTAAGAAATTACACTTACCAATCTAAGCTAAGAACACTGGTGAAGGTGGCATCACCATAAACAGACAGCATGTATATTTCATCCACGATTACATGCAGTTCATATCTATGCACAGACAAACACAGGCATATTAACATATTTAAAAGAAAGGTCTTAATATACATATATACATATGTATATTAATTACTGCCATGGCAAAGYACCCATAAACATGCCTATTTGCTATTATACTCACCCTACCAGTTTTACCCCCAAATCAACTCTCTTTAAGGTCACAAGGAATGCCGTAAGCACCTGTGCATCCCCAGCTATTCATGCATATCTGCTATTTCTCAGTAGCAATAACATTCCATTCCACAATATCTGAAATAAAACCTGACTGCATGCTTAATCCAATGGTTCTCAGGATTATGCCCGGTCCCCACACAAGCCATATTTAAAATTTCAAATAAACAGAACTATATGTTATAGTCCTCTTTACCCTACAAGAATTATTCACTAACTTGAAAACAAATGCAGATGTTAAATTAAGATAACTTAAGATAACTCTCTAATAGACTCACACTGTGAAAGCCACAACAAACAGCAACCATCATAGAATTWTCATCCTTCATACCAGGAAGCTTTGGGCATATTCAGATATAGCAAGCAAGTGGCAGAATGCTTTAAACATCCAAGTAGCACAGGTTCCCCAGTCAAACAAAACCTGATTTAAATTGATTGTTGACGTCTATATTTTTTTTATATAAAAAAGGAAGCTTGGTTTCAGAAAAGCTTTTATATTAGAAATATTTCTTTTCCTAATCATTATCCTCTAACATTTTAGTRTCAACTTAAGTTGGCTGCATCCTGAAATCCATGGACCATGCTGGAAAAAAGATACATTTTCCATTTGAAAAAACTGCTAACTGAAAGTAGTGCACTAAACTCTACCAACCTTCACTGCTGTTTCTGTAAAAAGAGAAAACATGCCAAAAGGAACATGCAGGAACATTATGTAACTGTTTCAAAATAAAATAAACCAGCAGGAGTCTTTGGTAAAAAATGAACAATTAATACTAACCTACCTATTTCAGCTTGTCAGAAATAAGCACATTAGATTCTGAAGTATGTTCAGAATTTTGCAGTGATTCTTTGGCAAAAGCTCATTGAAATAATAGAGGCATATATTAAAAAAAAAAAGGCTTAGAATGCAAGCTCTGAGCTGGGCAAAGATAAAAGATGGGGAATGGGAAAGAGACATTTTGGAGGTATCTTCCACCGAAGGCAAGTGAGTTGCTTATAAAAGATACTAAGACACTTCAGGCAGCTAAATTACTCTTGGATAATTAAATTACTTCTCCCTCCTCCCCCCCATCAAATTTTATTATTTTCTTATTTGGATAATATTTCAAGTGGCAGCAATAGTCATATTTACATTTTTTCACTGCTAAAGACTTTGGTAATCACCTGTTGTCATTTTTCTGAGCCATGCATCAAAGCAGGTTAATAAAGAAATATCATTAAGCAAATAAAAAGCTTTAGTAGTTTAAACCACACATTAAAAATCCAAAAGATATTTCATTCAGAAGCAYATTGTTGGATCCCAATTTAAATAATGCATTTAGTGTTCCCAGAAAGGCCAAACAAAAAGGACAGTTATACAACAAACATGACCAGGACCCTGTATACCACCTCCTGGGAACATGTACAAACCAAAGAACAGGAGAATACCAAAGGTGATTTTTCATTTCTGCTTTGTTGCATAATGAAAAATTAAGTAACAAGCAAACAGCGCTATGACTCAAACCTGTGTGCGAACTCTAGACATTCTTTCAGTAACTGTGCTGGGTAAATGTCCCCTAACGGATTGTGAGGGTTGATTAAGATTAATGCTCTGACTCGGATGCCCTGAAAAAAGAAAAACTGATAATCAGAGATGTCAATGATGTCAAACAGAGGACTATCAAGGATGTAAGTTAGCCAACTCYTCAGTGAAGAGCTAGCTTTCGAAAAAATTTTAATTACACATAAAAAGATGTTTTCATAATTRGCATACAGAATGAGGTTACGGCTATGCACCTCATTTCAGAAYTTCTCCAGTATTACTCCCAGATACATACTAAATAGTCTATTAGCAAATAATTACTGCTCTTATTAAAAAAAGAAGAAAAAAAAAAAGAAAGAAATCAATGTCAGCAGGCAAGATTTTGATGTTGTAAAGATTAACATTTATTCTTGGTTCTACAGCCATACTTCCAAAATAGTTTCAAAGGACTGAGCAAAGTTACTATGGATATACTTTGGGAAAGCTGAATGGAATTTGGACTTTCACATCCTACAACTGGCTAAATATTTATTTATTTATTTATTTATTAAGAGACTGTGCAGAAGTCAAAGGCTGAAAAATAAATTATTTGATATTTTAAGAGAGGTGCAGAGGGATGAAAGGAGATCTAGGTAAAGAATTTTCTTCCAGCTACTATATGACATTGTGAATATTCTACTGTGTAATGAGGAGAGTTCCACATGATCAAAAATTAGATTATGAGTATGAACGTAATCCATATTTTTAACTCTACAGTTATATCTCAAATTCATCTGCTATTTGCTAAAAGAATCTTTATATTAACATCAGCTATATTCTACAAAGATATTTTTATATGCATAGTCAAATACTGTAATAGTTACAGCAGGAACTTTCAAGAGTTAAACTCTTTTGACARGAGGAATTGCTTTATTAATGTTTGGGATAAACTTGAAATTAAATTAGCACTTTTATTTCCTCCTTCAAAGGAGGATTATTTGCAAAGAGCAACTCCACAGGAACTCCAGAAAAAAAAAATCATTTATGAGGGAGCATTAATATTTGCTCTTCCCTCAATATATAATTTGTCTGAAGGTTTATGGGTACTGAGAGTAAAGAACAAACAAGAAATAACTTTCAGTTTTTTGGCTTTGGTTCCAGATATGGGAAGAAATTACTTGAAAACAAGCTAAGATGTAAATCCCAAAGCAATAACAGCTTTTCCACAAGAATTTCTTGCATGGATATCAACTTTATGCAGTTGTTTTTTCAGTTTAGCATATGTCACATCTGACATGTATTAAGTAGCAGAAGATGCTGAGGGAGGAGTTAGTGTTCATAGGAACAGCTGTTGTGGGATGGTAGTTTCTCAATTGCTAATTGTTCCTCCAGCTATTTACTATACTACATGCATACAGATGTTTGTAATATTAACCATGAGAATGTTTCAGCTCTTGAAGAATGGCAGAGAAATGCAGATCTCTAAAGAGTTAATGTACCTTGTGATCCAGCATTTTGTCCAGACAGCTCACATTTTGATAGCCGTAGTAACAGAGCTTGGGTGCTAGCTAAATAGTTTTGCTAAGATCAAGTGACAATTTGCTTGAATGCTCARTCTCACATAGACTGGCATAGGCACAGAAGATGACATAGACATACAGATCATGTCTAAACATAGGCACCGTCCTGACAGAGCAGTTCAGCTAACTAGGAGAGCTCCAAAATATCTAAATCAAACCAAAACAAGAAAACCCTCAAAATCAACCCCCCCCCCCAGCCAACAACAATTTTGTTGCACATTTGTATGTATCCAAAATACCCACTTACTTTATATGTGACCTTACTTATAATACTGCCCTTTACAACTGACTGTGCTTGCATGCTTCACCTATCAGCAAACCTCATTTTCTATCCTGGGCTAGGACACAACAAGTCTATTTGATCTCTTGTTTTGAAACCATTATTAATACCACTACCATCTCATTTTTGGCAAAATATTTCACTGTTCATCCTTTGCTCTCTCTGGCTGGGTCTTTATGAAGAGTATCGCAGACAGYTGAGTTTAAGTTCATTTACAGTTTTCCATGAAGTCCATGGATAACAGGGATGACATATAATGAGACAAATAATATAATAATATTCATACACTGTTGATGGAATAAAAATCACTGAAAATGATAAGATAAATATTTTGAACTACTGAAGTTTCCTAAATTCTGGAAAAATGTGGAACAATTCCTCCTCCAACTCTCCGACTTCCAATGATACTACAGTACATGGTATTCAATCTTCCTTGTTAGCTGCAATTCAGAAGAGCCCCCTTTAGAATCCCACTAGATAGATCTCTAACTAATGGAATGGATCATTAATGTAGCATATTCTGTCTTCTTAGAGTCTAAACAATAGCTCCTTCACAGAAATTCCATAAAAATTCACTGAGGAAACAGCTTGCTCTTGAAAAACAAATTAACATCTGTTCTCCATAAAACAGAGTAAGGGGTTTCTCCATGTTTTATTATATTGTGCATGTTAGAAAATTAACTAAATTGCTGTTGCTAGAGTTGGACCTACCCCAGTTATAAGACTGTCAAAATTCATACACACGAAAACGTGTAAGTGATTCAATGCTGAGAATTTATGTTGCTTACAAAATAACTAGGAAAACATGAAAATCAGAAATCATTTAATGCTATCTATTCCTACCTGTTCTTTAGCTGTCTGTAGTGCAGCTTCTAATTTTTCAACTGTTAACTGGAAAGGGTGACCTTCTTCATCTGTCACCTGTAGAAACAGAAAAAAAAATCAACAAGAACAAAAAAAAGACTACGGTGAAGAAACACTCCCACTTAGCAAAAATATAATTGTCACTGGCTTTTAGCAAATACCTAAGTTAAAGAAAACAAGTTTTTGATGCCACTAGCTCAAGGAGGGAAAATAGAATTCCAACAATATTACCATCACCTTAGAATCTGAAACCAAGAACAGTCTTTCATATGTAATTCAATTATTTTGKTTTTTTTAAATGTTGTCCATATACAAGACTATACTTTCAGTGACTTGCAGGGGAACTTGTGTACTTGAAAGTTCATGGGTTCTTCTTCCCCTCTGACTGTATCACTTGGTTTTATAAAAGACACTACCTCCTTTTGCTTCACCTCTCAGACTACTGAGCTTTTGAAGGGGAAACCAATGTTAAACAGCCCATATAGTAAGTAAATGTCTCAGTGATTAAGGGGAAACAGGTTTACAAAACAAACCTACCTCTAGTAGGAGTTACAGATTTGGAGCATACAAATGCAGATGACAGTCTGTACAGAACAAATGTGATTCTACACACTGATCACACCAGTCTGCCCCTATCATGTGGCAGTCAAGAAAAAAAA
>NW_028186446.1:2756811-2807824 GCF_003343005.1 Rhea americana
GGAATTTAGAATTTAGAGACAGCTTTACCTCACTGAACAAGGGCACATGAACAGGCAGTATTCCACCGTATAGCCATGTTTTCGAATTTATACCAGCATAGTATGGAGTTGGAATAAGATATCCATCTAAAAATATGAAAAATAGAAATAACATTTCTCACGAGCAATCCCAGTTCTGGGCTCCCCAGTACAAAAGAGACATGGAGCTACTGGAGAGAGTCCAGCGTAGGGCTACGAAGATGATCAGAGGGCTGGAGCATCTGCCCTATGAGGAACGGCTGCGAGAGCTGGGCCTCTTCAGCCTGGGGAAGACTAAGAGGGGATCTTATCAATGTGTACAAGTACCTGAAGGGAGGGTGTCAAGAGGATAGGGCTAAACTCTTTTCCGTTGTCCCATGTGAAAGGACAAGAGGCAATGGGCAGAAACTGAAACACAGGAGATTCTGCCTGAGCGTGAAGGGGAATTTCTTCCCTGTGAGAGTGACAGGGCACTGGCACATGTTGCCCAGAGAGGTTGTGGAATCTCCTTCTCTGGAGATATTCAAGGCCCACCTGGATGCAGCCCTGTCTAATGTGCTCTAGGTGACCCTGTTTGAGCAGGAAGGTCGGACTAGATGATCTCCAGAGGTCCCTTCCAACCTCAACCATTCTCTGATTCTGTGATTTCATTACACGGTAACAGACTAAACGGGAAATCTAAGAATTTGACATTTGATTTATTCTCAAAGCCTTTACWGTGGCCTGAAATCAATATTTAAGCAAAATGGAAAATTCAGTACAAAATTTAGCAATCAACCTGAATTCTTTCCCAATTTTCTTACTTAATATTTGCAGTTCCAGATTTGTTTTGATAGTCATAAATCTTTAGTGAAAGGGAATGGATGTGATCCATGGATCTGGTTGTTTTATTTGCTTCTTTTTAAATCTTTTAAATAATAACGACAGTAACAATCATCCCATCAATATTTTGTTAATGCTCCATTACTATCAACATAAATTGCTGCAAACCTCAACTACTTCTTTCTGGTTGCCAATGTGCTGTCATGTGCCAAGGAAGCCTACAGAACTATGGAACTTCTATGTCTCCTTGTCTTTTTTGTGAAGCAGTCCCAAACCGGTGCTGGACATACCACAAAAGCTCTGTATAACAGATTTCAGTGAGGGCTAAAAATATGTTTCCTATATTAATGAAGTGGTAAAACGGAGTTCATCAGTGTCCAAGCAGAAAAGTTTCTCTGAAAAGTGTACAATTAAATAAATACAACGAAATCTGAATATGTTAAAATAGGATACATTTGCAAGTAGCCTTTGATAGATATTTATCATTTAAAGCTAAAGAAAATTCACTCATTTCACACTTTTTTTTTTTTTTTTTTTTTTTAATCACCTACAAGCTGAAGTCATCACAGCACATAAAGTTCCCCCAATACTCCATTCTCCTCTGTCAGGGCTTCTTGGCATCCAGTAACATGGGACACAGCCTCTTGTGTTGGAGGATACGTAACTCATCTTGCTCACCTTTCCTTTTTGGTAGGCCCTCATGGATTTCCCACTCTCTACTGCACTACACATCCACTTTCCTTCCTCCATTCCAAACCAGACATGGAGACATTTTCCCTTGCTGTGGTCTTTTTCTCCTTCTACTGTCTAATTTGCTGAGAGCACCATCTTTCACAGATCTCCATTCCTTTTGCTTTCCATTCCCACCTCTGCCTTCTCTTTACCACTATTCTTATTTGACTAGCAACCCTTCTTTTGCTGCAACTCCATTCCCCTTTCCCAAATTCCTTCTACATTTTTTCCTTGCCCTCTTAGCTAAATTTTCCCTGGGTCCCTGATTTTAGCCCAGTTCATCTCCCTCCCCCATGTACCAGTCTACTTCATGGTTCCCACCTCTTTTTCTCATGATCTCTCAAAATGCACTTTGCCTTTTCTTCATGCCATTCTCCCCCTTCCATAACACTTCTCAAAAAGCTACAGATTGTATCTCAAAAAGCAAATRAGCCTGCTGATACCTCAAAATTTTTACACCATTCTAGAAATAATCCAAGACATTATTTCAAAGATGCTCTGCTAGTGACAAAAAAATACTTCATTCAGTCAGTTATAATAAGAACAGGCTGTCATAAGTCACAATACTATTATATTCACTGCTAATTAAAGTCTTCATATAATCAGTTTTTACTCACCACCAGGGTCACATAATACAGTTGACAGTGTAGCAAAAACAGCACAACAGCCACTCATAACAATGATCTAAAAAAAGTAGTACAAACTCACAATAGCAGAAATACCAGTGCCTGTCTAGTTTGAAGGTAACATTTAGATGATTAAGATAGATTAGTACAAACTTTAGTAAGAGTTCTGATTTAAATCTTTAAGTGTTACATGTAAAGTTTAAACTGAAGTTAAGGTCTTCTTAAATTTATGTCATTGCAATCTCTCTCCACATCTCCCATCTAGGTTTTCCTGAATAACTGAAAAGGATTACTCACATTCCTGTAGATTAAAAACAAACAAAGTCCACAGTATTTTTAGATGTTTGGGCTTGCATTCACACCCTGTTGGTGAATCCAGTGAGGACTGTAGTTTGGCAAACACTTAGAACTATTATCCATTGGAATACTTTTTTTCAAAACGTCTAGGATTGCAATACGGTCTCTCTCTTCCTTCCCAGTTTAAAAATGAAAGTCAAAGAAAGGTTGGAGACATAAAAGTTGGAGAGAGACACACAAAGCAGAGAAACAYGTTTCTACCTTCCAACTGCTGGGGGAACTGAAAAGACCACCTTTCAGCTATAGTAAATACTCAATATCCATAAACAAGCAGAAGAGTCTTTATCATAAGCCAGCTAAGATATGACCAATGCACGTATCAGCTACATCTTATTCTGCACATGCCACTTTAACCTAAAGTCGAAGTTCTACAAAAATGAGTTAGGAAGTTGCATTTATATTTTCACATGTTGTTGTCATTTATTAGCTTTAGAAGCTATTCACAAATCTTGAAATCACAGGAGAGGGAATGTCCAGTTCATAGCAGAGTTCATAGCTTTTACTTCTGCTTTCTGCACTGCTGCAGGAACAGAAGAATATAACAACTTTCTGAAAGTACTTTAGAACTTCTCTCTACATTTTTCACCATGAGTTTTCAGTTTACAACTCATGGCATGTAAACTCTGGACTTTCATTCAAAAAATAGAGTGAAAACTCCACACTATTACAACCTTTATATTAACTGTTTGATAGTTGCATGTTGCCCACTTTTTCAACAAAAAATTATGCTAAGACAACTTCTGTCCTACAGGAATTCCTCTTGTAGTACCTTATTGACATTTGTGTACAGATTAACTCAACTCTTCACAATTTAAGAAAAACAGAATGCAAAGCTAAATCTTACATGGTCTGGATTCAGTGCTATTGCAGCTCTAGCATAGTCTGTCAGAAATTTGGCAATTTCTTCTCTGAAGCTGAAATACAGAATAAAAGTCAACTATGTAATCATACATAGCTCAGAAAAAAAAAATCCAAAATACCTGCAGAAGAAAGTTTATCAAAAATAGAACAAATACATAATCCATACATAATACAAGGCTTATAAGGCTTCTAAAAGCCCTGAAGAATTTGTTTTTCTTACAGATAAAATGATATTATTTCCACAGATATCCAGTATGCTACAGATCTTGAGGTAAAAGGACATAGGAGCCATCTGTTACCTTAAATAACAGTGCCTGTGACTCAACTAGTATTTTCAGAAAAAAATAGCAAATAAAGAAACACCTTTGAGAATCTCTTTGGAGACAGGACAAGAATTTGGGCACCAGGAACAGTGAAACCTGAGTAAATGAACTAATGTTCATCAGGACAGACCTTCAACCCTAATGAAGGCAATGGTAGAGCTTCTACTGATCTACCTGGAGCCAATATTTTACCTCCACTTTTTGCAGCACAACTGATCTACCTGGAGCCAATATTTTACCTCCACTTTTTGCAGCACAGAGTTCCATTTTATCTCTCACTAAGTCTAGAATAAATCATTCCAAGAAGCTATCATGAGCACTGGAAGAACTGTCCATATGTGCTCTCTTTCTTGCCAACATGACAACGAGACCTTAGGAATTTTGATTGTTTTTTTGTACAGTAAAGTCAGGTGGAAAAAAACACACAAAACAAAAATCTACAAAAGCAGCTCCTGAGTAGGAAACAGAAAATGTGTCATCGAGCCACTAACATTAATTCACCTAGTCTTTGGGTTTACCAGAAATGAAACCACAACCAGCTTGACACAAGCCACCACGAGCACTGAACACAAGCAGCATGGAAAATGGACTTCTTACCTTTTAGTACCTTGTGTATCAGAATAGTGGAAAAGAGCAGGCTCCAGATAATTCATGTCAGGYCTTTTGAGCTAATTACATAAAAGAGATATAAAGCAGAACACTATATTCTTGTGTGTTTCTATTCTGCTGTACCATATTTAAAAAAATAATTATTCAGTAACATTAAAGAAGAATATAAAAATTGAGTTGCAATTATGTTCATCTTTTGCACTTCTCTTTTTTAGTTTTAAGATATTAGACAGCAACAACATTAAAACATCATCAAAGAAAGGAAGAAAATCATGAAAGAAATAATTTTTTTTTGGACTGTTCCATCATGCATTAAAACAAATCCTAAATATCACACTGAGGAAAAACACACCAGCTAGGCAATTATGCATTACTTTTGAGATATGTCAAAACTCAATCTTTACAATATTAATTTTTAATTCAAGACAATTTTGATTAGCTTCTCAACCAGCAGGAAAAAAAACAACAGTAACCTTAATTTTTGGCTTTGCCACAGCAGAAAAGTGAGCCACTTACTAGGCCATAATTTTGCCCTCAGAAATACACTTCTTGAAAACTACCATTCCCAGACAATACACAGGAACAGAATCTTAGATGATTTCTGTTTAGACAAATGTTTAATCAAATGTGAGTGAAGTTTAAGGAAAAAATCAAATGATTTTGGCTTTCAGCCAGAAGAAAGTTTTCAGTGTAAATATTACCTTGCAAAATATTTCCAAGCATGAAACTTGAGCAGTACATATAAAGCATATTTATTGCGAAAGCTGTTAGTYCCAGCACTGTCAGTATGCTACAGCAGTTGTTTCATTTTCTGTGATAAATTATTTGTTAACCAGACATCACAAAAATGTCAAGAATCAACCGGCAGCTAAATCCAAGTTAGTCAGAAGACAGCAACACTTACTCTCTCCTCTATTAAATCAAAGCAAAGTTTGTTCTCACTTGTTCCCAAATTCAGAATGCCCTGAAAAAAATTACCGTTAGTAAATAATACCATTACAGGATGAGAAAAGCATCCGCTTAGTTCTCATTCTGTCTTTGTCGCACTTGAAGCGTCGCTGCCGGCCAGAAGYGCCTGCAGAAACTCTCGGGTACCGACGCAGACGGCGTGTTTTTGGGTGGGAAGATGCCCGGTCGCCGGATCCCCCCGCCTCTGGGGGACGGGAGCCCCTGGCCGCACCTGAGGATTGAGGTGGCGATCGAAGGGGTCCGCGACGTACAGAGCGAAGCCCTTGTCCAGCAGCCCCGGGGCGCCGCCGGCGATGCGGGCGCCGCGGGCGGACAGAGCCCGCTCTGGGCTGGGGGCCGGCAGGGCGCCGCTGCCGCCGCTCATCCTCCGTCCGGCTCGGGGGTCCTGCGCTCGCTGCCGGCCCCCGGCCTGCCCTGCGCTCGCGGGCCGGCCGCGCTGACCAGATGGCGTGCGAGGCGGTACGCGGCTGCCAGGATCAGTGACAGCCAGGAGAGGAGCGAGCCCCACGCCTCTGACGCGACCCACGGCGCAACGCCCACCACCTGCTAGGCAGATTTCTACTTGCGACCRGCGGGTTTGGTCTTCGCTCCGTCAGAGACCTGCAGCACCAGGGCTGCTGCTCGGGCAGGCTCACGAGAGGTGCTCACCTAGGGGAAAGGAGAGCRGGGGCTGCCGAGAGAGGAGGGGGTGCCGGCACCCCCAGAACGGTCGCGCTCTCCCCAGCGGCCGCAGGAAGGAAAGGACGTTTCAACGTCCTGACTCCGCAGTGTTTCTTTCTGTATCCAGGCTTACATGCTGCTTTTTCAGTTAATGACGTTTTGTTCTTTTAAAATTAAAACACGTCTTTTAGACATTTTTGACACTTACAAAGCAGCAGGTAACTCCCAGAAAAATGGATGTTAGGAAATGGGCTGCCTGTTAACTGTTGGCAACTAAAGCTATTACGCACCAAAAAGCTCCTGTTGTAGCTTTTTAGTATCTAAGCAAGGTCAGCTTGTTCTAGTTATATGACTGCTTAAGCAGCATTTTGACAAGATACAAGCAGTGTATTTAAGTAGYATCAAAGTAATACGCACTACTAAGAAGACATAACTTAGATCACTGTTGCATGAAACTTGGCAAAGACTAGGGACATAGAGATTAGCATTAAATTTTTAGCTAGTTTGGCTGAAGGATACAAATATCTTCCCAATAGAAAAATGTCACAAAATCATAGGAAGGGTTTTAATCCTAGCTATGCTTTTGCTGGAATTACATCACATGTCATTGTCAGGATTTTGTAGGTGATTTCAAATATTTATTTATTTATTTATTTTCCTACAAAACTGCTGATCTGACAGTAAGGGAAACCACTCAATGACTACTTGCCCTTACTAGGCAGTTTCTGATGTATGAAATCCTTGTGCCAACATCCACTTACCCACTGGGTCTCCACAGGGAACCAGTGTGCTGCTCCTGTGCCTCAGTCAGGTAATCCCTGCTGTACCATCTTAAGAGCTGAGTTTTGGTGAGCAACGAGGAAAGAGGAGGTCTTTTCACACACAGAAGACCSAAACTGATCTTTCCCCTGAGCTATCATTCATGCCTAAATTACTTCACCTGACTCAAGCTATTAAAAAAAAAAACAAACATTTTTTGGAGACTAGCAGAGGGCAGCACTGCTAAGAGATCCAAATCTACCCTGGTTATCTAGTAGCAGCTAATACGATACAGCTGCTGTATAGCATTTCAGGAAGGCAGCATTCTTGGAAGTATTACAAAAGCTCCACCAGCTGCTAAAGGATATGGAGGAGGAATTTTCACACTTCATTTTTATTAGCCTGACTTACACTTGTGACCTGAATACCAACTAACTGATCTAGCATTTACCAGATACCACCCAAGGATCTGAAAGCATTTTAACCCAAGCCCCTCTGCTGCTGCATCACTGAGACTGCACTGCTATGTACTAGTCAACATATTTTTGCTTCAGTGTGGCTATTACAGATTGTTATCCTTTGGTCTGTTTTAGAAATGGGAAAATTAAGGCATTTGTGCCTTGAAGCAAGAATTTTACAATTCCAATCACACTGTACACATGCTAATGCAGAGATAAGTACTCAGGTAAATGACTTGCTTTAAGTCTAAAATAGGATTATAATAGAACTAATGTCTCAAAATTCTGTAATTGGGGCACAGCTGGTATTAGTTGATATCCATTAAGTTTAGTATATATGACAACAGTTGTACTGAAATAGAACACATTACCATGTGGCCAAGTTCCCATCTCCCTTATCCTTCTAATGTACGGTACTTCACTTAACCCACATTTGTATCTAAAGCCAAGACTAGGTCAACAGATGGCTTACTTTTGAGAGAGGRGATAAAACTGCAGCAAAGACTCTACAAAATTGTTGCAATGAAATGTACTTGGAAGAAGTATAATTTAAAATACTTCTGCCAAACCATCTTAGCCCTATCAGCCAAGGTTCTCAAGTGGGAGCTATAAATGGGTTATTCACAAATGATTCTTATGACAGAGTGAATTCCTACCTGTCAATCAGTGTTAACAAACTGTAGTCCAGTCTCCTAACTTCATTCCATAGGGTTAATGCTGCAAATGCCAATCTAATTCATGCAAGAGTTTCCCTTCTTGTTCTGGTCATTTCCAAGTTCCTACATTGCTTAAGATTTTGACTGCTATTCTGGCTCCCTGAAAAGGCTTGGCTCTCACCCTGCTATATAAACACAGTATGAAGTTAGAAGATATTAAATATTAAACTACCAAATCCTTATGTAATAATAGAGCATGGGTGGTTTTTTTTCTTTTTTTTTTACTGTTTTTATAATAACTAAGGGTTATGAAATAAATTAGATAGCAAGTAAAATAACATATTAGGATTCATAAGTTAACTATGTATTATTCTATTTTATACATACACACGCACACACACCTCTGCTGATTTCAGTAAAATATTCTGTGAAAAATTAAATGCCTACAATGCAAGTCTTTGAAATAAAATTTCAAAAAGGACTGGAGGATTTTAGGACTTCAGGACTGGGGGAATTTTACCTTGCTTCCCTGTTGCCAGAAGTGGGGAAAGACTCCCTGTACCCACTTTAAGTTTAGATTGTTCCACACCAAATTTAGGCTTAGCAGAGCAGATGAATTTTCAAACCTAATGTAAATCAAAAAATTTGTGAGAGTTATAACCAGGCTGTTAACTGTCATGCTTAAAATACTGTCCAACTGAGTTCTAGCTGGTGATGTCTGTTATGAAACATAACACTAATGTAATCTAAGTCTGAGCAAATGATGTTTATCTTTTAATTTCATTTTAAGCAGATTAGGAAATCTTTTCTATTTCTTTTCTTTGGGAAAAGAACTATCATGTACAATAAGTATTTTGTGAAGTTTTTACTGTGCAACTGAAATTCTGCTTTCCAAACAAAAWGAAAGTGTGTGATTTATGGCAAAAGAACATAGCAATAAAAAGTCTTAACACAGTGGATGGTATTCAATGTTTCTAATTCTTGGAAAAGTAACTCTGGCAGATTATGAGTTAAGGAATTACCAATATTATCTCAATATTCAAATACCTGAGCTCTTCAGTACAGTTAATTGCACTGAGTATATCATCATTTGGCAGAACTGGCCCCATTTATGTCATCTTTTTGCAGAAACTTGATTTCAACACCTTATTAGAATACTTATTAGAATGCAGTAAAACCAGGTTTGGAGCTTTTTATCAGTAGTCATCAACAGATTCAATCTGTAACTTTGGATCATTCAATTTTTCCAATTTCCATTTTTCCAAGTCAGTATTTGAAAGATTTATCAGCTACTTAGCAGTAAGGAGATAGCTACGAACATAAATAGCTTTCACATTTAAAGCTGTCTAAACACTTTTTAAGAAAAAATACGGGACAATAGTGGAAATAAAGTTCCTCTTATTTCTATATTATCCTATTATATTATTCCTATATTACACTATACTAAGTGATATAATTCCTTCCATKCTAGAAGCAAGGTAAGTGTTCACATCTATATTTATCACTCATTTCTGAAGAAGTCTCCCAACTTCAAGGAAAGACTGGTTGGCAATTGAGGAAAGGTCAGTGACAGCTGACTATGTCGGTGACAACAGACGAGAAAAGAAAAAGCTACCCTAGGTTATCAACCTCTTGTACTCTTTGTAACAAACRCCCAGAAAAGCTGGTTTCTGTATCACTTCATGGAGTCACAAATGAGAGAGGAGATTAGTAGGCACGCATTACAAGTCACTGTGGGTGACTTATTTCAAAGTAGTTCATGGTCCCAGTCTAGGTCCACTAAAACACYGTTCTATCATTATGTACATTTTTACTGACTGTACAACAGGTTAAATTATTTTATGACAGTGTAACCACCACTGCACCCTTTTTTTCCCCTTGACAAGGTGGAAGAAGCTTTGCGGAAAGCAAAGCAGCCAGAAGGTTCACATTAGATATCCACAGACTGCTTGTGGTACTTTCAGCAGAGATCCTCATTGCTTTATGTAATATAAAACAAACTTTCTTACTGCTCCTTTTCACTCCTGGCCTACCTCTWAAAACAGGCATTGTGAAAAAATCTCTACTGACCAACTGATTTTTCCCATACAATGCTTGCATAGAAGAGAATTTTCGTCCATTTAGCTACTGATCTTACATTCCCTGTATGAATTATATAACTCTAACAGAGCTTAAATATGCTTCATTTAAATATTTTGCATCTTTTAAGAAGTGAGAGTAATATAATTCAGAAGTGTCACTGAAGACTACCTAACAACAACTAGTTATTTATAGTGACCTCCTTTCATAGATCAAATGATATTACCCAAGGCGTCAGTCAAGGTTATGYATACATATCTGACTTAGTTCAGCACACTGTTGAAATTCCCTGCATGTTGAACGGAAGAGAGCAGATCTGGAGACCAGATTTTGAACCTACACATCCTCTTTTTCACGAACATTTTGCAAAACTGTATAATTCCTAATTTTGATTGAGTGCTGACAGTGTGTAGCCTAATGCAGACATACTTTTCTTTTTAATTTTAAAAGATAATTTTTGGCATTGAAATATAGTATGCTATTTTAAATGATTCCAAATGTGAATAGCAGTAAACAGTATAATCATATGCTCAATATTGTAACACATTCTTGTAATTACTGATATATATAAATGAATGAAACAAGGAACTGGAGCACRCAGTAGGACTACATAACCAAACATTTAGAAGAGGTTTGAGAAAAGCTACTACTACTAATGTAACTGAAGTAGTAGTCATAGGAAAAACTGGGCTTACTATTTGATCATAGTAATAATGTGTAATGGGTAATAAAGCCCACGGACCAAAGCAATATAGGTGTGGAAAGACACATGACAGTGACTGCTATGAAAGATGACTTAAAAGAGAGTGGTTAGGGAAAAATGAATGTTACCTACTTACCTCAGGGGGGTAAAAACTAAGGAAGGAAGATTAGTAAAAAACAACCAACCAATTCCCCCTTCTCCTCCTCCACACCAATATTGATAAAAYGTATATGAAGTAGTTGTAAATAAATTTAAGATTCAAATTAAAAGGTTTCCAAATAGAGATGTTCTTGAACAGCCTCCAAAATAAATGATGGGGATAGGAATGTAAGTTGCATCTCACAACACCTGTGATACTCTTTTGAGTAATAAATAGTGGCAGAAAACAAGATGCAGTGATTTTTTTTTTTTAAAAAAAAAAAAACAATGTATAAATGCTTTACAATTTCCAAAGACAGAATTTTGATAAGTTTGCTTTAGAGATCTGGAAAAGAGATCTGAAGAAAACATGTATTTGCACTGAGGAAATAGRGATGGGAAATCATTATTAGTTTCTAGTAATTGTATCTTGATAAAAAAAGTCAAATTTAAAATTTTGCAAATAAACTACTGGATATAATGTAGCCAATGTTGTCTCAAGAAATTTAATATCAGTCTGTAGGAAGGAATTTTCTTCAATGTAAAATGCGAAATAAATTTTACAGCATTTAAATTTAAAAGAAACTTATCTTCAATTGCTGCATTAATAAATCTATATGGATATAAATAATCTGATCTACTCATTTAAATATCAGGCTGACATTTATCATTTCCAGTTACAGTTTAGTTATTACAAGCATAATACAAGTTACTATGCTAGAGTCATTTTTTGTCCTGGGCTGAATGTTGAACCAACTTGTCCTTTCTTCTTCTTGGGATTCTGAAAATTTTCATACCTGGAAACAGAAAAATGTATTAGTGTATTATTACAAAACACCTTTGTTTGCAAATGCCTCTTCAGATACACATTAATACAACACAGAACTGCATATTTGCACTGAAAGGAAGATTGCATTCCTCACACCAGATGATCACTGGGGCTAAAAACCTGTGAGAGTTCTAACCCACTAATTTAATCCAGAGAGTTTGCTGCTCTGTTCGTTTTTTGCAGGGGAGGAGAGGGAGTGGAGTAGAGAGGACAYGGTAATACAGACTCCTGGGAAGCGTATCTAGTTCTCCTTTCCTGTCCCTTCCTTCTTTCCCCTGCCATAAGAAGTACTTATCAGCTGAGAAGACCACTCCTTAACAGTCTTCTCGTCCAAAGAACAAGCTGAACAGAACATTCTCACGCCAACTTCCAATTTTTTCACTCCAGTCATTTTGGAATGTAAGGAGACAAGTTCTCCTTTTCAGTAACAAAATGTCCATGCTTTTGCAGATTACTTTTGTATTTTTKGGGGAACATGTTCTGAGGACTCAAAAACAATGTGCCTTTTCTCAAACATGGTACTACAATGGCCACTGCGGAGAGTCAACAAACAGCAGTTTGAAAATCCCAGGGACCACTACAGCATGGCAGCAGGTAAGACGTGGCATTAAGACTTGGCAAATCAACTAAAACAAATTACAAYAACCTTGTTAAGCTAAAACTATTTAACGAACATAATAATGAGATGGCCGCATAGTCAGTAAAGTACCCATTGCACATTTCATAATCTGAAGTCACAGATACTGGGAAAGGTAAGTGCAGTTTCCTTCATCTTTAAGCCTTTCAGAATGAAGTGCAAGAACCTTGAGAGTGCCAGAACACACTCAAAAGCCATAGCAAACAGCATTTATACACAGGAGAAAAATACCTTATAAGAACCAAACAGGAACACTGATCACCTAAAGAACAATGAAGTATTCATATAAGAAACAGACTAAATTAAAGAGTTCTTAACTACCCTGCTACCCTGGATTTGTCCTCATTAACYTCTGTCCCATGAATTACAGTTATTTCCATTTTTAAAGCTCTACTGTGCCTTTGAGAAAAAAAAACATATCTTCCCTTAACAACCTCGGAAATCACCTCCTAAGTTATTTTTATATAGTCAGTATTAACACAAATAGTCTAAATGCAGGTATAGCTTAACTTTATAAAGCAGTCAGCAAGATCAGGAATATTCTGTGATTGTCTCCTGGTGCTCTCCTGCCTATTTCTTGTCTATGTTGCCTAAATACTGTTTGGGACAGGATTCYTTCCCCTACCCCCACTTAATACTGGTATAGTTCATAACAATACAACTGTGTGTCACTCTGTGACAAGGATCCTACACTGCATAAACAATAAAACAATGTATTGGTAAAATATTCTTCCTTTCCTAGTATTTATCTTAGTATTTCAAAAAAAAAAAAAAAAATTGCCATCAAAAGCTATTAAACTCCTCTGCCAATCCCATCCTAATGAATAAGAAATGTGAAATGACCAAATCTCCATTGAATTCACAATTGCTAAAAATTTGTATACTTACAGCTCAGTAAAATTCTTCCAGTCACCTTGGCTAATGGATGGTCTTATGCCCTCAAGTGCAGTCATCAGATGGGATTGGGTAATAATTACAGTGTTCTTCATGAACGCTGACTGATTAAGGGTGCTGTCCTCCTTGAAAACAGAGCCACGAAYAGACAACAAAAAATTACCAAGGGAGAGAAGACAGTTACATGAATATCAATAACTTTCAGASTTTTCCATTACATGTATAATAAAATGTGTTAGAAGTACAATCACAGCTCCCCTCATCCCCATTTAATAATATAAAAATAACCTTCTTTTTAAGTTACATGAATGTTAACATCTGGCTTATTTCCTCAGACTAGGTATCAATTATCTTTGGGTTTTTTTTTGTTATGTTTTATTTAATGTTATTGCAGAAATAAGATACCAAGAAATGTGAGGAAACAAAAAAATGTTAAGATTAAGTAATATGAAAAAAATGCCATACTCCASTCTTGATTCTGTAATTGGCTTTGGCAGCATTGATTTCTGTCCTCAGCTGCTCTATTTSCTCCTGGTTATTTTCTTGGGAGCCTTCTTGAGAAGCTGTTCTAAGCATCAAAGGTTGTAATGATGCTGTGTCTCTTTGATTCGTGCTGGTTAAGTCATGAGTTATGGAGTTTGGTCCAGAGAGACACAAAGAGCTCTAAATGGACAACATGGAGAAATACACTAACTTATTATGGATTCAAAAGAGCACTCTAGATTTGGTTCGCTTTTTATATAAACTTAATTCAGTATAAGCTTGCTCTAACTAGAGCATGTTCTCTAAARAAGTCACACACCTACATTTTTGAGGTAAGTTAGATTTTTTTGAGGCAAGTTTTACRTTAGTTTACTTATATTTTATAGAGAACATAAAATTGAAAAGAAAGTATCCCATCTTTGGAAAAAGATAGATATTTTTGCAATGGTATATCTCAAAAAATAAAAGGTCTATTAAGTCTATTCTTTCATTTCCATACGAAAATCAGTACTTCTGAAAAAGTTTATGTAGCCAGCTTTGGAATGACTCACAATTTAAATACTCATCAGCTGCAAATTCTCTGTGCACTTGATAAAATATGCAACTTTCAAGTTCAACAACAGATCAAAGTCTCTGTAACCTTGCTGAAGAACTTCGTTAARTGACATCTCTAAAGATACATTAATGAAACACTGTCATCAATAYTGCAAGATAAAACATATAAAAGCACCTTACAAGATTTAGCAGTCGGTAGTTAGTTTTCAAATGTCAAGAYGTTATTTTTGGCTTTAAGAATGCAAGCCAGTTTTGAAAATAGGATTCTAACTCCCTTGATAACTACTTGTAATTAATTTATGTTCTAAAGTAGATCTTTAAAGCATATGTCCYGTGGATCACATGCAAGCTCTGAAGTCACCTGTTCATTGTCAGGAGCCCAGAGGTAGCATACTCTGTTTAGCCTACCTGGCAGCCAGGAGAGCTGATCACTATGTGGGTGCTGACTAGCCAGCCAGCACACACCCATCTCCAGACCACCCACAGAACGTGCTGGTTTCTGTGCAATGTAATTCCACAATAGAAATTGTGCTTCTTAAGAGCMACAGTGGAAGCTAAGACATTTCTGGTGTTGTTGACACAATCATTTGGTCACAGATTATTTCATTAATGCGCAGTCTACTGGAAACTGAAAAATGTTTGCTGATTCTCAGTATTATGAATTAGTTTTAAGAGAACTGAATAATGACTGTTCAGTAATAAAATTTTTTAATAATAATAAAAAAAAATACTTAACCAAAAACTGTTTTACTAATACGCTTTGGAAGGGAACAAGTCATTAGATCAGACAGTAAGATCTAGTAAGCATACARTTTGCTTGATTACAAAGGATTAAGCAGCATGTTTGGATTTTAATGTAGAAGTCCTGTATAGTTGTAGAGAAGTCCATGTATTTTGTTAGAGAACATCCTGTACTCTTCATCCCTAAAGGGAATGAAGGCTACAAGGTGCAGAATGGAGACAGTTTGAAGAACAAAGCAGACATAACTGTATTTTTATAAATTCATACCACTTGCCTACTTAAGTTGTTCTGCTTCACAGATGATACTACAGCATAAAGAAAATTAAAAATATTTTCCTCCCTACCACAAAAGTTTTGAAATAAATACACATTATATAAGGAAGAAATTAATTTACCAGTTCTGAAGGAGTTCCATTTCCTAGCTCTGACTCATAAGAGCTTCCAAAATAAAGACGATACATGTTAGACCTTGAATCTTCATGAAGCAACTCAGACATGTCTAGGGAAATAAGAGATTGCTCTAGCCCTGCTTCTCCATCTATTGCTGAATCATCTGAGCCACTGCTGTGATTTAGAAAAACCATGGAAGAGAGACTGATGTCACTGTCTGAACTAGAACCAAAGTCCTGTGACAGAGTAAGAACAGAACATTAGAGGTTAATTAATTGCATTGTGAGTGTTAAATATGTTAAAATATTTCATAGATAATCTAAATGAAAACATCTATTTTGCAGTTGATTCTAGCCATCCTTCCTTCTCTAAGAAAACATTTTCAAATATTTTGCAGAGAAAAWCCAGCATCTTTAAGCAGAACTTTCCGTCTTCATGGTGGAACAATAATTTGAGGAGAAAAATCTTAAGGTTTTATTTAAGTTGTGAACTATCTCACTAAGTAACAGTGAGCATTAAGAAATTGCATGCATGTTCTCAATTGTAAAACTATATTACTTCTAGCTGGACCACTCCCTACCAAGTAATTTAGTATCTTGTGTAAAGTGGTCTAGGAGATTGCGGTGAGTCACCTTTACAGTGCTCAACTGCCATATACAACTTTAGTCACGGTCAACAGATTGAAGGCACTGGTATGAAAACTACAACTGTTGCTTTTGACAATGGCCTCCACTTAATGATGCAAAATCATCAGGTGTTCCTATAACTGTTCCTATAACTTTGGTCAGCAATACRGCATTTGGAAACAATGTTATATGAATGCACACAAAAACTGGYAGCAGTGTAAGGACAGATTTGACATACTGAACTGTCCTCTTTGCCTTCACCTGACACATGAATCTTTTACAGTCTATTCCCATCTCTTAATTTTGTATTCTCCTTGAGTTGACACTACAGTAGAGGGACGGCTAGGGAGGTAGGTTGGAGATGCATCCCAGCACTACAGAGGTGCATCCTCAGAATCCCATCCCATCCCTTGGCAACAGCAGGGACAAAAAGGAGCTGAGAGCCTGGCCCAGTCCTTCTCTTTGCCTGGTCCCTCTCCAGTTAGTACCAAAGACAGGTATTGACAAGGTGAGTGGAGGYGGCTGAAGAGCAGAAAACTGCCTCTTCCACCAGAGAGAGATGAACTAAAGGTGCGATTCAGTACCTCAGAAGCATGGGTATGTATTAGCTGATGCCTGGGAAACAAACCAGARTAGATAAGATACCTTGTAAGATGTCACCAGTCTCTGCTCACTTCTCCCCTGACCTCARTTCACTCTCAGTCTGTTGCAACAACTCCATAAAACCCACTGATCTTCTCCCTCCTCCTCCCCTCAAAAMATGTCACTTCAAAATTGAATTAGTTAGCTGCTCCTAAAAACTTTGAGTGGGATCCTTTCAGTTGATCCTCAAGGTATTTTTCATACAAAAAGTGATGTAGGAATCTGTCTTGCCAGTCATTACTTGCAACAGTGATAAACAGATTTAGCTAAAATAAATCTATTTAGCATTAAATACTATTTATAAGGTTACAAAATCTGTGTTTAAGAAGCATTTAAACTAATTTTTGACAGCATTCTCATGTTAACTTGCAAACATACAGTAAGATTTTAATCCTCTGTAGAGAAATATAGGAAAAGAAAATCTTATTAAAGGAAATTTTGCTAAAAAGATATGGGTAAAAAAAAAATCCTTTCAAACACAAAAATGTCAAAACAAAAAGAACAGAGACATCTTTTATATCAGTTTTACTTACCTGTGGTAAKCCTGAACCCAAACTAGCATGAACTGCCTCCAATTGGGCATTATACAATAAGGCTTTTAGGTCAGCCCCTGTGAAATGTTCTGTTTTTGCTGCCAAAAACTGAAAGTCCACATCTTTTGCCAGAGACAGAGAATGACTGAGAGCTTTTAAGATTTCATAACGTGAAGTCTGTAAGAAGGGAGAGAGAAAAAAAATAAAGTCAGTAAAGCAATCTTATTTTCCATCTCCTGATCACTAGATAGTGCTTTGACCCTGTCCCTCACAAGCACCTTCCYATCTGAGGGAATATATTTTAAATGATACTCTACCCCTCTTAATAGTACACAGAGGAGATACTGTAATCAATCTTTAAAATATAGACATAAATTTTGTTACATTTTCTTTAAGCATCTAAGACAAATACTAGCAAACATACATGCAGAGAAATAAATGTCTCTCGTTACACAGTTAATACTTGGGATTTTTATATATGCCATAAAAGCTGAACTCTGCTACCTATATTTCCTTTAAAAGGAGATGTATGGCTAAAGTGGAAAACACTTCTGTTCACCTGAAGGATAACGTCCTAAACCAGATGTAAAAAAACCTGAGAAGAGTTAGAATGTATCTATGTTCTTATTGCATGGGATTATCTTCTTTACATAYGTTTTAGAATGAAATTACGTGGTACTTGTTAAACTTGATCTGAAATCTGAATACTGCCAAATAATCTGAAAACTAACAACGGTAATTTTGAATCAGAGAGATGCTGTACAGCCTTTAAAAACCTGATCCAAACCCTGCCTAAGATCAATGGTCCTGAAGACAGTGGTAAACAGCCTTGTCTTTCGCTAGTTTTATACCAAAATATTGGCACATACCACTAGAACTAGTGGATTTATACTGTCTGTATAACTGGAGCTATGTGATCAAGTCCACCTTGTTCAAGTTTGGTAATGACACAAAACAAAAAAAGAATAAAGCTCATTGGATGTTTTACATTAGAGTGGAAGGATGAGGAGTGTAATTAAAGTAATTTCCTTACCTGATCAGGAGGTGGACAATACACGCACTTATCCAGTCGACCTGGCCTTAATAAAGCAGGATCRATCAAATCTGGGCGACTGGTAGCAGCAAGCACATAAACCCCTTTGAAAACCATATAAAAATATCATTAACATCTGCTAACTTCTTGCCTAAAAAGGGGGCACGCAGGTGAATTATTACCTTGTAAGCCTTCTACGCCATCTAACTGAGTCAGCAGCTGGTTAACCACCCGATCTGTAACTCCTGTGTTGTCATGACCTCGGCGAGGAGCAATAGAATCAAACTCATCGAAGAAAACAATACAAGGCTTAGCTGCCTGAGCTCTAAAAGAAAATGCAATACTTACTTAAACTCTGCTTATGTTTGGGTCTCAAGTAAAACTGCTTAGAAATATTAATGACAATTRATTTTTGGTTTGGAAATAATTGCAGATACTGGAAAAGAATGTCYGCTAGACATGTTCTAAAATAGAGGACAGGAAGCCTGTTTTCTGTGGAAATTAGATATTCTGAAGAACAGGACTCCTATGGAACACTGTTCATTTTTATGATATGCTTCATAGTTTCCTTTCTGAAGAACACAATTGTTGTTTTACTATACATGGAACCTTTAAAATCAAAACACTGCAGATAAGGTCTTGACTGAAGTACTTCTAACARATAGAGTCTACTCTATAAACTACATGAAAAGTGAAGAATATATAGGGTATGATTGTATTAGCAAGCAGAGAGACCCAGTAGGAGCTAGTACAGCTGGTACGGGGGACCCTAACACTAAGTCCTGTGTACTGAATGCTCAGTAATGGATAGAGTACATTAGGAGGTCTCCTGGGAACATCTGAAAGGAATTCAGGACATAATCTCCAAGACAGCTCTGTTTGTGAACCAAGCATTGTAAATGAAGACAACYGGGAGACTGGCATCAAAAGTGCACTCCTAATCTGAACTGAAATGCTCTCTTCAGGGAAAGAAAAAAAAGAAAAAAAAAAAGGTCAAGTTGAGCTTGCTAAGATATGAGCGTCTGGTTGTGACCTTGTGATCTATTTCCTAGGACACTACGTAGCTTCAACCAATAAAATCTACCGATAACATCACAAATCTTCACTGATTCAACCTGTTAAAGATATCTCGGACTGCTTGCTCACTTGCTCCAATATATTTGCTGAGCAACTCTGGTCCCTAAAAAAAAAAATGGAAAAAGGAAAAHATTCATTATAAGTTTCTTAGTCTCAACTTGTAATTCACTATCAGCATAGSTTTTACAGACTAGAATGAATTTTGTTCTAACCAAAGGAGTGGAATCTTAGCATAGGAGAGCAAAGGTTGCTAAATGAGTCAAAAGAACCTTTCAGTCATCCCAACTAATTCTCAAGTAATCAATTCCACTTTTTTTTTTTTAAACTATATCAGAAAATGTGTTACAGTATCACAAGACAGTGATTTACAAATGTGTTTTGAAAATACATTTAAAACACATTACCCAACTACATTGTCCTGTGAAGCAAAAAAACAGGCTTTTTCTGTAACAATTGAGAAACTAAGAATATCTAACAAAAAAATGTGTAATTCTGCCTAATAAATATTTATACAAAAAAAAAAAAAAAAAAAATCCTTGTGATAATAATGTGAAGCTCCAGAAGACAATTTACTTGGATATCTGGAGACATCCTACACTTCAAACGAGAGTGTCTTAGTTTGATATTTTGTCTTTACAAGCACACACCCACAGCTATTATGCTGAACTAKTCTATCAGTTAATAAATCAAGTCAGTCATTCAATAGTTTGCTACCTTGATGCTGATGAAATTCATTCCACTCTCTCGAGCAACTACTCCTGCTAACAATGTTTTTCCTGTTCCAGGTGCTCCATACAGCAAGATTCCTGACCTCTGTCGTATGGGCAGGTTTGCAAATAATTCTGGATACTAGAAAAGAATGTCAACAAGATGTGTTCTAAAATATGTAATTATTTTGCGTGTCCTGTAATGTCACTGACTAGTGTTAACTTACTTCTCAAAAGAATGTCATTAAACTCCTTTATTTGTATTACTATCACAAGAGCTTGTCTGGACTGTTGTTACTTTCCTTGGGTCTGAAGTGAATTCCTAGGCTTCACAGGCACTTAAAATATAAATACTAGCACTTTCTGCCAAGAAGGACAGAATAGAGATGTACCAGAGCTTTAAAGGTCCAGTCTGGTACTTCTGAATTCCTGTTTAGATAACAGACTGATACAATCAAAGTATATAACTCTGGAGTAAAAATGCTGTCTATTATGAAGAAACTGTTCAGTCATTTCTTTGACAACTGAAATAGATGACTCATCTCAATGCTGGAAGCTCTAAGCAAGTCAGAAGGGTCACAGTGGTATAAGGCAGAATTGATGGATTGGTATTCATCCAAAAAAGGATACTCCTCTACCAGAAGTACTGAAGACAGCTGGAAATGTTATCTTTAGAGCCTAATATTAAGCCCTGCAGAGGGTGTAGCAAAGGATGATGTTAAGAAAATGCCAGGCAGAAGATGCGACAGTGCAATATTCTAAAGCAACAGTTCATCCGGGGAAAAGCACAAGCCACTGTCTCTACACCTCAGAGAGGGAAGGGGAAGAAGAAAGCTTTCCAGTAGCTCAAGACTGCTGAAGACTGAGAAGTAGCTTAAAATTATACCAGTCTTCTTCCTGTAAAAGGTCATGTTGCACCTTGAAAGTCCATTTTCCCAAAACAACAACATGTACAGAACTGAAGTAACTGGCTTAAAAGAAGCAAGTACCTTGGCAGGTAACATGATAGTATCCATGAGTATTTGCTGTACATCTTTTAAGCCACCAATTTTGTCCCAGCCAATATCCTTAGGTTTATGAAGGTTGAYATTTCTCAGAGCTGATGGAGTAAAATTTTTTAAAGCTTTCTGAAAATCCACAGTTGACAGATTCAATTCTGCTTTAAAGAAAGAATGATAAAAAACACTGAACAGAAAAGAATACCCATAGYCTATCAATAAAAAGTTCCTCATAATAAACATTTAAATACATTTTCATAAAGAAACACAARAACTGTTTTTTCATTTCTTTGTTATTCCACAGGTGCTGTATAACAGGAGTAAAACTATGAAATAGAGATTTTGTTGTCAACATACCTCCATTTTCATATACATTCTTGTCAGAAATACAGGCATGAATGGCACGATCAACCAGCATAGTAAAATCTCTAGCAACAAAACCTTCCGTTTCCTTTGAAATATACTGGATGTCAAGATCAGAAAACTTCTTTATATCAGAATTCAATTTATTTTTTAATATGGAACACAGCATTTCAGATCTTTGATTCTGAAAAAGTAGAATTACACAGCAAAAGTGTATCAAATTTTCTGGCTATATGGATTTTAAAAGTTCAGAAAGTGCATGCATACAAGTTACTAAATTTTCTTCCAACCTTTTACATGTCATCAGACCCTCAAACAAGAAAGCCTGAGTAGGCATGATCATAAAAGAAAGTTAGTTTTTCAGCTGAATTTCAATAAAATCACCATTTTTACAACTTGAAATATTTACTTCACCACAGTTACCTTAAATCCAACAATAATAGTCATAAAATATGCCTTCCCCCTGCTAGGAACTACTGTTGATACCAGTGAGTTGTTATAAATGTGTCATGCCATTAAAGAATGCAGGGGCACAAAGTATCTACCTTCTCCTGCCGAGAAAAAGATATACTCAGTTTATTTTTGCCCTCTCCTTTATATTGTTGCAAAATGGCCTATATTCAAAAATAGAGGGATAAAATTAATACAGAAAAGATAAACCCTTGTCATAAATCAACATTTAGTTCCAGTAACATTTTAAAAATACACATCACATGAAAATGCTTATTCTTTGGAAGAGTGAAAAAAATGCATTTAAGTTTAAACTTATTTATCTAACTGGAGTGGTCTACATACCTTTTCAGAGCTGCTTGTCTATGATCCCCTGATAAGTAACAAGGAGGCATGCATTTCCAGGGAGCAGTTAATCTCAGTTCAGTTAGGTTTGTCACCTACCTAACTTGTTTTAGATTGGACTGAAATGTCCTCTGGATACATCCTCTTTTCTACACTGAGGATAAATAGAGTACAGCCAACTAATTTAGACTGGATATCTTACTTTTAAATGGCTAATTAAATATTAGGCATTTTCACTGGATTACTTTTGCATATGTTGTTATGAAAAAAAAAAATCAGAGATAGCTAAGTATCAGGAAAGAACTTTTAAGGCTTTCAGATTTCTTCTAAAGTTCAGGTGTAAACCACTGTTTGTGTAGTTGCTCCAGAACTGTACTTGAGGCTGGCAGGGAAGGCAAACAATATTTTAACCAAATTACTAAATGGCTGAATTTACCTGATCTGGAGATTGGATACATTGGAAGCACTGAAATATATGAGTTCCTTGAGCTGAAACCAGTGAAGGATGTAGGGAATGYTCAGACTGGCTTGTGGCAATTAATGCAATCAAACTCCCCATGGAAACAACTTCTTTTATCAGATCTTTTAAAACTAGACAAATAAGACATTGCTCCATGAATTGCAAAATAAAAAAAAGATTTCATATTTGATACTCAGCATTTCTACTGCACTGAAGAGCAGTATTAGAGCATACAAAATAAAATTATATATTTGCTTTATTTTCGTGTCTGCTAAAAAAATTAYTTTCTATGTATCTATTATTAAACATTCCATTTTTAAAATGCCATCAGAAATGGTCTTTAAAGGCTAAGTTTATAACATCATTGATGATGCCCACCACAAGATATTAAACGTGATTTTTCTCTGCTATGAACTCTGCTCTGGAAATATTTTTCCTCTCTGAAGAAAAAAAAAGGAAATTTAGAAGAATACAAACAGATCTTAAGCCCAAAAAGTAAGTAATCAAGGAAAAAATTAATATACAGAAGTCAAAGAAATTTATGGGTGCACGGTAGACTGTTAAGGAATACTCTTTTAAAACTCAAACTCTTCCGTATGCATTATAACTGTAAATAAAATAACAAGAAACTCCAACAATTYTGCAAGTAATTTAAGTACACGTTTTTGAAACAGAAATAAGGATAAGAGTTTCTGAACTTCAAAACTAATTTAATAAAAATTTTTGAAAACCACCTCAAACTGAGCTAAAAATTGGAAGATTTTTTTTCTGCTATGGCTTCTATATATGGCAATTCTATAGGGGCATAACTGAATGCAGATTTAAAATACAGAAACAAAAAAAAGTAAATCATCAAGATTCAATCTTTAAACTCTTCTCCCTACAGAATATTTTGTTTTGCAACTTATCACTGGCTAAATTATAGAGAAAAAGGAACAAAAYGCAATCCATGTTATTATGAACTTATTTTTAAAGATCTATGGATTGTAACACTGTAAAATAAGAGAAGCTTTATATAGTTAAGTTTATCAAGTAGAATGATAAAGAAGTTGCATATTCTGCTAAAAATTGGTTCTGAGTATTAATAAATAGCATTTTTATATCTCTGTATAATTATAAATAAGAATTATAGAAAGCAGTATCAATTTTAATAATAAACTTGTCAATTATAATATTGATCTCATCAATAATTATCAGTTAAAGATTCATCTGTAATTTGYAAGCAATTGCAACTTAAATTTGAGAACCTCAATGATATAAAAAAAGGTATTGACAGGTTTTTACCAAGCAATGGCAGTGACAACAGGCTCTACCATCACCAACTGTGGTGTAAGTATCTCTAACAATAACTATCCCTAGCTCCACAGTGCACAGTGGTGGAGGTAATGACTCAGCTAGTGGTCCAGATACAGTGTACAAATGATCCACATACCATGATTTGTGAATCCCTGTCATGGAATACTAAGTGTCTGAGAAGCAATAGGGTGTAAACAGAATTGTCCACTTAGGATAGCACAATGCAGGTGCAAGAAATTCTCAGCTGCATTACATTTTTATCCAGACACTGGTAGCACAGTATTACCATAAGCAAGTCTATTGCTTTGAACCGTTTCAGGGCTGTTCTCATGCTCTGGTGTAGAAGGTATTCCAACAATTTGATCAAGATCATCCATTAAAAGAATGGATGGTTGTCTCCATGCTGCCTCTAAAAAAGCTTCTTCCATATTTTTCCTTATGTTTCCTAATCTTTTCCCTAAAACAAAAACAAAATCTTAGTGACAAAACATACCAAGAAAAAAAAAAAGACCTAAATCTTGCTCAGGTAGTACTCCAATGTTTGGATTAATCTAGTTTGACTTTACCCTTATAAGTCCAGTAATCTAGTTTAAACTGGTGTCTACAGTCTGTAAAGAAAGGAGGCCACCTCTCCCAACAGTTTTTCACCTTGGAGAGCCTCACCTGTCCCAGAATGGGATTAATCACTTTACACTAACCGCTGGAAGAACCTAGAGGCCTAAATTCTGGATAGTTAAAAGCAGAATGGCACTCTAAACTAGATGCTAGAATTTTTCAGTTGGAGGGATGTTTCAGTGGCTAGGGAGAACAACCTAGCTCTTCACCAGTCTTTCACTTCTTCCTCTGGAGCAAGGATCTTTAGTAGGGACTGTAAAAGAGCAAAGGAGTAGAGTCATACAATATGAGGTCTTCATTTAAAAATAAATAAATACATAAATAACAGCCAAATGAACAGTTGAGTGTTCTCTTGCTCTGCAACACCAAGATTGTTGGAGAAAGTCCTGTAAATGAAAAAGTAAAAAAGTCCTCTTCTGTCCTCCATCTTTGGTGCAACATATTTATTTTGAACTCACAAAATCTAAGTGTTCATCTTATTCTCATGTGTTCATCATTACCATCATCTATAATCGTGACTATTAGATTAATATTGCTGGCATACATTASGTTAGTAAATATGCCATTATAAATAAAGTTTCAGCTTGCTGTTTGATCCTTCTTTTCATTATCCTTTCACTGGTATCATATATATTCTTAAATATTAAAGATTTGTTAATATAACATTTGTTCCACTTCGCACACCTGAAAAAAACTACAAAATTCAAACTACAAAACTACAAAATTCAATTTGTAACTTGTTCTTTTGTAACAAATAGGAATAAATATGGCAAAAGTATTGGCAAGAATTTGGTGCTGGTGGTGGTGTGGGGGACWGAATCTTGTAAAACATGAAATAAGTACATTTACAGTAGGTATATTTTCATTATGTTTTTTAACTTAAAGATGCTCATTATTTTCACAAGGAAATGTGCTCTGCAATAAGCTTGGAAAAATTATTCAGACAGATTAAATATGATAATGTCAGAATTATGCTTCATCACACAGCAAATGTTTGAGAATGAAAGTATATTATCATACCTCTTAAAGTTTTACAGTCAATTACTTCGACATGAGCATCCAGTTTATCAAATGCTTCTTTGCATATAGCCTTTGCTAATGTTGACTTTCCACTTCCCTGCAAAACGAAAAGCTACAGGTTAATGAAAAGTAACAGAAATTTCCTTCTTTTTCTGGGGAAGAGTCTTTCTGTCATAGTACTCATAAGCTAACAAGCTGTGAAAGCTGTATACATATTGATCTTTTTTCTCATCAGAAGTGTGTATGTATATATATATATATATATATATACACACACACACAAAATAAGAACTTATATTAAAGTGCATCTTCTCTCTCCCTCTCCATATACAAATACAATAATGTACTACCGAGTTAGGTCCATCCAGCTAATTGCTCCTTTTTTTAGCACTGCTCTTTAATGCTAATACATGGTATCAAAGAAAAAAAAAAAAGAAAAGAGTAAACTCTATACCTTTCCTCCAGTGAGAAGCACTCCTCCATTTCGCAGTCCCACAGCTATAGCAGCCAGCTTTTGAGATAAAGGACGACCTAAAAGGCTGTGGCTTATGTGTTCAAAGGAAGAGGTTCCTAATTTGTCCACTCCTCTGCACACCAAATAAAACATCAAGTGGTCTATGACAGCATCAGTACACATAACCTAAATTGGTATAGCTTGCAGTATAGTGAGATTTCAGTGTTGTCACAAGATAAAGTACATTTTAAAGTAAGGTTTAAAGAAAAGGGTATAGACAATTTAATTTGAAGAGGTAACACCTTTATTGTGAGATAATGACACATAAGGGGCACAGACAGTGCAGAACATCCCCACCATGGAAAGRGTTAAGTCATTCTATACCACCCTAATAGGTGTATTTCAGAAGACAGAGCTAACTTCAGCTTTTCAGTGCTTAAGCTATTTGAGTGTTTGAGTAACAACTTACTAAGAAATTTAACAAATGGTAAAAATGGAATAAACCTTGGTCAGAAAATTTCTCAGCCTGGTTCAGAAATAAAGCAGTATATAGTTCATATGAAGACGTACTTAATTCTTCACTTGTTCTAAATCTTTGTAACTTTTSACAAAACATTTAAGGTCCACAAATTGCAAGGCTATCAGTTTTGTATTTCAACTTGAAATAAAGTATGTTATTTCTTGAGAAATGGAATGAATGAGTGAAGTCTGGTTTCTAACATCCCCTACCCACCTCCACAACACTAACTCCACATCAGTCCTCATTTCCTCTTCAGCGTAATCCCCTCGGTTGCCTAAAGCACACTAACACGACTCTCCAAGTCTCTTGTGTTCCCTCTCCTCCATCCCTACCTCAAGCTCGCTACATAGTACCACTATTTTTCCTTTTACTAATGTTAATCATTCTTCATATCACTAAATTACTAACCAGGAAAGAGCCAGCATGTCCTACAGCTATTTCCAAAAGATACCTCTGCCACTGGCTATCTAGCAGAATAATGAGAAAGTAGCTGTTGAGCTTACACTATAACTTTTTATCAGTGGAGATACTATTCTGAATTTCTCTCCCATACCTGACAGCTTTGATAAAGCTGGTAAGAGTTAATTTATYTGAGACACATACCCATCTATTAAGCCTACCAACTAGTTTTAACCAGTAACTAGTTTGTCAGTAAGGGGACTGACKAACTAATGTATTTCCTAAGTTTTGCTTCATGTGAAAATCCCAGCTAAAACCTCCCCAACAATCCCAGTATTCCTAAATACCACACAGCAGTCTTTTGTRCATGACTTAACATCACAAGCCAATGAACTATTTCTTTGAAACTTATGCAACTCTGAGAAGTCACATCCTAGTGTCAAACACTGAACGTTCTAGTACATGAATAGCATCAGTCATGTGAAGTTTTCTATTCACTTCAGTAAGCCTATTCAGAGGACAAAATTAAGCACCCATCTACTCATTTAAAGGTCACTGCTGAGTGACAGCAAGATAAGAAGATACTTAAAGGTGTGCAGTTAAGATCTGGCTTAGCTTTCAAAAAACGTGCATTTTCACCAAATTCTTTTTCATTCCCATTCCCTCCTGTATTTTCTACTATGAAAATGTCTCACCCAAGATGGTTTAGTTTGTGATAAGGAAGGTTCTCATCTGTATCACACATAGGTGGTTGGCTGTCACCATTAGCTTTTCTAGTCAGAGGATGTAAAAGAACCTACAACAAAGAAAAAAAACTACTTTGCATTAACAGTAACTTGAGAAGAAAAAAAAAGGGGTAAAGAAGTAACTAATACTTTTTTAGATTCTGTGAAGAAAATGCTGCATATGCACTTTGCTGAATTTAATTTGCTTGAAATAAAGATGCATTGGTAAAATGGTATAAATATAGTTATCTTCAAAATACAGTCCAACTCTTATAATGATGTAGTGAGAGAACCATGATGAGATGTTAAGCAAAGTGATGTCTAACTCCCTGCTGATTACCCAAGATTATGCAGCTCTCTATCTGTAGGCACACTTCCCTTACACCATGCCTTTCCTCTGCTGTGCTGGCACAGGCACTTATGAAGAAAGAAAGTGAATCAGATCAGGAAACTGATCTGAGAAAATTAGCTTGGTAAAACRTCTGTTTTTTTACCCCCATGCAAGCAAATTTTTCAGTTTAGTTCACCAGGGAGCTAATACGAAAAATGGGGCTGGCAAATACGGCTAACAGAAGGGTCTGCAGATAGGAACAGGCTGGTAGGAGATACTTAAAGTCATCATTGCTATTAAGAAATGCATATTGCCCTTTCATCTTAGTACTAGYCACTAGCATGATTTATCCTTTGTAGAAGTTTCTTGCACTTCTGTATTATCAATAAAATAAAGCTCTTGCTTTAACTTCTGTTGAACAGAAATTTTAAATTTTGCAGGGAAATTCTATTCTGAACACTCAAATGAGACACCTTCATTCTCTGCTAAAATTTAACTGTATCAATTTAAAAGGGAAAAAATGTTATCTCACTACAATAACCATAACCCTGGAGTCATGGGCATGGGTTCAACTAGAATTAATGGAAACAGTAAATTTAGTATTAAACAGAAATACTTATTCTTTTGAGAAAGGAAAAATTTAAGAGACAAAGGACAAAAAAAACTATTAAAAATGCAGCACAAGCTTGGCAGGTTTGGATGGAGAGTATGCTTCATCTCCGACAGAAAGCCATTGCTCTTGCCAGACGCATTGTGATTTTACAATGCTTTATGTACTAAGGAAAAAACAACCAAGTTCAAGGACAGAATATTCAAACTTGCACAAAAGTGACTTTATGCTAATTGATTTTACTGAGAGTTTGATATCAACTATGAAATTCGGTGACTAGCCTGGCATGCATGGACTCTCATCAATGCCTCATGCTACAAAATACAGAGAATACAGATATAATTTAATGAACAGACTGACATTATTTTAAAAACAACATGCATTATATATAATTCAATATATTTTTAATCAAATGTAACAATTTAAGTTACTTGATACCTGATATTATGTGATATTTACTTGTATATTTGTCTTTTGCAGCAAACTGGGACTCAGTACAAAAATATTCTCAGACTTTTCTTCAGTGCGAGTAGGATGAACTACACTAAGGACAAACTCCTCCATGCCTGTAGAAATACAAATGAATAACTGTTAAAACATCACATAAATTAAGTTCTTATTCCTCATAAAAATTACTAGAATAATATATTTTAAATACTAAAAGATAATCTGAAATTRAAGAATAAAAAGGTTAACCATTATTACAGCATAATTCACACTTACCTCTTATCACTGAAATTGTATCTGCTAAATTAAATGGTATATACAGAAATTTAAAGAAGGTATAATGCCTATGTAATTCCATAATGGACAGATAAGACAGCTACAATAACAGCAGAAGACTGTATCATCCTTACTTTCTTTAACAGAGAGATGTATACAGTCTGTGCTGGTCATTATCCAGGGAAGATCATCAGTAGTAGAATTCTGCAGCCAAGAACTGAAAGCAGATTTAACATCATCTTCATGTATATCTTTGTGCTAAATGGAAAAAAGAAAGAGGAAAACAACAAAATAAGGTATCAGCCAGCAAAACTTTCTTTCTTTCTATTCATAGGGCATTTGTTTCTCTCATGGTAGCAGAGATGGAAGAAATGCTAACAGCTTTACTCTTTTAGAAAAAACACCTGGCCAACAATCCCCATTTCTACCACAGCTTTTCTATAGAAGTACCTGTCTAGTACTCGGTACAGCAACTGGATCTTCCACCATCTTTAAAGATTTTACCCTTGCAACACTGATGTGAGACAAGAGATGTTTTTATTCATGTTTTATTCATCTGTACTACCATATCCAAGAGCACTGCTCAGCTCCTGGGTCTGAAAGAGCACCCAGGCTCTGATACTGATAACTGGTACTGGCACTGATACTGCCCGAGACACGCTCTGGGCACTCACTACACCTCTCTCTCCTCTGTACATCCTGCTTCCTATGCAAAGCACATGGGGCTCTTCTAGATAGAGGACACTGACAACMAACTTCAACAGGTAAGCAAACAGATCAAACCTCTTACCCCAGACCAGAGCTATAGCATTTATCTTTGCTGAGTCCCTACTCACAGAAACTTAATTCCTGTCTAAAAAGGGGAAATCAACTGAGATCACAGAAGCAGTGTTCACAAAGGAAAGTGAGAGATGCTGTTGCATTTCTTCTCATATTTTTCTGTTTTTTCCAGAACTACAAACATTTGAACTGGAAAAGAAGGGAGAATTCTGCATTTAATACACATAAAAGCACACAACTATTCCATACGATTTCAGCAAATTACTTTCAGAATACTTATTTCAACTCTAAGACTCGAAGATTAATAAAATAAAATAAATAAAGGAAGACATTTGACCATCCACCTGCAGATACCAAAACAAAATTGAATAACATCAGTAAAGAACTGATTATGCATAAACTCTGAAATGATGGGAAGAGCAGTAATTAAAATTTTGAGGAGCAGCTAATATGGCAAATAATCAGGCCCAGTGTCTTAGTAAAAAAAGCATAACTGCGTGTTATGAAGAAATACATCATGCAAGAGCTACATCTTTCAGTATGTGAGAACTGGTGCTAGTATGTTCTTTTTGGCACAAATTCCCACTCAGTCAGTTGGATGTGTGTCACTTAGAGGAGACTAAAAGGATTTCTGTAACTCTAGAAAATTAATTTTTAGCATGAGAAAAAAAATGTCAGCATTAAAAGGAAGTCAAAACTTAAAACGCACATAAAAATGATATCTTAATTGCCTCTTTATTTTTTTTAAATGAATTCTACTGGGCACTATAATGTTTGAAGAGCATAAGGATGTCTTCTCCTAGAAGAYTTGAAATTAATGTCTCAACTTTAGGATTTTCTCTTTTCATTTTTATAGGTTTACATTTATACCCTTAGAATTTGCTAGGTTGGAACCACTCTATCTTAGATGAGGATCCGGTGCAAAAATACTGTTGATACCCCTTATTTGGCAGCAACTGTTTACACCTGAGACCTTGCTGAAGACCTAATCAAACAGTAAATGCATCTTCTGCCTTAACAATGACAACATGTTAACAAGGACACTAACGTCAAAGAGAAACAAGATGGACAATAGAAATCTTCACAATTTGAGAATACCTGGAGACCGAGTGATTTAACAGCATTCCTCTAATAGTTTGAAGAATGTAGGAGTCAAAATCCAGAAGTTCCGGCCCCTACCTGTCTGTGATACCTCTGTCACCACCACTATACAGAAAAATCACTATAGGTAACATGTAAAATTTATTAAAATATTTACCAAAAGCAAAACCAAGTTCAGTGGATTGATGTTAACAGTATTACTGATTGAAATATAAAATAAATTACTAGATAAACCTTGTTTCAATAGCTCACAATGTTTTCTTAACTTAAATGACTTGCATAGTAAAAAAGTAAGTAATTATTCAGAAAAGAAATTCCTTTGGAATGATGTACGCTACTATCTATGACTAATATTTGAACTATCAAGTTTGGAAGTTTACACAAGTAAAAACCAGACCAACATTGAAAAAGAACTCCTGACCACAGCAACATTATCATTTTTCAATATATGAACAAACGTGTGACCAARAACATCAACTCACTAAGTTCTGTTTGGGTTGCAGTGTAAGAGATGCGGGAATTTTAGGAATAGATTCTACTGACTTAATTCGGACTGCTGAATGCATTTCTATATGTAGTTTCTTTCTCAGACCATCTGGAATCTGTGATAGTTAAAATAAAAGCAAAGAGAGAGGAAATATCAGAAAATAGAACAATTGCATTGCATAATACTGCATACATAGTATAATTTCAGTTTCTTTGTCACTAACAGAACCTCTACATTTGATCATGGATCCAATTTCTTTGTTGTACTCTTCAACGGAATTTAAAAAGAAACTATAAAATTGGTGGAGGTATTCAAAGGTATACCAAGCCTGTATCCCCAAATTACATGTTAACTAGCCAATTCCACCATCATCCAGCAAGAAAATATCTGATAAAAACCCGAAAACAGTACGTTCAAACTGACCCAAACTCTTCCAACATGCAGGGCTTCCTCGCTGCTGCCATGCTTTATGACGCTCTTTAGATCTTCAAACCCATTCCAAACGATATGAACAACAGACTCCTCACTGGATGCCTGACTGCTRCTAGAATGATTTTTGTCTTGTGAGCTAGTCTTATGTTTTTGCTTTTCAAATGGCATATTTTGCTTAGCTTCCTGAAGACGCTGTCTYGGGGAGAGCAGCTCACTAATTTTCCCATAAGAGACTACAGCAGTTGGCTCCAGATCAACRAACTCTAAATTCCATGGAAAAATATGAATAGCATTACATTTCAGGAATGCATGGGTGGCTGATACGTTCTGTACACTGGGTGGCTGGGAATGACATACTCTAAAAATGGAATCCATGTGAATTAAATTCAGCAGTGTGTCTTTGAAGGCTTTCATTTCATCTTTATCACACACAGTCTTCTGTTTCTGCTCAGATGTGMGAGAGAAAATGCTCCCTATAAAATCCCAAATACTTGGCAGAACATTTGAGCCAAGCATCAGGTTTGTATCAGTGCTACTCTGCTCAGGGACTCCCGGCTTTAAGTGAGGCTGCTTGGCCAATGGCTTCCTCAGTGTTTCTTCTTGGCCCAAGGTATTTTTCACAAATCTTYTGAGCAAAGCATCACTTTCTGTGGAAGGCATACTGGTGAGATTTTCTTCGAGTTGCCGTGTTTTGGGGCATATCAAAAGTTCCGTGCGAGGTTCTAATCTCCCATAAGGAGCAGCTGGCATAAGTGTACCTGAATATAAACAAAACACATGAATGAATGCACTCGCTCTTGCAAAACMACCCTCTGGAAGTGCCACAAAGCCCTTCATTGTTGCTTACCAATTTTGATGTAAATGTGAGTATGCTGTTCAACCCATACAGGAAAGATGGCTTTMGGAAATACAATTCGAATCTGGTCAAGAAGGTGTTTTTCAAGAGAAGAAGTGTGCAGCTCCTAGGAAAATTTAGTATCATTAGAAATGAAACCCTTCATATATATTTAAGATTTGTTTGAGGATAAAAACTTAAATACCTCTTTCTAATATACCATTTACAAAATACTATGAAAATTATTGTTTCCTTAGGGGAGGTAAAGGACAAGGGATTGTGCTGAAAACTATATATACCTGTAATCTTTTATCTTTAAGAAAGAGGCTCTGAACAACAGAAGAGTTTTATTACCAGTATTTCCCAATCATCTGCTGAGAGTGGTTCCACTTCTACTTGCTGGCAGGAAGAGACGTGTGAACAGGGTTCAAGGAATACCTAACAAGAAGAAAAACCATTTAGAGGTATTTAACTCCTTATTTTTAAATAAATAAATAAATAAATAAATAAATAAAGTCCCATTTTAAATTCAGCCAAATAACTGAGATCTCTTTCCTTGTATGTTTTCCCTACTTTGAAAATACATTGTCCTAATGACACTAAATATAATTATTAATAGAAGATGAAATTTCAGTGTATTGGAAATGGATTGCATTGGCTATGCTTGGCACTTTGATGTGCCATGAACACAAGTGAATGTGAAGTTCATCAGGAACTTTATCAGCTARTATAAAACAACACATCTGAAAGCATTTTGATCACAAACTTTTTTTTTTAATGTTTTTTTAAAAAAATGTATCGTTTCACTTTATTTTGCCCAAATTTACATAAGGCAGAAATAGCTGAACAAACAAGGGAAAACAAACAAACAAAGTTCTTTTATCAGGGTTCACAGAAAGCATCCCCAATTCCACAAAACAGCTAACAGCTTTAAGATCCTGTGTATCAGAAAGAATGAYAGAAGCTGTTGTGGCTTAGGGAAAATATGTCTTTTCAGAGCACCTTAAATCCATATTTCAAAAACTAATTTTACCAAAGGTTCCATTGGACAGAAAATAAATTTCAAACAATATCATGTCATACATTTTAAAATAATCTTAAATAAACTTCTCCTGAGATAAATATTTCTCAGAGGRCAGGTAACTAGAGATAGTTTTATTTGGACAGTTTTTATAAAAGCAACAATTGATTTTAAATTCTTGTGCGTCCTAAGTTTGAAGCAAAAGTTGTGAAAAAATACCTTCTCCCCAAGGTAGTAAATTAAAGAAAGTGAAACACAGTAAACATGTACTTTTTGAAGTCAAAAAAACAGTGAAACTACCTAATTGGTCATTCAGCTATATAGATGATTATTTCCTGGCAACAGCTGGATAAGGCTTTTACTAAAGTTTTTTGTCAACTTTTTTTTTTCCCTGTTGAAGGCTATTAATTGTTAGAACAGAAAAGGCCAGTTACCTGGCCACTGAACTAGTAAATCTTACAATTCTGCAAATAGACACATCTTTTCTAGAGAGAAAATATTTGTTAAAAAGTAAACATGCTAATATAATACACTGCTTTGAGTCATGTCCTCTGATGTGATTTTGCTGAATAAAAATTACCACATAATAAACTATGCATATATGAATATATGATACAATAACATTGTGAAGAATAGTACTTTTCTACGCTCATTGATTTAACTCTATCTATTAAAATAATAATAAAAAAAAAAATCTTGGATGCTGAAATGTTAACAGTCCATGACAGATATCTTTGGCTGTCTTCTGGGCATCTGTCCAACTTCTCTGCACTAAGAGAATCATTTAAACAGGAAGTTGAAAACACTGTCCAAGAGTAAGAAAACAGTAAGCTAAATTAAATATTCAAAGAAAGAGGACATGGGGATATATGATGGAGGAGGATAAGAGGSTGACAATACAAATCCAATGCAAATCAAACAAGAAGAAATACAGAGCAAGTCAATAATTATTTAAAAAATGACAGGAACTCCAGGCAGAATAATATTTTTATGAAAGAATTCCCAACTTATTTAATTGCTTCAAAGTCTGTTTTCCTAAAAATAATGTCGCTGCAGAGAGTGGCTCGACCCTGCAAAAAACTACCCACAAGCCTATCTGTACATGATTTAAGTAATTGTAATGATTTTATGAACAAATCTTTTCATGGTTGAAAAACGTTTCACAAAGGTGAATGCTTCTTATCTGACAGRCATCAATGAAGTAACTTGGAGCTGAATGACCAAACGAAACAAGATGTAAATCATTATGTCTTCAGGGATCTTGCATTATACTTTCCATATTTAAAAAGAAAAAAAGAAAAATGAAAGAAAAGAAGAAATTGCATTTCAAACCTGTTCTCCATCTGTAATGCCAAGTTTCTCTGCTAATTGCCTGTTAATCTCTGCAATATTTTCACYCTGGTGACCTCGATGCCTGATTTCCATCCAGCTCAAAAATATAGGCTGATGACCACCAGAAACTTTCACAGCTTGGCCCTATTAGTATCAGAGAAATAAAATAAATTAGTATCAAACAACTTAAATAAAATGATTATTATTCAGACTAAAGCACATATCTGATCAGAGAGCTGAAAAGAATTCAAAATATTTTCCAGCTTTTACATGTTCAATTTCAATGAATATTCCAAAACTATAATATACAATGTTTACAATGTTTCTATTAAAGGTAACAGAAAATTTTTAGTTCTAGTGCAGTCAGTTTCCTCACCACCAAGACTTTCCTCAGAACTCTTCTCCATGTTACCTATCTGTACGACATCCAATACAGAATTTCTTGGTGGTTTCAATGTTTAAACAGCTTTCAACACTTATGTAGTCTGTTTTTAAGTATATCCTCTTCCCTTTTTCTGTATAATAAGCTATCAACCAAATACCCCACAGAAACATATAATTACACACTCTTATTTCCCACATAGGGGGGAACATATGTATATGATTAAGTTTCATATGCACTTTAATACATTCAWTATGGACTTTAAGAGTGTTGCCATGAGCTGGGAAATATTTAAAAAAAATGTTATATTGATTTTGCCCAGACTATTGTACAAATAAGTAAGCAGACTTATTTTACATGCATGAGTTTGCAAAATTAAGGTCATAAAAAACAAATTATAATCATATTTGATATAAATGATTCATTAAAAAAATACACCACTCAAAGTAAAATGCAAGTTGCATTTCTATGCAACGGAACTCGCACCATTTCTGGTGCGAATAGARCTTAAATATCATTAAAGACTAAGGCACTCAATGTCAAAATTTAGTGTACTAAAATCTYGGTCAGGTTTGAGTAAAAACAGTCAAAGATTTATTGGTCTCATCAAGCTACAGACACTCACAACAGTTTTGATGGATTACAGAAAAGAAAGTAACTATGCCTGAAGAAAAAGTAGAGAGCATGAAAATGCACCATTATTACATGTTTACAAAAACAGATATCACTCCAATTCTGGGATCATTTCTTAYATTTCTATCTCTTTCCTGTGGCTTTTTCACGCTTTCCAGAATGTCTTCAGTTATCCTTTGTAGAAATCTCTTAAACATTTTGAAATGCTCTCTGTTATCGCATTACAAGCTCACAAGTCACACAAACTCAGACCAAAGTGCTAAATCTCTTTCAGAACCTCTCTCAAATGTCTCCTTTCCAAACTAAAAAGTTAATATATTCAATTTCTGTATAAAGAAAKACTGTATCCTACATTGTATCATTCTTGCTGCCATTTTCTGTATTTATTTCAAAAATGACTTATCTTTATGAAATCAAGTAACATAGACAACAATCTGCTTAAGATTTGGATACACCACAGACTTTCATGTTAATATAGTGATGTTTTTATTCTGCTCTCAACTCCTACCCCATTAATTTCAAATATTATTTGATTTTTTTAGTAACTTCTGAAAGTAATTTTGGAGAACATCTATAATGGTTCCAAGATCCTCTTACTCAGCATAAGATTTATTTTGCAACTCATCCTTGTATTTTCAGTTGAAGTTCTTCTTGATGGGCTTTACCCTTCACTTGAAATTGAGTTTCTTAGGCCATTTTAATATCCAGTTACCTAATACCTTCTGCAATAAGATTTAGATTTTGAATAAATTTAATTCTTATATAGACTTACTGAAGACAATCTAATCATATAATCATTTATCCACCTTTTAATATTTTTATTCAACAGATAGCATTTCATAGGCTATTTCTATGAAGATTACACAGAGCTCACACASTTCCATTTTGCTGATTCTGTGAGAWAAGAAAATCCTGCCATAATCAACTGTGTACAGGAGGAAACTGCAARCTGTTAAAGAAATTACACTCCTTTTTCCTATCTCTTGAAGGCAGAATTGTAGCACAACCAGAGTCTGTAGCAAAGRAATGAAGCTAACACCTATACTGGAMTTTTTGTAACGTGCACCTGTCCATCCCCGCACTTTACCAATGCCCCATTACCATCTCTTCTAGCACTCTGCAGGAAAACCAGCAGCTTTTTAACAAACCTAGGTAATTTTTACTGCTGCGAGAGGTCTTCCTTGACCATGGGAAGTCAGGATAATATTACAGGCTACGTTTCCGAATCTCCACGCGACCGTACACCGAGTTCRCGTACTCTAGCCCGCAGAAGGTGTAAGAGGATTGCACTCCTGCTCTGCTCTCCAGGTCCTTTCCAGTTTTGCCCTCTTCACCTGCTCACTCACCTGCTGCTTCCTCCCCCCGCGCTGCCTGTTGTGTCACCAACGGCTCAGTTACCAACTTCTGTACCCGGCACGATGGACGCACACAGGCTTTCACGCGTTTCCACGGGCGAAACGCGATTTCAAACGCGAGGGACGCTTCCTGCGACTGACCCAGGCCTTAGCAGGACGGCACGAGGCCCGGCCGCACAGAAGCGCCCAGCCAAGGACGCGGCTGCGAAGCCCCGCGGCGCTGCCCAGGGCACCCTGCAGCCAGCCCGGGCGGGGAAGGCCCCGGCGGGGGGGGGCTCCCCGCTGCTATGGCAACCAAGCTGCTTCTCCGGGGGGGGGTCCCACCGCCGGCAGGGGGGGAGGGGAGGCGCCCGCTCCTCGTCACCATGGCGACAACGCAGCTGGCAGGGGAGAGATGACGTCAGCAGCGAGGGAGAACAGGGCTGCGTATCGCTATGGCAACGGGATGCCGGGGGTAGAGGAGAGACCGCTCTCCCATAATCCTCCCCGCCCCAGGAGCAACCCTTCGCCCAGGCCCCGAGCGGCGCCTTCCCGGTACCTGCTGCAGGCGGAGATGAGAGGCCAGCACGGACGGCAGGTGCAGGAAGCAGTCGCGGGTGCCGCTGAGCGCCACCGTCACCGCAGCGACTCCCGCTCCGCCTCCGCCGGGGTTGCCGCTGCCCCACATCCTGGCGGGCAGCCCCGCGGCCCGGCGCCGCCGCGCGCGCCCGCTCCGCCCTAGAGCTCCGTGAGCAGAGCGGGCAGGCTAGGCCTCCGCCGGACCCCTCCTCCCCCGCTCCCCCCGGCACAATGGTATGGCCCACAGGCAGCCAATAGGGACGCGGCATGTACCAAGTCCCTCCTTCGGATTGGCTCCTCTATCGAGGGCTGCAGCTCGTTCTGTCTGGCTCGTCGCCGCCGTCACTCGCCTCCTAGTCGGAGCCAATGAGAATAAGGCAGGTGTCCTGTCTGATTGGCCGCTCTCTCGGGGAGCGGCTAGAGCTGCCTCCGTAGGGCGCGGTGGCCGATGGGAAGATGGCGGCAGCCGGCGGGGCGCTGGGGGAAGCTTGCCGGCATCACGCGCAGCTGGGGGCCTGCGAGTCGCGCGCCAAGTACCGCGAGGGGCGGAGGCCGCGCGCCGTGAAGGTGGGGCCGCCGCGGGGGGGAGGGGAGGGGCGGCGGCGGCTGTGTCCGGCTCCGGCGGGGTCTGCGGGGCGCGGCGGGTCTCCGCGTCGCTGGCGTCCTTCAGCGGAGGGGAAGCGGCTCTTTCGGCTCAGCTCCCGCTGCCTTCCTCGTCCGAACTTCCCCGGAGAAGTTTATTTCCGATTCCTGAGGCAGAGCGTCTGCGCAGGCAGTTACGGCGCGCTGACGGCCCGGCGCTGCCGCCCCGCCAGTGGCTGCGGCGCCTGGAGCACGCGGCTGTGCAGTACGTGCGGCCCCTGCCCCGAAGGATTTGCAGCCTTAGCGGGCTGCCTGTTTRTGCACAAAAGCAGCAGGCGCTAGCAGGAACTGCTAGACTTGAGTCTGATAAAACTAGTAACCCCCAACTTGTACCTTGTAAAYTAGTCGGTTAGAAATGCATGTGGCATGAGTAGCCCAGTTTTATGCAAAACAAAAGCAATTGAGTGTAAAAAAAACTTCTGAAGCTGAACATTGCGGTTATTAGCTAACACAGGTGGGAACGCAGCATCGCTGAACTCCGCAGGACTCCTTACATGCACAAGGCTGTTGTGTTCCTGCAGCCGTGCCCAGCAGCTCCTGCTAAGATTCAGAGAAGGGCGTTTTGAAAGAATGCTGGATTTGCTGTGTGTGTGCAGTTAACGTACTGTGTGCAGTACAGGTGTGCTCTAGGGCTGACTTGGGAAAGAGAATGGCTAGGAATAAGCTGCTGTGACAAGAACAATTTCTGCAATATTTGTAGAGGGTGCATTTTTATGATTGGCATTTTGAGAGCTGATTCCCTGAGTGGTTCCCTCTGGTCCTGCATTTGCTGGCTTTTGTAAAAGATGTGCATCTCATGCAGTCTAAATGTTTTTTAACAAAATCGTAATGATTTTTAAAAAACCTTGTTACAACCAGTTGTTGCATATAGACTGAGCTGTCAAAGAGCTTTCCTTGGATTTTCCTTTCTGCATTGTTATGCTACAGTCATTATGCAAAGTAGAAAGGAATTTCTGCTAACTTGCTAGGGAAAATGTTGCAGCTCTCAGCAGCTTATTGTATTTGTGTCTCAAAGTATCCTGCTTGATCACGCTAGCAGGGACAGCTCTGTACACACATGATATGCCCCAAGGAATCACAATATTTTCTCCCTGCTTTGCTTGCATTGTCTCTCTGCCTTATAAGCAAAAAAGATTTTATGAGATTTGTTCTTTATTTTGACAGTGCCTCATACTAACTGGCTACTTTTTAGTCTTGCAAAAAAATCTAGAGAGTTGGAGTACTTCTGTTCACTGAATAAAATTTATGACCTGGTGAAGAATGTGTCAACTCAAATTTGTGTCCTCTCTTGAGTAACAGATTGAGTTCAGTGCCTCTCAGTGATGAAGAGGTCCCGGAAAACTCCATCTATCTTTTTGCAAAGGTCCTAGCTTACTGCTTCTGCCAGAGTCCAAAGTGGACTCTGAGAGCCCAGAGTGAGCCCTTCAGTGAGAGGGTCTGAGAAGCAACAGATAATGCAGAGAAAATTCTTGTAATTGTTACTTTAGTACAAAAGTAAGAACACGAACCCTTTAAATACTGTGTTGTATTTTTTCAGGTTTATACTATCAACTTGGAATCTCGTTATTTACTAATACAAGGAGTTCCCGCATTAGGTGTCATGAAGGAATTAGTTGAACAATTTGCATTGTATGGTGCCATTGATGAGTATCATGCTCTTGATGAATATCCAGCAGAGCAGTTTACTGAAGTTTACCTTRTAAAATTCCAAAAACTGCAATGTGCAAGGTACTGTACAGGGCAATGTCTGCCTTTTCTTGTCTTGCTCTTTTACACCTGTTAAGATTTTAAGCGTTGAAATGACAGTCTCAGTTTTGCTAATACAACTCAATTTCCTTCAGGGTGGCCAAGAAAAAAATGGATGAACGAAGTTTCTTTGGTAGCTTGCTACATGTGTGCTATGCTCCAGAATTTGAAACAGTCCAAGAAACTAGGGAGAAGTTGCAGGATAGAAGAAAGTATATAGCAAAAGCAACAAATCAAAGAGGTTTGTAATTAATGTCCTATAGATCTAACATACCATTTCTGTGGTGAGTAGGTTAAAAGTACCCACGATAAAAGAAAGTATTTTGTATTCAACTGTTTTAAAGATTCATTTTAAATATGCTCCCAGAGACATCTTTCAATATTTGGAGGACTATATACTTCTGAAGCAATTTTTAGGTTTTGGTTGATACAAAAATAAAAAATGCACAACTTCTAATACTTCACTGTTTCATTCCCTTTGCATTTTCTACTCTAAATGTTACCAGAAATTTCCAGCACTGGTCAGGAAATTTGAGGTCATCTTTTTACCCTTGTTCCAGCTTATTCAGGCCGACCAAAAGTGAAAAAGTATAGTAAGGTGACCAAATCCAGAAGCTTTTAACAAAAAACTTCTCTAGCCTGCGTATTGGCATGGGAGGAATGTTGAAAATGGACTGGGTTTACAGGGAGTGGAGCTGCAACACTGCAAAGTTCCCAGGCTGCACTTAAGTATGGGCAAGTTATGAAATACTTCACAAATGCACAAATTGCAGAGCACAGCCTTCTCCTTTCTTGTGCTTTTATGATCATATTAAAAATTATGTAAGAATATACTTAAAGGGTGTTAAAATCACTAATTTTTAACATCACAAAACATGATTTCTGATGTTTCAAAACACGGGCTATCCTTGGAATCATAACAGGAGGTAAAAAGGTAAAAAAAAAAAGTGATTTTGAACATTAGAAATATTTTCGTCATATTCTCAAAACTGCAGAAATGCTTCTGCTCAGGCTTTCCTCATAAATAGAGAGACTAGGCTGGAAAACTTCAGTTTGAAAGGTGACACTTAGGAAAAAGCAATGACTGAACRGTGACTGGAAATGAAATATTGGTAAAGCTTCTAAAATTCTTGCGTGTTAAATTGTTTTTTTATATATTAGAACTAGCAATGACATTTAAAAAAGCTACCTTTTCTTCTTTCAAAGATCGCTTTCTTGTAAAGAAAGTAGAGGGGCCCAAAAAGATCATCTCAAAAAAATCAGAGCATGACTGTCAGTGGACTACATCAGAATCCWATGCAGCTGGTACCTGGGATCCATCTCCTTGCTTTCCAAATTCTCACACGGTACCACAAAACAAAGGATATCCTTCTGGGAGTCATAATCAGAGCCAGTTKATACTTCCCCAGAATGTCAGTCACTGTGCTGAAACTTCTGGGTACTTTGGTCAAAGCATGTCCTTAACTCAAAACGTACAACCAGGAGGACCTACTCTACGAGTTTCTTCAACGCAGCAAAGAACAGTCCCAGTCGATAATGGAATCGACAGGTTTATGCCTCGTACAACTCATCTACAAGAACGTAAGAGGAGGAGAGAGGAAGGTAACAAGTTTGCCCTCATGGGAACATACATGGAGAGTACTGAAGTCATTATTGGTCCACAGCTACCGGAAGTACCTAAGGTGGATATGGATGATGATTCATTGAATACTTCAGCTACATTAATTCGAAATAAACTGAAACAGGTATGGTTTCTGAAGCTTCCGGTGTTTTTCACTTTCAGACATACACGTTCTGTGCTTGTTATCCATAAAAACAAAGACCCTAATATAATTTAATTCAACATTTGTCCAGTATTATTTGTTTATTTGGAACTTAAAACTAGTGCTCTGACTACTTAACTCTTTTATCATGCAGAATATTTCAGGCCATTCTACTCCGTACCTCTTAAGTCATTCCTGATTTTCAAAAGTATGTTAGTACTTACAGCTTTGAAAATACCAGTGTGGTCCTAAACAGTCCTTAGTAAATGACATTTTTTTTTCGCAGAGGGGAGGCATGATAACCTTGCAGGTAGTCCTACTGACTCAAGTGTGGTATTTATATCTTGGATTTGATTGGAAAGGGGTGGGAAAAAGTCAGAGTTGAATGTAATTTTGCCTGAACATCTGCTATAACATTAAAAGAATACAGAACTACAAATACTATGCTGATACATTTCAGGGTATCAAGCTTTTTGTGGAGTATGTTAATGAATCAGTTGACAAGTCAAACATTCTTGATGTAACTTGGTGCTTACATTAAGAAGAGTTTTCTTGACTAGAACTAACTAGACTGATTTGAAAGGAAAAACCTCTGGTCGTATTGACTTAAAAAGGGTGCTAAACTTTACTTTGAAACACCTCTAGTATTGAGAGAAGTGATAAAATGTGTAATAGCCCATCACTGAATCTCTGAGTTCAGTTTGTGAGTTTAAAATACAAACTGGTATTGCTAACAGACTTGTATTTTCTGAGGGTTTCACATCCTTTATCTTGCGTCTAATGCTGTCTGGTGGTTTCCCCCCTGCTTTTCTACAGGAAATTTTAATACAAGTGTAAATACAATGATACGTTCCTCCTAATACCAAAAGACTGGATAGCTGACCTTACTCTAAAATTAACATAAAGAAGGAATAGTTGCAGTTTACTGAGAGTAGATTTTTTTTTCCCCAATCTAGGTGGCAGATTCTGTTTCAACATGTGTGGAAAAGCCAAAGGATAGTTCAACAAAGCCACTTGTAAAGCAAAGAAGAAGAATATAGATACTGCTGGCAGCATCTTTCTACAGTCTTCTTTAAAGGATAGTTTAAAATATATTAGGAATGTCAAAAATTATAAAATATTTTGTACTGTATTTCAAATCAATTCCATATTAAAACTGTATGTATTTTTTCCTGGAATGAACAAAAAATTGTTGTAATCTTGTCCTGTGTGCTTCTCAGGAAAGAACTGTATTTATAAAATGTAATCAACCTCTGTTTATTCAGTAGCTTTTACAGTAAAGAAATATTAAAATTTAGTAAGTTTTGAGTTATTCCTGCTTTTACCATGTCAGGAAGAATCATTAAGAAAAAGAATTCTTACAACAGTATTTCATCAGCTGGACTACAGTTCATTAGTTTCCTGGAAAGTTTTCAGTTCAAATGCCATACTGCTCTGTTTTAAGAAAAACAAAAACAAACAGTAATTAGAGGATTTACGTTAGTCAGAAAATGRTGCTAAACTGAAACTTGTAAGAAGATAAAGTCCTTAAAGAGTATCTTAATTCCAATATTATTAAATTAGCATTCAAAAGCATTACTTGGGTTTTGGACCCTAAATTTACATATTTGCACATACTTTAAGTCAAATGTCAAGAATGGCTATGTTCTTGCTGTTCAGTTGTAGAGTTGGCTGGATTTTGTTCATGTAAAGCTCATAACTGAAATCTGCTTGTGACTTTTGGGGCTTGTAAGGATACGTAAATAGAGTTTCTCCTTTAATAATGAAACTAGAGACCAGTCAKGTAGGGCTACAGAATAGAGGACACAGAATGGAAGTGTGAAACAAGCTGAATGGTTGCATGATTTGCCTGAACTACATACCAGCTTTCTCACTAACTTTGACAGAAGGTAAGTAATTTCTCTGTGCTTATTAGAGAATCATTAATTTTGTTCAGAAAACTTAGATTTTCTAATTATTCATTTGCTATTAAAAGAGAGTAAGAAAAAAAAAATAAAACGTAGTATTTAACTTGGGATTTCCCAAACTGCTCAAAGTCTTGACAGTCTGCCAAGAGAAGTATAACATTTTGGAAACAGCTGCTTTGCAGGGAACTAGAGATCATATAGCTTGCAAGTCCTAGACTCTCTTCCTGTCTTTCAGCCTGCTAGACAGGGGAGCTGGCAGGAACTGTAGGTTTCTAGCAAATGAAAACTTGCCTTGTTTTCAACAGTCTCTCAGGACTTTACTGTTTCTATCAATCACTGCATGTATTTCGAAATTTTGTTTTTCATCTCTACTTACAGTATTTAGAACTGAAATGCAGTTCAAAGAGAGTAATGGTTGTTGGATTAGGAAAAATTAATACATACACAGCAGAAAAACTCTCTTCATTTTTAACCAATTTGACTTAATATTGAGGAAATGAGCATGTCCTAAATTAGCATCTTTCAAGAAAAGGTTACCTCAGAATCAAACTAGATGTACTGCTAATAAATAAAGCCCAGCTGGACAGAATTTAAAGATGGCAATATCACACTCTGAGATGGAGAAGTGTCAAGGTGTTTTTTTTTCAGAAAGTTATGCCACTGTCTACCTAAAGATGCTGTAAAGTGAGGTGATAGTAGTGACAGTGAAGAAATAAAAATGAAAGTTGCATTTTCAAAGAGCTTTCAGGTRAACTTCAAAAGAATGGTCCATTTTTTCTTATTTTCAAGGGGTGCTTATTTAGGATCATTCATTATATTGCTGTCCTGGGACAGCAGTACTGCATAACTGTGTTCTTTTTATATCCTCTGGTATCAGTTTTTGACTGTTTAAAGAACCATCTGTGCTTATGAAAAGTAGATGTGAATTCAGCATATGCGAATCTTGCAGCTGGAACAATTTATCAGTTGAATTCAGGAGGCCCTATGTAGTGACAACACCAAAATTATATGTCCCCTTAACAATGACAGAGAAGCTATTTGCACATTCTTTTTAACTCAAAGCTGATATACCTTTATATCTGGCAAACATGGTCCAAAGGCTTCTAAGAGAAGACTTTCATCTCTGACAGCTTTTTCAAAGTCCAAAAAAGAAAGCTTGCCATCATGATCATAGTCCTGCAAAAGGAGGAAAATGTTTTAGCAAGTATGGTTACTTGAAGTAGCAGTATTTTTTAAAAAACCACTGTTATTTACATGGATTCTATTCTTAGTTTAAATGTAGACTGTATGAATGTACTTTAGGCCAGCAGTTTCTGCTCAGACATCTGTATACTTTGCTTCTATGTAAGGCATAAATGGTGGAACAAGCACAACCGTCTCTTATGTCTTTGCTAACAGAATTTCACAGAAAGCAAAACTTAATGCTGGAAAGAGGTTGAGCTGAGAATTGTGTGGCCATATCTCAAGCACCATTACACTGAAATAGAAATGGGGACTTAAAAGTAGGAAAAAAAATGGTAAAAGTTTGTAAGGTATATCCTGTATATGTTTTTACATCATGAATGTACCTGCACCAAGTTCATGAGACTGGAGATAGTGGTGTACACTAATTCCAGCGAGCCCCCTTCATTCTTACTGCAGAATCACAGCAGAATATTCCTCTGGGGAAAAATTATTGTTTTTAATATTTCTGCAACTTGAAAACGTCCCATTTCTGTGGACATGGAAGCTTAAAATACTGAGTGAAGTTACAGTCATCAAACTTTTCTGAACCCTGTAAAATTAAGGCTTTAAGTGAAGTTAAATGGAGGTGGGGGAAAAAGGTCAGTCTACAAGGCTCAAGACCAACCAAGTTTTGAAAATCAAGCCAATGAACTGTTAAAACTGGTAAATAACATGCAGGGAGCACAGGTTCTAATGACTAGAAAAGCAGAGGCAAGCTGCTATGTAGGTAGAGAGAGTCCTGAACAAGAAAGCCTGCTGCTTGATGTTTAAGAGAAACTGAGAAATTGGTATGCTCTACATTATACACTCCTCAGTACAGGGAGGAGCCCTGCATGAGCATATTCCTTACAAATATTCTTTAAGTATGAAAATTCTCTTTATTCATGGAATTGGACATATGTTTAATCATGATGCAATTGTATCTACAGACAGTTGTTCAAAACCAATTTCTTCTTTGAGTGATGGGCTCCACATAGATTCCTTTTTAGATATCTAACTAGTAGTTATTTAGTCATTTGAGATGAGCAGCAATATCCTACTCAGACAACTGTCCAGCAATCAAATCAGGACTGGACATTCTTCAGAGGTTCCTCAAGCTCTTGAGGAAATGCCAATACAGGCACATGTTCAACTTATTATATGTTCTTAMATATATGAGGATTTCATGAGGTCTAGTGGATACAGCTCCAGCTTGGACTTAAGCAGCTCATTTATCAGCTGCCTAGAACATGATAGAGTTTGTTCTGGATGCAATCTAGGAAAGCTGAGGGTGCAGGTGCCTCAAAGAAAGCAAGCAATAACTTGCTTTCTGTAGGAGATAATTCTTCACAGGGCTGAGTCCACTAAGGGTAAGAGCTACAGGTCAGCTAAGGGTGTGCAAAAGGGATGGGCTTGGGAAATAAAAAGGAGATTAAATAAAAAGATTGGAGATTGGAGAGCTGAATTGAAGAKAAATTTTTGAATAATGCAGTAGGAGGAGAGAGGATGTTTCTTGACTCCATGAAAATGTTGAAACACAGCCCCTGGCTAATTTGGGTAGATTTATCATGTTGAGACAAGTTTTACATGAATAACCCTTGAAGTTATTACTCTAACAGAACATATAAATTGCATAAATACTTTTAATGGTCAATTGATAAAATACTTGAAAAGTTTACATAATAAAGTTACTGAAGATGCCTAATACTGGAATGAATACAGATTATTCTTTTGAATTACCTGCTTTTGCTTTGATGGGGCATACATGTGTGTATGCACACACAGGCACATACATATCCTAATATAYGCATGAAGTTTATAATACATTATCATAATGAACTAATAGTTATATATTAGGATACTGACTGGGACTCACTAGGTATGGATTACATCTATGTCTTTTCTTAGAAGGCTTGTTTATCTGAAGTACATAACCAGCTCTGCAACTCAGAATCTCACTGTAAAGCACTTAAAAAAAGAAAAAAAAAACTCATACAAATACTCTAAGGTTCAATTAACAGATATTTGAAAGACACTCAAGTATCACAATGGGAAATTACTTACCATTTTCTTCAGTGTTATTTCCACTAAGTCCTTAACTCCCTCATCAGGATCTTCTTCTGATGGTTGTTTGAGCAGGCTATTTTTCAGCATATGAAACATTTCCTCTCGTGAAATGTATCCATCGCCGTTCAGATCATAAACTTCAAAGCAATCTTTTCAAAAGATAACTTAATTAAAATTTCATGAAAATTATATCATTCACCATTAAAGCTGTTAGCTATAGACAGAAAATATAAATTGTGTTTTACACAATAAGTTTTCAGTCACATTCACCACATATAATATTCATATATAATATATATATCATATTTTGATACCGGTCAATTATTAGCTATTTACCCTTTGTGTTAAAACCTATTTCTGATCAGATATATAATAAAAGTTTACCGAGAATATAGTGACTTACGGATCTTAGCTTTTTTAGGAGTAGTTACTTAGATTATAAATGAAGGTTCTACTTTAGAAGCCTGATTTCCCAAGGGTGAGATAAAATGTTTACATTCGAAGGACTCTGAACCTACAAGATATGCCCAGGTATTTCAGAAGCTGAGTTAGAAAAGTAGAGGGAAAGGAAAAATGAGCTATGCTAGCACAGAAAGGATAACTAAAGTATYCTTTAATGCAAAGAGAAAATCTCTGTAACAGAGCACTTCTAGTATGAGGGCCTTCATAATTTCTATTTGTTTCTTCCTCCCTGGGAACACAAATTGATGACCACATTAAATTTAATCATTTTTTTAAAAACATAACTTTTTAGACAGTTTTGGAGCACAGAGGTTTTCTCTTGCCAAAGGCTAAGCCTACACTGAAAAAAACTGTTCTGGCAAGCATTTTTAACTATTTATAACAGATGACACTGCTATTGCATTACACACCTGTATTCCTCAGCACTTACCTCTGCCTATCTCTGCAGAATGCACATTCTGCCTATTTTATTGCTCGTGGTTATACTGATGTACTGAGTTTCTTTCCAAATACACATCCTAGGAGTGTGATACCCCAAGCTACCTTTCAGTGCAATGCTGTATGATGCATTTATATCATGCATTAGGGATGGCTGATGCTGCAACCAGGGAACAATGGAGACAACATGCTGTAATCCTCCTTTTTCCATCATGTCCCCCACTCCCACACTTTACTTTTTTGCTGCTTTTTAAAATTCTAGACTTCTTGCAATTTTTCCCCATCATCTTTCTCCATCGTTACTCTGGATGTTCTCATGATCACCTTGCAAACAACTCACAACTTTTAAGTCTATGCTTCCAAGCTGAGGAACTGCTAGAATTAATGCAACTGCTGCTGTGTCCTCATCATGCCAGTGACTGAATGTTGGCACTGGTCTTAGTTGGCTTGAGGAAGATTGTATTATTCAGCCAACAACAGCTTTAAGTTACATCTACATATTTCTAAGTTGTGTGTGTCAATACGGAAACATATATTTTGTCAAAAGTATATACCTCAGAACAAGCTTTAGTTCAAAGATAGCTTTGCTTTGTCAGTGACAAAATAAGGTTGTAGTTATGATAACAGCAGTTTACGCAGATTAATCTCAGAGAAACCTTTTCAGAACTCAGTTCCGTGGCGTTAAACTACAGAGGAAAACTCACAAATTACCAAAAACCTTACAAGTGAGGAAAATAATAAACTAATTATGAAAGTGATGTGCAATTTAATATAGGTTCAATGATTACTACTAAATACTAGTGTRCAGATAAACCTTACATTTAATCTTTTCTTCTAATGTCCCCCGAAGAAATATTGACAAGCCTTCCACCCATTCTACCACATTGACGCAGCTGTCGTTGTCTTTATCAAAAGCACGGAATACTGAGAAGTATATCAGATATATTTTATGCAATAAGGAAACACAAGCAATATTTTCTTGAATTCAGCAAAAATATGAGCACATTTTTGTCTGAAGGTATKTTTTTGCTTTCATCAAAGCATGATTACCCTTCCTGGATCCTTCTAAGCCATAATAATGAAAGGGAGCCCACCTCTCAGTCTAYTGATCTACCCCTCCATAGTCCTGCTGGGATAAGCCATTTTGTTTGATCTGCTGCTTTCCTAGCTTATACAGCTACAGGAAGTATGCTTTCATAYAGGCATAAACCAAATAGCCTATGTTACAGCATATTTGCATGTGGTAGAGGATTTTAATTACTAGGTTTTGTATCAGAAAATCTTGGAGAAAGAAATCCTACAAATAATGCACATTTATTTTAAATATACCAAGAAAAACCACCTTCTGTCTTACACATACCAAAGTCTTTTTTCCTCTCTCTTTCCTGTAATAGGAAATGTAACCTTACAACTTAATTATCAGTACAGCCTGTGACATAGTAATTCGGACCCAAGATACAATGCAAAACCATCAGTCAACATCAATTTCTAATTAACATTCTAAATTGTTAATTAGTAAGTTGGCTACAGGAACACCTGTACACAGAAAGCTGAAATACTGTGTACATAGGAGCCAAACATTCTGGAACTGGAAAATAATAGATTTGCCTTTGCAGTCTTAAATCAGCCCCTTTTGTATGTAAGCATTACAATAATCTTTAACGATGGGTCTCTATAACATTTTTTCCAAGAGATACTTGATATGCATAAAATGGCATTCTCATTTAAATACTTCCTCTGCTAGAGGAAAGGAGAAAGCTGAAATAACTGATGGCCCTTCTTGACATCAGATTGGAAGAGATGGCGGATTCATGCTCCTCCTCCACAATCTCTGCTAGAAAAGAGCCTTTATGTCARAGATTTTGTGCTACTTCCAAAGCATCTGCAAATACGTGTATTTTATGCATCTTTGAAGACAATATAAAGCAATAATGTTAGCTCACTATTCTCATCTAGCTCTACGGTTTGACCAGTACCTTCAGTGCTGTTCACAGTACCTCTATTCCAGAAGCTAGTAACAAAACACCTTTCTGGGACCTTCAGGTTTGGGACAGAGCTTTGGACTGGCAGTAATGACTAGACCTCCCTGTGGGATTATGGGAGAAAAAAARGGAAGGTGACACAATGCTGCCCTCTTCTGTCCTGACACTAAGGATGACTGGGATAAGGGCAGCCACATGATAGCACTACAACTACCTCACCTGCACTTCTCCCTTGTACAACAGTGTGAGCTGAGATGCAGGGCAAATYATTCCATATAAAGAAAAAAAAGATACCTCTTTGGTATCAAGCAGCACCCATACCTAACTTTTCCTTTGCTCTACTGACATGGATGAGAGGACAGTATTTTATTCAGGCACACTCATCTACTGGCCTCCAAAAGCTTCCCATTCTTCCCTCTCGTCAACAGCATACCGATTTTCCCCTCCCCACATGGACCATCTGGATACCATTTGCAAATCGTGCTCTCCATGGCTTTACCAACTAAACTCATGCTTGCAACTGCACAATAACCTAGAACTAATGTAGCAACTGCTGGCATATAATTTTTCTTCTGTCAACTTTTTCTGTAGCCATCAAAGGCATTTTGTCAGTAATAAGGAATCAGCATTCTTGCAGGAAAAAAAAAAAAAAAAAAAAAA